>NW_027466061.1:6775000-6832500 GCF_046127955.1 Nelusetta ayraudi
AGAAGGAGGAGGAGGAGGAGAAGAAGGAGGAGGAGAAGAAGAAGGAGGAGGAAGGAGAAAAGAAGCTGAGTGTGGCTGCTGAGGAGTCGTCCTCCACGAAGCCTCAGGAAGACGCCTCCAGTAGCCCACCAGCTGAGCCTGAAGCAGCGGCCACCGCTGACTGAGGCCCGGGAGAAACAGAGAAAGTGTGCGTGTGTGTGTGACAGAGAGAAAGAGAGAGAGAGAGAGAGAGAGAGAGAGAGAGAGAGAGAGAGAGAGAGAGAGAATTTCCAGGGTAACAACGTTCATGTCTCCAAATCTTTACAACCCTTTCACTGGATGGCTACATTTTAAAGGCCCCATTTGTCAAACATGTGTCTGATATCTACCACTGAAAGCCCCAATTATGAGAAAAGTCCATCCTTACCTGTATCTATTATTTTTTTCCTGCAGAAGGTCATAAACAGAAGGCTAAACATGCTGTTTCCCTGAGGCCTGTAGAGAGGCTGCTTCACTGCTTAATTGGCTTGAAAGATTAGGACAATGTGTATAAGATAGGACATGTTTCACTGTCTTCATGGTGCAAATTTCATTTCAAAATGTCTGAGTGTATTAATCAAGGCAGTTTGTTTGTTGGTTTTGAGATGCCTTGTTGAGTCGCGCTGCGGAGGAACAAATCAGAGATTAAAGGTTTCAAAGGCCCAAACAATTGTCTTGATGTTTTGTTGTGTCTTATTTTGTACTTCGTTTGCACCACAAGCACAAACTAAGGGCCAGATACACAAAGGATTACCCGGCTTCTACGCCAGAAAATCCGTGCAAATAGTTGTGTTTTTTTATTGATTAAGAACACGAAACATTGATTAGTTACAAGTTCTCTTGAAACCTGCAATTACTCAATCAGATCCGCCACTCAACAGTATATACTATATATACTATATACTATACTATAAATTGCACTCAGGTGGCGATTTCCTGTGTGAACCCCTAGTCACGCGCATCTGGCTTCCAGTGCAGTCACAGCGACAAGAGTTTTTTATTGAGCAATGCTGAACTTTATCACAGTCCTACGTGCCGCTAGCTGGGGCCTGACTCAAACAAGAGTCCACAGTGACTCCCGGTGCTAACAACAATGACCAAAACTTGGCATATAAGAAGTAAAAGGAACACTCTAAGAACGCACACACACACTCGCATTAGCACAACACGCAATAAACCCCCCACACAACGCCCCCCATAATCCTTGGCGGCTCTAGGGGAGCATTCAGCTTCCCGCCGGCCGCCGCAATATATAACCCAATATAAATATCTAAACATACTGACTCGACTTGACTGCCTTCCCAGCATGACAGCGGTCATAATGGCCAGAGCGCACAGGAGCGCTCAGGCTCGCCAGAGTTTCTCCTCTTGAAATTTGACGAATTAAAACTCTTCCAAGGTTCGGGTTCGTTCTTGCCGCACAACTACACTATCGCAACATTCCCGACGTGTTCAGTTTTGTATGTGTTCCACTGTTTATTAATGTACGTGTTGCTGTTAGTGTGGGGCGAACGTGTTATACTTCCCCTTTAAGAGGACGACAGAGACCCCGGAAAGGTGTGTGTGCTGGGCGCAGGGCTGTGGGGATGTTTGGAGAGACTGTGTGTGCGACTGCCTCTTTCTTGGCGTGAGTTTAGGAGAAAGCAAATGCGAATGTTATTGGACAGCAACTCAAATAAAGTATTCCGTCAGAAATTCAACTTCTGGTGATTGAGTTGCGGACCAGCGTTTTAATATCTGACGATCTGTCGTGCAGCCAGGTTACCAGAGCGACCTTTGCGGTTTTTTGCGCCTGCATTTCATTCACAAATAAACCTTTGTGGACACGACGCAAAGGTGGCGGAGATTACGGCCGCAAAGTGCAGCAAAAGCAGCCGCAATTTACGGCTGCGCTCCATTCTTTGTGGCTCTGGCCCTAGAGTGCATCTAGTAAAGGCCGCTTGATGTGTTTTTTTCAAATGAGAAAAAAAAAGTCTCCTTCATTTGCAAGCGGGTGATGTGCCTGTTATGGCTAGTGCTTTTCACTTTGGCCGGGGCTGAACACCCACACACACACGCACACACACACACACACACACACACACACACACACACACACATGGTTGCTTCCTGTGTCCTGCTCCAATATTTGTGCACTGACTTACTTGTGACGCAACAGCAGACGTGAGCCTTTCATTTAAAACAAAACAGAAAAAGCCTGAATAGTTTGTCCCTTCTGCTTTTTTTTCTCCACTTCAAGAACCGCTCTGGCTGGCGGACAACTTTTGGGTCTTCAGTGAAAGTGGATGTTGCATATTTCTCAGGCAGGAACCTACTTCTGAGTTGTGGAAATAACAGAAGCAACCGGCACTGTTCTTTGTTCTGTTTTTGTTTTTTTGTGTCCACCAGGTCCTAAAACCACATGTCATTTATCAGCAGTCTGATATTTGCATCCAGTGACATAAAAAAAACAAAAACACTACTATATTTCTTTTGAAACCATAGAAATTTCATGGGGCACAATTCCTAATTTAAGCTCTCTGTGATCCCGCCTCCTGACTTTAGACTCACCCATCTTGACAACTTTTGATACACGGCTCTGCATACAGTATATTGTAAAACTTCAGAGGTTTCTATTTAACCAGTTTCCTTTATGGTTAGAGGTGACTCGTCGGAAAAAGCTGCCACCATAAACGGTAGACCGCGAAAAGGGCGACATTTTTTTTTAGAGTGACGTAAAAACACTTCTGATCAATGGAAATGGCCGCTAGCCTCACGTAGGTATATGCTACATGAGTGTGTTCCCGCTGCTGTCTAATCCCTCTTGTTCCAGCAGGGGTCATTGTGAGCAACACACCCTCTCTTTAGTTGCCTCTTGTCTGTATTATAAAACTGCTGCACTGCTGTAAGACTGCTGTGCATCCAGCAGCTGCCCATCAGACCTTCCACTAAATACTTCTGATTATTTATCTCACACATCTAGCTGACATCTGCATATCTGACGCAATGATTATAATAAAGATAGTAATAATACTAAAGCACTTTCATTGAAAACCAAACATGCCCTGGATTTCACACACATGCCTTTACAACACATGGAAACAGCTATTTGAATGTTGTACTTGACTAAATCTGTAGTTCTTCTTTCACATTTCCCAAGGCAACAGCGGGGTTACCCCTTGGGGAACAACGCCTCCCCCCCCAAAAAACCCCCATCCCCCGCCTGAGAATCAACGTGTTTACATGACGGCTGAGCAAAGACAAGTATGATTACAAACAAACAAGCTCCCTCAGCTGCTGCCACCCAGGAAGTCTGGATTCTGTAGTAAAGGCCGCTTTTTTACAATTTTTATTTGTTTTTTCAAGATCATTTCCAGCATTTTCCAACCCCTTGATCTCCCTGTGTGTCACTGCTAAGCCCTCGCTCAGACTGCTCACAGTTGCATAGGTGCAGCACTGCAGCACTTGACTCAGCCTGCATTGCTGATGACAGGAAGCTGCTGCAGACTGGGCTGGTGGCTTGTGTGTGTGTGTGTGTGTGTGTGTGTGTGTGTGTGTGTTGGGAGGGTGTATTAGCTCTGCAATAAGTCCCAAAGAATGAAGTGGCAGAGTCTGCATTTACGCAGGGAAAAATAACAACCAATTAGGGCCCTGTATTGGTTTGCAGCTTGATAAGCTTGATAGGGCGGATATTGATTTTGTGATAACAGTTTCATTTATTTTGAGTGCAATCAGTCTATTAATCCAACGGCAACAACAGTGGAAGCAGCAAGAAAGAAAACCACCGAAGCTGTCAGATCCGCTGCTTGAGGAGGTTCCCTTGTAGCAGCCACTCGCTGGATGTGCCTCATTTCCAGCGCTTTCCTCCTTCCTAATACTGAAAGTCCCCTGCCATCACCCTCCACTCCCCCACCCCACCCGCCCACACCAGCCCTCCCTCTCCTCCAGTGCACGGCGTAACTTCACCAGCCTGCACTGCCTCATGATCACACTAAGAAAAAAAAAAAAAAAAAAGAGTGCGTGTGAGGTGCAGAGGACTGTGAGGGGAGCAGCTGCGATAACTTCAGAAAACTCCTGACCGGGAAACCAGCGAGCCAAGGTTAGATTGCAGCCAGGAAAAAAAATCTTTTAATATAGCAAATTCAGCTGAGGAGGCGAAGAGCCGATAGGAGAGAGGGGCAAAGTGACTGGAATGATAAGATGAGAAGGTGAGTGTTCGCTGATGTGTTCACAGAGAGGTTGTCTCTTACTGCACACACTTGCAGCCACGCCCCGACTCTGGCCGACGCTGCAGTGGAGAGCTCCTCACTCCCGCATGTGCCTTTGCTTTGCTTTAGCTTGCCTTGCTTTGCTTTGCCTTGCCTGCTGATGCATGAGTTCTCTGTGGAGCCATTAATAAAAGCCCATCCTCCTCTGAGAGCAAGGGACTGGCTGCTCTGACGACAGCCGCTGACTGTGAGTGATGCCGGTGGAAGGCAACCGCAGGGATTTGTCCTGCTCCAGTAACAACAAGGATGTCCTGTTATTATTAATACTCTTATCATTATTGTTGTGTTTTAGAATGTTTCAACTGGAAATATCCTAATCTGGAAAGCAAGCTATTTCTCCTCTTAAAACTGATTGGAAACCAAAATACACCGTGCTTCAGTCATGTGCAGCGAGTGAACACAGTATGTGCCAGAGGCACACTGGGGATGGGGGGAGGTGTGTGTGTGTGTGTGTGTGGGTGAGTGTAGGGGGAGATTTAGGGGGGCATAACAACAGATTTTCCGAGCAAATGCTCAAAAAACTTCTGCTTCTCTGCTTCTCTGCCCTTCTCTGGTCCTCCTGCCCACAAATGCGGCGCCCCCTGTAGGCTCGGAGGGATGCTGTGTAAGCCCGACCCTGACTTTGCCCCCTCTCTCTCCTGTCTCCCTCTCTCTCCGTCCAGCAGGTACGTGTCCCTCCGGCGCCCCTCCCTGGCCGGGACCCTCCTGCAGCTCCTGCTCGCCCTGTCGCTCTGCTGCTGCTCCCTGGCCGCCTGCCCGCCCGCCTGCTCGTGCAGCGGCGGCCACCGCGAGGTGGACTGCTCCCACCGGGGCCTGAGGCAGCTGCCCGGCGGCCTGCAGCACAACGTGCGCTCCCTCGACCTCTCCCACAACCGGCTGCACGGCCTGGACGGCCAGCTGAGCGCCTACACCCACCTCCGCCTCCTCGACCTGTCGCACAACCAGCTGAGCCGCCTGCCTGCCGGCCTGCCGCGCTCCCTCTGGCAGCTGCACGCCTCCTTCAACTGGCTGCGGCTCCTGGAGAAGGACGACACGGCGCACCAGTGGAACCTGCGAGTGCTGGACGTGTCGGGCAACAGGCTGCAGCGCGCCGTCTTCATCAACAACACGCTGGCCAGCCTGTGTACGCTCAACCTGAGCCACAACCACTTCTGGACGCTGCCCACTAACATGCCCGGCAGCCTCGTCACCGTCGACCTGTCCCACAACCTCCTGGCCAAGGTTCTGCCGGGCTCCCTGGACCAGCTGGTGCGGCTGGATCGCTTCTACGTGCACGCCAACCGCTTGTCGGCGCTCCCCGCTGGAGCGCTGGACCAGCTGAGATCGCTGAGTGTCATCAGTCTGGGCGGTAACCCGTGGGCCTGCCACCTGCAGGACGGGGATGTGAACTACCTGCTCTCCTGGAGCCGGCGGACCTCGGCCCGGGTTCTGGGTTGCCCCTGCCACAGCCAGCCCGTCTGTGGAGGCGAGCAGCCCGGGCGCTTGACCTCCTCGCCCATCGAGTATGTCGCCACCGGCGCTTGGGACCTTTCGGACCCAAGCTTCACCAGGAGGAGTCAGAACACGCCCGGTCCCGGCGTCACCGCAGCGACCATCGACCAAAGCGCAGAGCGACAGCAACTCGTCACCAGCCTGCCTCAAGAAACTGCTCCGCCTGCGACGGAGCGCGTTGCTCCGACTGACCCTCGCTCGCCCATGGCGGTGCTGACGCTGGACGCACACCGGTTTCTCACGCCAGAACCGGAGAGAGACAACGTCCAGACCAGGAGGACCACCACCCTCCGCACCAGGAGTGTGCGGAGGCTCAACCAGCCTGGGAGCAGCAGCAGCAGCAGCAGCAGCAGCTTCTCCTCGCACCCCCGGCTGCACAAACTGGGCCTGCTGTGCTTCATTATGTGGCTGGTCATGTGACTTGACTGAGACTGCTTAATGTTGAGTCTGCATATTGAGTGTTGCGATGTTGGGACAGATGCACTCTGGTTATGGCTCAACAGCAGGCCAAGAACAGGTTCCACATTATAGCCGTTTCAGATTATTTTGCTACGGATTTTAATTATCTGAAAGAAATTCCAGACGTCACTAGAACAGGGTGTGTTTAACCGTCTGTTTACAACCTCCTGTTAAAACAGTTTTATTGTACCTTTTACATGTTGAGTAGGGAACAACACCAGCTGGCCATTGTTGGTGCTGTTCGCTGTGGGAGGGATAACTAACCTGGAAGAGGTACTGCTACCCTTTGTGACATCACAGGGGGCTATTTAATCACACGTGTTGTGATTCATGGAGCACCCAAACGAGGTCCAACAAGAATTTTCTTTAAAGCTGAGGAGTTCATTGACACAAAACATTTTTTTTTTTAAAGAAAAACCTTGCTAAAGTAAGTTTTGTATAATATGGAAAATCAGGTTCATGCATTTCTGAGCATGTTCACAGATATGCTTGTAACAGACATCTCAAGGAAAATATTTCTTCAAACTCTTGAGAAGCCTCATCTTCTTTAAAAAAAAAAAAAAAAAAGAAAAAAAGAAGTGCAATGACAACAAGTAAGCACATGATGGCACTATACATTCAGCTACCTGATATGTGCGTGGCCGATGAAGCCCAAAGAAATCATATTTTTAAAAGACAGCGTTAAAATAAAAACATTGTCCTTTAAAAGAAAAAAATAAGTAAAGCTGCACTTAAAACCACTCACTACATTTGAGCTACATTTCCTCAACATTTCTTCAGTTTTTTTTTTATTTTTGAATCTCAATCCAAACACAAGTCCAAGTGTTCTTGTTGTGTGTCTGCTGTTCCACTGTGATGATGACTTTCACCTCTATGTCTCCATGTAACAAGCCGTGACTTTCGCCGCGTTGGGGATAACGGAGTGTGAGCCTCCTCGCCGGCGGACGTGAAGTGGCATGAAATCAACGGACAGTTGCTGCCGCTGCCGCTGCATCACTACCTTTAACAAACTGCAAGTGCAGAGCGTCGCCTCTGCATTTCGATCACATCTCAGACTTAAGTGTCCTTCATGACTCAGTGGCACTTGTAGAAAATGATCTGCATGGTGATTGAAGGTTTTCAGGAATGCCAACCCACTGCAGAATATATATAGAAACGCAGACATTCTCGCTGTATTTTCTATCAAATGTTAAGATATTCCACTCGTGATTGCATTTAGCATAAATAACAGCAATGTGCCGGCTCAGAGATCTTTATTTTGCCAGATATAAATCCTGCCTCTGGCAACTCCAAAGGTGCAGAAATGTTGCAAAATATTCACATTAGCGGGCTTGTACACCATTGCATCAACATGAGAGAAACAGTTTGTGTACAGTTGTGGTAGGTTAGTGGAGTGAAGTTACTTTGCGGTCTTTTCTCCCACACGTCTCGGCTTGTTTGAATGTGCTCTCTGTTGCAGAGGTCAAGGAAACAACAGCAACTTTTGGCACTCAGTATTCAACGGCAACCTCTTCATTTGACACAGTGTCAACCCTCATCTGAGCCAAGGTAGCGGATTAATTAGCGGGCGTGGATTTGTTTATTTATTGAAAGGATGTTCATTCAGCTGAAAAGGACTTTTTCTAAGTCAAGATTTTCTTTTTCTAATTTTTTTTAAAAACTGTTCATTCTTAACAAAGTCTTTGCGGCTAGTTAGTAGCAGCTGTGTATGAAATGTTTCATTTATCTTTAAACTGGACTAAAACGAAAACAACAGTCTGGTGGGTCAGGGGATGTGTTCAGGGCCCGAGCCCAGTGTAGTTCTCGTTCTCAGCCGTGTTGTGAAGAGCAGACAGAAAACCTGTGCGGGAGGAACTGGGGGCTCAGTCTTGACATTGAGCGATGCACCAACGCGTGAACCTGACGAGCAGCTGACCCCGAGAATCATTCTGGAGGAGCAACATGGGCCCGTACGGGCGCCAACCCAAAAGTGTGACTAATAAATATCTGATTGCAAAACCTCATTGGCCCCTTGCATCATACCAAGACAGCGAGCTAAAAAAAAAAGTGACAGATGGAAATTTAGAAAGACAGAGACATTTCAAAAAAACAAAGAAAGAAATCCAACTAGACGTTTGAAATGCAGTTCACCTCGGTGACTGTCATGCAGCAATGCTGCGTGGCGGCCTTCAGGTTGAGTCAGAACCAGAGGAAGTGAAAGGAAGAAGGAGCGAGTGCACATACTGTAAGTGACGGTTTCTTTATCTGCACACCAGATACCAAGAACACCTGCTGAATAAATTGTGTGTATAAATAGCTTTGTGGCAGGAGCCAAACAGACACACACAAACATGCACGCACGCACGCACACACACACACACACACACACACACACACACACACACACACACACACACACACACACACACACACACACAAACTTGCGGTTGGAGTGCAGTTTATTTATAAGCATGATTCAGGGCTCACAGAGAGTTAACTGTGTTTCATTTCAGCCCCGAGTCAAAACTCCAACAGAAAATGGGTGCGTTTCTGTAAAGAAGTGATAAGAGACACGTTTGGATTCTGCATCTCAAAAATGTAAAATATGATGGTATGTAAAAAGAAAAAGCCAAGAGAAAAGCACCTCATTTTTTTCTTCATGTTGCAGCACTTGCAGGCCCCCATGAACCAAACTTCTACCGCTAGATTTTCATCATGTTCATGATCCGACCTTGCTATTCCTCTGTCACGATTCTCTCCCACCAACAGGTCTGTGAAGTAGACCCGTTTTTCCCAGACACTCCCTCCGCCCCCTTTGAGCTGCAGAACTTCAGAACTTCTCCGGCTGGAGAAGTCCAGAGGTTGCCGGTGAGCTGGCCTCCATGCCAATTATTCTCTCTGTAGACAACACAGAGCCGTGTCAGATTTCTCTTCTGGCTTCTCCTAATAACTGACAAGGTGTGGAAGGCGAGCATCATTTACTGCTGCCATGCCTCCCCTCATCATCTTCCCCCAGCCGGGCTTGTTGTGAGTGAGCTGTTCCCCGAGCCGCGTTCAATAACACTCACGCTCGCCGCGCTCCTCCGTACGCCCGGCGAGCCCGCTGCCCTCTTGTGTCCTTGTTCATTTAAGTCCCCGTCAGATTTATACACTGCCGCGTTCATATGGCTTTAATAGCACACAGTCTATTACAGCCCTGCTGCAGGGGGCTGTGGTTTGCGCTTTTGCGTCGTGATTCTTCTGCGTTTGAATTGCAGTGAAAGTCCATTTTCTTCTTTCTTTTGTATTTTTTTTGAAGAGTGCTGGTTACAGATCAGAGCCCTGCTCCCGCCCACTTCCAAGGCTAACAGTTCTCTTACTGGTTCAGCTGTCTTACAATGAATCATGTTGGAAGAATCTGAGGAAAAAATGCTCTGAGGGGATGGTTCAACATTTTGTCAAATTGGCCAATTGCCATAATGTCTTTGGTCCAGTGAGTAGGTACATTCCCTTTAATTATCAGTGCCTGTTTGTTTTGAGACCTGGGGGGGAATCCAGAATAAAAATAAATGTAGGTGAAGGTTATGATTTTGACGTATAGGTTAAAGTCGTGACCTGCACATTAACGCTATGAAATAAAAACATTAACATAACAGACAAACTTGTTTTCAAGGCAAATTAAATCAAGGCCACCACTACATTCATGATGTTTAGTGCAGCTGTTCCCGTCATCAAAACAATATGTTTGTTGAGAAGAAGTTGAGGAGGGACTGTGTCACTATGACCAGTGGTTTACTCAAGAAAGCAATGTAGAGTGCACGAGTGCTTCATGTGTTGGAAGGTTACGGAATATTACATTATTATTTTAGAGCGAAGTGAATGTGCAGGTCATAATTTGCCTACAAGAGTGTTTTGCAGTTGTTAGATTGGCCATTGTGACTATGGGACTCATAATGTTAAACTATCCCTTTAAACTGAAAACATTCACATCCAATAATGTTTTAATAGCATTCTCAAGACTGCAGCCAATGAGGAGTGTCAAAGGTTTTCTGGTGAATACTTGTCGCTCTGCTTTATTGTTCAGTTTGTGTAACTTGTGTTAACGCTGAATGGCTGCTACTTTGGCCAGGTCACCCATGGAAAAAAAAAAAGAAATCTCTGATCTCAATGGGACTTCCCGGTTAAATAAATCAATGTCAGATCGGAGTCAGCTCCGAGTTGCACTTCTGCTCTGAGAGTGTGTGTGCGGGCTTGTTTTTTTGGCCGTCCCTGTTAGTGCGGACGTCACAAACAGTGTTTCCTTTCAGCGAAGGGAGGCCAGGAGGCCACGGTTGGCGGCGGAGCCTGGGTGTTAAAAGTCCGACTCGCCACTCCCAAAAGGAACAAACAGCAGGCCTTTCACTTTGAACCTCCCACATGGATCAGACGAGGAGGCGAATGTACACAAACAGAGATGACATCAGTTCCTTTTAATCACTGCTGCATGCTCAATGTGCCCTCTTGTGGTGGTGGCACAGTAATGACTGTTTATTCAACTTTAAAAATATATATATAAAGAATAAAGAGAAACAGGAAAATGAGACAATGTTAGGATCCCGAGACGACCCTGACAAGTTTTAAAGTGACTAATGATGTTAACTGTAACGTCAAGTTGACATAATTTTACACCCTGAACATGCCTCTAATGGTTACATTTTGTACATGCTTAAGCTCAGCAGAGTCACAATTTATTGGTCTTTCTTTGAAATTTACAATAATACTGAAAAAGAAAAAATGAAACCCAAAGGCAAAGGACGACACTAAAATAAACTCTCTCCTGGGACAATTACTGTGGATAACCAGCGACCCCTCAGGCCTAATGTATTGCCCGCCTTCACCGAGCGTAAACTGTACTTGCCGATGCAAGTTGTCTTGTTGAGCCCAGAGCAGTGTTTTTCTTTTTTCCTTTCCGGTCCGGGCTCTGATCAGCTGAGAGGCAAAATGTGTAGAAATAACAAGGTGTACTCCAGCAGCCGGAAGACTGATGAGACAGGCAAAATTCTAGCCTGCAGCAGCGTGGGGGGAGGCTGAGGGTACGGTATCTCTCCCGCTCTCGTCTCAATGGCAGAGACGAGGCAAGGTCAGTGTTAAGGTCAGTGGTTGCAGAATAGGAAGTGGTTGGCAACTGAGAAAATATATGGTGGCAGCCAGTTAGCACAGAAAAGGGGGTGGGTGGGATGGGGGGTGGGGGCGGAGAGGGGGAGAATTGGCTTGTAGAAAACAAAGAATGAGGCGGACGACAGAAAGCACAGCTCAGCTGTTGTGTCCTAGAGAGGCCTGTTTATTGTGCCGGCAGATTTTAAAATATATGAGGGAGAAGAGGAGTTGTTCAAGCTTGTATTCCGCAGGCTCATTGTGCCCGGGTTTTTCCCCCGAATTTTAGCAAGGGATGCAGCTGCGTGCATGCATGAGTGTGCCTTAATACCGTGACAAAGAGGAAATCTTTTTCTCGAAAAAGAAATTTGCATGGTAAGCTGAAAGTGTGGTGCACAGCTGCCCCGCAGAAGATTTCAACAGGGCTGCACAAGTTTGTGGTATTGGTGGAAGGAGGAGGTGGTGATGTCGGTCCTCGGCCCCTAATTTTTACTAGTGACTTAAACAATAAATTTAGTTTCTAGACGGACAATAAATTCATTAGAAATGTGGAGAAAAAAAAGTCCATCCCTTGCTCCTTCTGCTTGTTCCACTTTTCAGAATGGGGAACGTGCGTTCTCGAAAACAGCCCTTGGTGATGACACGGATGACTGCCCAGTACTTCTCCCTGGTTGCTGACAACACCCTTAGTCGGCTTAGTTGGTTCCACCCTCCTGTGCCTGCATTGTCTTTGTCCCGGTCCAAACGTGTTGAAGGTGCAGCAGGAAGTTAAAACCATATTTTTTATGCAGGAAGCTAGAAACAGAGGGCTAAAACGGACTGTTTTCTGAAATATTTTGAAGAATTAAGTATGCGAGGCTGCTCCACCGGATGAAAAATACAGCTCTGACATTTGGACATAATATGGGACCTTCACAAGCAAATTCCATTGCAACAGGGAATTTTTTGTTCAAGCAGCGCTCCCCCGGCCGGGACACCTCTGTGTTCCCTGGAACGCCGAGCACCACTGCCGCCCACCACTGCCCCCCACCCCGGTCCCCCACCCCGGCCTCCACCCCGTCTCAGCGAGGCTCTCCACAAGGCCGACGTGCACATCCCCCACCCGTCGCTGCTGACTGTACAGGTGAGAGGACGGCTCCTCGCGGTGCTTTAATGCCACTCGTCATCATCTGTGACACACGGCTCTCTCCCTCTCTCACCCTCTCTCTCCCTCTCTCTCACACTCCCTCTACCCCTCTCTCTCTCCAGAGTCGTGCAAACAGCAGCCGGAACATTCCGGGAGAGCAGCAGGGGTGAGAGCTTATCTCCCAGCCCAGTGGAGCAGGTAAACGATGTCGTCATCATCCAGTTGTGTTGAGGCCTGATTGGCCTAAAGAGCCCCCCTACGCATGCAAAATGGTCTTTTAATGGCAAGGTCAAGAGCGCGGGGACGCCGTCTCGGCCCGTGTTGTTAAGAACCCAGTACGGATTCTCTGCCGCGGAATCTTGGGGGTACCTCCGGGGTCTTTCCGACTCACAGCAGAGAGAAACCATCCCCACGCTCCCCCTCTTCAAATTAGTAAGGATAATCTTTTTAAGCAGTGAGAGCGAGAGGGAGAAAAAAATCCTAATGCATTTTAGATATTTTAAAAAGTCAATATTACGGTTTCATCTCTTAATAATGTGGATGTGTGAATATCATAGTGGCCCATCTACCTGGGACGGTAGCGGCTAGCCTTTGGCACAGCTTAATTAACTCATCCGCCTAGTTAGAGAGGGCATAATGGGAGGAGGAGGGCGGGGAAGGAGGGGTTTGTGGGGGGATGGGAGGAGGCGGGAATCTTCTCATCAACGAAGCAGTGACGACGGCCCATGGCCGAGGAAAGCTTAAAATATCAGGACCGGTCGCAGCGGCAGGCTCGGCCTCGTGGGCGGCCACCTACGCTGATCAAAAAACAGCAACAAGGTCATTCCTTTTCTTTTTTTTTAAAGACGTGTGTAACTCTTGGTTTGTAAAGAAAACAGCCCCGCCACGTATCTGAAATTGACTTTTATAAGATGCTAAGTTATTCCAGGCAAGATGAAAGAGCAGGTACGGTGCAGTTTTGGCGGCTGGCTAATTCCTGAAATAGGGCTGTCAATTATGCATGTTTTTTCGGCGCAGGCTCTTCCCTCCCCCAACCGTGTGTGTGTGTGTGTGTGTGTGTGTGTGAGAGAGAGAGAGAGAGAGAGAGAGAGAGAGAGAGAGAGAGAGAGGGCTTCAGCTCAGCGTCAAAGAAGCAAGGAGGAAGAGGACACTAGAGGGAGACAATTTGTTCACATCTGCACCCTCCCCGGCAGCTCTCCCTCCTTCCAGGGGAGCAAGGAAATCACTTGACTTGCAGGGATGAATGTGAAATCATTCATAATAAACCAAAGGATGAGAGTGATAACATCTCATAAGTATTTAAAGAGCATTCCCACCGAATGTGTGTGTATTGTACTGAGTGTTTTCAACGTGGCATATTTAAGATCCACAAATGCTCACCTAAAAAGCAATTCCACAATTTTAGGGAAATAGGGCAATAATTAATCTCCTGGGACTTCAAGTTTCTATTTAATATCTGAAAATATTTACAGCTTTTCTCTTTCTGCGAATGAGAGCACTCTGGTTTTGACGGGGGGGAAATATTCTTAGCAATGTTACTGCTGTTGTTTTCTTTTTTTTTGAGAGAGAGAAATTTAGGACCCCTTGATTTGCATGAAGGGATGTGCCATGGGGAGAAATGGAAGAAATTCAAGAGAATTTTGCGAGGTGGTAACATGACGAGCGCAACAGGAAACATGATGCTTCTCCAAGCAGCATCTCATGACACTGCCAGTGAGTTGCTTCTCTCTCTTTCTTCTCCCCACTCCCGCCCTCAGCTTCGCACGCTATCAATTTTACTCCTCTCCCAAATCCCAAATCCACAAGTTTTCATGCAAATGCCTGGTTAGTTACAAGTTTTTTTCCCCAACCCCCACACCCCACACCCTACTCCATGGCGAGTTTGCACTTCAGCACATTTTCACCACCGTTCCTGAAATCTCTGCAATAACTGAATCTTAAGCAAATAGTGAATTATGATTGAGCGGCGCACGAGTTCAAAGCACATAAAAAATCTGTCTCCTCCTTGATTTTCTTCATCCGATCACTCATCAAGTAGTCCTCCACAGCTGTCACCATTACCCATGCTTCCCAAGCCGTGATTGCTGTGTGATCAGCATCACTTCTGAGGAGATGAATTCATACATAATTTGTCGCAAAATGCGTTTTTATTTCCTCCTCGGCGAGCCGCTCGCACGCGTGGCCTCTCCAAAAGGCGGGGCCTGTCACACAGCGCCTAAAGGTTTGCTTAAGGAAGTCTAAACATTGGAGTCACTTTCATCAGGCACCGGTGGCTGCTCGGATTAAACGAGAGCCGCGCCAACTTTAAAAATCGATACATTTTTCTCCTTCAATCAGAGTGAGAATGCAGACATTGCCCGCTGATGTGCGCGTTGTAACAGTTTTCCTTCATAAAGAATAAAAGTGTGAGTGCTTCAGTGCCTTTTTGGGTTCAGATCAGGTTCACATCTCTTGATATGGTATTTCAAAACATCACACCCAAGGTACTGCGAACTTCCTCTCTCCCTGGCGCTTGTGACGGCGAACACGGGGCCTTGATGACAACGCAGGGAAGGGAGAATAATTCACAAATGCCATGCAAAAAAACAAAAACAAAACAAGAAAGCAACACAGGATGCTCCACTGTGATTTTTGCATACCTGGTGATGAACTTGAAAGGGCTCTGTTCCTCTGCACTTCGATTTCCCTGCTCCCTCACGCTTGTCTGCCTTGCAGCGGCGTGACGGGATGTGACAATTCAGGCCGTACCGCGCAGTACCGTGCCATAGGAACGCTGCCTCGCCCATGACAACGTACACAAGATGTGGGCGGCCCCGGCAAATAATGCTTCTGCGTGTGGCAAAATGGCCTGGGACATCGGAACAGTGGCGCGGGGGGGAAAAGTAGAGAAAGTAATAGCGTTTCACACGGGGTGTCATATTTCCATTTGCCTTGACACTCCTGCGCTGCGAGGAATTGCCAACAATTGCCTCTATACCTTTTGTTTCAAGGAGACAGACAGCTGCAGCGTGGGGGTGTCCCCTATCTAATGGCAGAGTTTTAGCTGTTAAACTGTCAAAAACGCTGTTGTTGGGTTTTTTATCTAACTCATTGTTTCAAAAACATGCTGCCCGGCCAGATAAGAGAGTCCCTCTGGTGGTGCCCAGAACAGTCGCAGCACAGAGGCCTATTCACAAAAAAGAAGAAGAAACTTTGCTGAATGGCAATGAGGAAATCAGATCGTGTCACATTTTGCATGCATTATTGTCGGTATTCTCATGTAAAGATGAATGAAAACTGCGGTTTGTATCCGTTGCATTGTCTCACCGGTCGGCCTGAATGGCGGGACGCACAACTAGTACGCAATGCATCATTTAAAGGATGGGCTGTGCGAGGTTCCTTTTATGTGTTATCGATAGTATGCCATGCCCACATTGCATGTTCAAAAAATATTGCTTCTCCCACAGCTTCTCGTCATTCATTTCTGATCATTGCTCTCCTCCTCCTTCGTCTTCTGCGGGGGTCATACGAGAGCAAAGTCAGCTTATCTGTGTGTACGTTGTACGTCGGGGGGCAAGCCTGGCAGCTCATTACAGGTCACGTACATGAGAAAAATCTATAATTACTCCACGTGTATGTAGGGAAGACCAGACTTTATTGATTCCCATAGGAAAATTCTTTGTTGGCTCTCGTAATGAATATAGCCGTTAGAGGTTAGGCTTTGGGGTCAGCCACAGAGATGCAGTGTCTTACTTCAGTGCAGTCTCAGCAGCGTTTAAATCTGCCTGAAACACAGGCTGTTTGATTTAGGTTAGAGACTCTCTAATAATCAGCCCACCTCTCTGCCTTTACTGGTCCCCTTCAGCCCATTTTAAAACGGCCCTCTGATTGTTCTGAGCCGCACGAGAATGTTTTTATTTTATTACAATACACTGTAGATTGTGGATAATAAATTAAGACCTTTGTTATTCCTATAATAACACAATTGTACTTGGCAATTTTAAACCCTAGGGACGTATCTAAATCTCGATGTAGAAGTGAATTATACATGAAAATGGATTAAAAAAAACAAACACCTCTTAATGACTAAATATTAGACATAACTATTACAGAAGCAATTGAAGCCTCGTAAAACACATTATGTTTATCGTTACACAGTAAATAATTATCCAATTTTGAATACATCAGGGTCCTGCCCTTATTATTTCCTATGTCAGCATTTCACTTTCCTTCATCTTGTATGCAACTTTTGTCCAGAGAAAACGCTGCTTATGGCTTGATGCATAGCTTGGGAACCATAATAATCCAATTCATTTAAATATCATCACGCATAAATTGGCACTGCCCTACTTTTTTGCCTCTTTCCCAGGGACTATATGACACTGTGGAAGAATAACAAGCTATTATCATAATACAAAACAGCCGACGACACGCTCGTATGAAAAACATCTATGTAAAAAAGAAAGAAAAAAAAACACACAGCGACACGCATTTATTTCTTTAAGTTGTGTTGTTGTGTCCTGTAAATTAGCGGAGCGCTAAGCCACCTTCACCTCCAGTGGCTTATTTCCTAATTAAATGACAAATCGAAGGATCGCTTCGCAGATCTGCTTGAATTGACGTCAATTGGATTGGTTAGGTGACAGACGCAGGCTCCGCCCCCTGTGGGCCAAGGTAGGAGCACGCTGCGAGAGGGGAGGAGGGAGCAGGGGGCTGAGCTGATCCCACGTGTGACGCTTTCATTCCCGGCTCAGTAATATTCTCATAGCGGAGCTTTGCATATCTCCTGCCCGTATCTGTGTGTGTGTCTGTCACTGTGACTGTAGTCCCAGCCTATAGTTTTTTCAGCTAGATATGGAAGGAGACGGGAGTCAAGCCACATCCGGAAGCCTAAACGATTCGCAACATGACCCGGGGTAAGAATCTTTTCCTACGTTGTCTCGCCAAGGTACGTGGCTCACTATTATGATATTTTCTCCGTGTTACAACATCTTGGAGAGGACTTGGACTGCCGTTGCCGGATTCGTTTCGCGCCCCCCTCCCTCCCTCTCCTGCCCGCCCGCCTCCACCTCCTCTCGTCGGTCCGCACTTGGACGGTGCACGGCTCCGTATCCAGATGCAGTTTGTTGAAGAACCCGAGCTTCGTTAGCGAGAGTGGCCTCTCCTCCTCCTCCCCTGCCCCCCCTCCACCACCACCACCACGACAGCCGCCTCTCACATGTAGACAGACTGTAATAACTGAGCCAATGTGTTCCCACAGTCTTCCTTTATCCTTTAAGGTCGCTTTTAGAAGTAGTTAGTCGTCAAAATGGCCGAACTGACATCTGGACTCACTTCTGTTGTGTTTTCCCCTTACAGTAAAATGTTTATCGGTGGCCTCAGCTGGCAGACCTCACCAGGTGAGACTGTTATTCTCCTTTACGGCGTATGTCAGTATTTCGTGTTGTTTTGTCGCCGGGACCGCGGGTGCTCGCCGCGGCTCGGCTCTGCTCGGCTGCCTGGTCGCTGCTGCCGCCGCCGCCGCCGCCGCTGCTTCTGCTGGCGGCGTTATGTGCGAAATGTGCACCGTGCAGGAGTGTGACTGTATGGGATATGTCAGCCCCGTGTGTGTGTGTGTGTGTGTGTGTGTGTGTGTGTGTGTGTGTGTGTGTGTGTGTGTGTGTGTTTGCTTGTGTGTGTATGTGTTTGTGTGCGCGCGTGTATGCGCGCGCGCGCACCATGTTATTTTTGATCCACCGACCATGTGAAGTCCTCTATTCGACCCCTACACGCATCGCGGGGGTCGTTTCTCCTTCTTGAAATACAGTGACAAACAGCGTGGCCATATGTTTCTGTCAAATGACCCGACATGTTTTCTCTCTCTCTCTTCTCTCCCCCGTTCTCTCCTGTCCTCCCCTTCCACCTTCCTTTTCCTCTATCCACAGACAGCCTTAGAGACTATTTTAGTAAATTCGGAGAGATAAGAGAATGTATGGTGATGAGAGACCCCACGACGAAACGCTCAAGGTAAATGAATGCGCGGCTCCCTCTACTTTTCCCTTCTCCGCTGCATGTAAGCGACGTCGCTTCACTTTGTCCGTGTTTGGTGTAAAATCCAGCGTGTGTGTGTGTGTGTCTTTCCGTGTGTGTGCGCGCGCGTGTGTGTGACCGCTCGCTCGCTCGCGCGCGCGCACGTGTCCCCCCCCCCCCCCCCGTGCGTGCGCGCGCGCGCCTGCGTGTGGCTCCACAGCGAGCGAGCATTTAAGCTTATCTGGCTCGCTCGCTGTAGGAAAAAAAAAAAAAGCTGCAGCCCCCGATTGCAATTTGACATTGACTTTGTGACTGCAGCACAATGTTGCCGTAACGCTGAGCTCGACGCGGGGAGAGCGCGGCAAACCCCTCGCGCCCACCCCCACACGCAAAAAAGAATAATAATAATAATAAAATAAAAACAGAAATACAAATGCAGCCGCGTTGCTCAGTTTTCCCGTCTTCCGATCTGCTCCGCGACGCCCATAATGCGAATTATAAACACATTTAGCGCGTGGTGTTGTAAAAAATAATAAGGTCACGGCAATATTATGCTCATTGTTATGCAGTCTGCCGGGGAGTCGCGCTGTTTACAGTCATTTTTCAAAAACTGTTTCTGTGTTTCTTGCTTTATTATGTCTCTGCTTTTTTTCTTCTCCTAAACATTGTGTTTGTTGTCTCCTCTTCCTTGCAGAGGATTTGGGTTTGTTACGTTTACAGATGCTGCCAGCGTAGATAAAGTCTTAGCTCAACAACACCACGAATTAGACTCAAAGACGGTGAGTTCATATCTTCTCTTTCTTTCTTTCTGATCGCCTCGGTGTACATGTGTTGTCGTGTGTTTACATTGTTCGAGTCGAGCCACGTCACGATTGTGTAACTTTTGGCCACCCGAGGGCGCGTTGGGGAACACCTCCCAGGTAGATCAAGGTCAAAGAATTTAGGCTAAGTTAGCGGTGGGCTCAACAGTAAAACAAAAGAGAGGACGACGACAACAACAACAACATGGTGTTTTCACTTTCACTGCTGTGGATGAATGGTCGCTGACACGCCCCCCTCTCTCGGCTGCAGCCGCATGTGCAGCGTGCGCAGATCTCATGTTTCAGTGAAGGACGCGCCGCCTCGGCTGCGCTGCCCCCTGTTTAGCGTGTTTGACGCAGGGTTGCATTGTGTTGGTTTGATAAGTGCGAATAAGAGGGTTACACCTCCTTTTCAGAGTAATATTGCGCTCATGTCATTGACAGCGAGTTAATCAAAACTGAGTCAACCAACTTACTTTAAGTGCATTAACAACAACAAACATTTTTAAAAAACTTTTTTTAAAGGTATGATCTGGTTTAGACAGTGGCTGGAATGGACCTGCATTTTTCAGGCACTTTAATGTATGATGGTGATTAAGGTGATGCACTCATCTCGAACAAGTTTGGATTCCACTTGCGTCTTAGGAATTTGTCAGTAGATGAATAATTAATGATGCTTGTGATTTTGTATAAAGGACCACAATGATGGATTACACATAGTTCAGATCGAATTATATGCGTAATTTATGTGCTCATTGGTTAATAATAATAATAATAATAATAATAATAATAATAATAATAATAATAAAAAAATATAATAATAATAATAATGATGATAAAAATAAAATAACGGCAACTTTATTTTGGTAGCACCTTTCAATGCATAGTGACAGAAGTGCTTTACAGTAGAAATAAAATGCACAACGTGACCTGGATAACATGATTACGCAAAAGCCATGCCATGAAAGTGAAGAGGTATAAAAGATATCTGAGCCGGTTATATCCACGTTGTTCTGAAGATGGAATATTGCAAGTGGGGAAAGTGCACGGCCTTTGTTGCCTTGGCTGAAGGCGACTGCTGATGGAGTCATATTTTTAAGGACTGTGAAAGACAAATAATTTGCACTTTAGGTGACAGTGTACAATCTGCTATATCTGTATTGGATATCGCGAGTAATGCGCGTTTAAGATGTGTTGCTTACCTCCAGGATCTCTCTGGGCTCAGAAATGGGCCCCAGGGGGGCGACTACACATGACAGTAAGCATGATGTGTCTGCGTGCATCCCGGGCACTGCGATTCAGGCGAGGAGGAAACAAAAAAAAAAAAGAGAAAGATTTCATTTTCCGTCGGCTTCCACCGTCCACAGATAAATTGTTGATAAACTAATTTGGAGACATTTTGAATCACTGCCCTTATTCTTGGTTATCTGTCATCGTTTTGGGCGCTGGTGATTTTCTCTTTGGGTGGCGGTGACATCAGCTTCTCTGGAGCCGCCGATGTTGCTGTTTGTTTATTATTATTCTGCAGCGTTGAGCTTTCTGCCTTTTTTTTTTTTTGGTATGTGGGGGGTGGCTCGGTGATAAAGGATTTGCTTCCTGAAATGGCCTTATGGGAAATGCATAGTGGTGCAAAAATGGTTCCTTTCTGTTGTGTTTTTAAAGTCTCAGGTGGGTCACTTCCCGGCTGCAGCCTGAAGCTGCTTTAGTGTTTCTGTGTCTGTTTTCAGTTGTTGGGCTTGAATATTTTGCTCTGCGACGAAGGGCAGGAAGGTGCTTATTGCTGCTTCTGTGCTAAATGGGTGGATTGAGAGAAGGTGGGCATCTTAGAGGAGAAAGGGGCTAATGGTGGAGTCTGTCTGTGTGTGAGGGTTAATGACATGAAGACACTTTGACTGGCTTGGATTGTGCTTAAAACGTGATGCCACTGATGAAAGACTGTGTGACAGTGTGAGTGCAGGTTTATAAACATGCCAGGGAGGGCGGCACATAAAAAATGGACTCATACCTGCGACTTGGCTTGTCCGGCTCCACTCCTTTACTGGTGATAAATGGTGCAATTACTGGGTTGGTGTCTTGCCCGAGGGCATTTTCAGAGTAGTGGCAGCAGTCAGGAGTTAAATTCCATGTGCATTTTTAAACAGTTTTACAGTCTCAAACAGGCCCTTTTTATTTGGTGGGCTTAGCTGATCGTAAAACACGTCTCTTAGGAAAACAAATCTCCTCCTAAAGCAAAGTCGCCCAAACTTCCCCCCGTCGTTTCCTGTATGCCAAAGTGTCGCGTCGTTGGCCTTTCCACTCATGCATTATGCGCCATAAATGCGTTCGCCGCTCTTCTGAAGCGAAGGCTCTGCGATTCAAGGGAAAATGTTAAAATTCTATCTGTGAGTGGCACACATATCTCGCAAGAGATACGGCCGCCACAGTTATGTAGATAAACAATGGCACTAGATCAGACTTACGGCCGGCCGCCGCTCGTGTTTGGCAGACTTATGTCGTCCTCTTCAGACCTGACAGCACTTTACCCTGAGAACTGAACAGTGACATTTGAAGGTCTGACATCCAATCATTACTTTCTCTGAGTTGTAGCCTGTAGTGCTCAGGCACCACGGAGTTCTCCAAACTTGTTTCGCATCTGTCCCCACCTAATTGGCGAGTCAGTCAAGGAGGGTCGTGGATCTCGCGTTTTGTCAGGTTTTACGAGCCGCTCTTAGATATCTTTTTCTAGAAAGAATCCAAAATGTTTTGGCCGCAGCTTTTCCGACGGAGTTGTTTTAAAAAGGTATCTCGGGCCGGTTGCCCGGGCCTTCGTTAGATGGTATGCGGCAGGAGAGCCGGCAGGAAATGAGTGTATAAAGAGGACTCGATCAGGGGATATTGTGATTACACGGGCAGCATCTTAAACCCTCAGGCCACCTGGCTGGCCCAAATCGAAAGTTTGTAAGTTGACTTTTTTTCTTTCTTTCACGGTTAATCTTGAAAAGGATCTAGACGAATAAAAATCAGATTATGGATTCCTGTCTGGTGTTTTCTTTTCTTTTCTCCAAATCTGACATGAACTGATGATGCTGCGCGCTGGTGATCATGGAAATAGCCCACAGTGTTATCACAAAGTCCTCGTGTGTGTGTGTATGTGTGTTCTTTTGTCTTTTTATTTCATGGACACAGGAGCTGAACGACGGTTCGCCTTCGTAAATTGACGCGCCAAAAGCCGGCTCCAAAACATCGTAGGAATTGATATTTCCTCACCGCTAATGCGGCGCTGTTTTTTCCGTCAGCGGGCTATAGTAGATTACCAACCTCAGGCAGCTGTCTGTGCAGTTTTCCTCACTATTAGTCACTGGGCTATATCTGCTGCGCTGTTGTATATCTTAACGCTCGCACTATCAAGATCACATTGCTTTGGGATGCATCACATCCTTCCAGAGAGATGCTTGGCAGTTTAGAGAGAGAGAGAGAGAGAGAGAGAGAGAGAGAGAGAGAGAGAGAGAGAGAGAGAGAGAGAGAGAGAGAGAGAGAGAGAGAGAGAGAGAGAGAGAGAGAGAGAGAGAGAGAGAGAGAGAGAGAGAGAGAGAGAGAGAGAGAGAGAGAGAGAGAGAGAGAGAGAGAATAAAAAAAAAAAAGGAAATAAAAAGAAGGGGAGCAGCAGATGCGGATGGGTGGTATTGTGTTGTTGGTTCAGTCCTGCTGCTCCTGCTGCCCGAATGGATCCTTACCAGTGGTTTTCGTCCCTGGTAACCTTGAAAAGGAGTCCGTGGCTGCAGGAGCTGTGGCTGCAAACGAATTGAGTCATCATGTTCGTAAAAGGGCCAGTGAAAATCATCACATTTGCATTTTTACCGCGGCATCTGTGTTCACCTCATTTTATTTTGTCTATACTGTGAGATGTGTGGGTTAAGGCTATGAAGCTTTTCTAGTCTCTGGACTATTGGCTTAAAAAAGAGGCTATTTTCTTGTGCATCCGTCTGTATCAAGGTAACTTCCACCAAAACGGCAGGATGAGCACAGATCCCTTTAGTGCTCCTCTTCTGTTTTGGTCTTGTTTTATTAAAAAGTTTTTTTTTTATGTTGTTGCTCCACTTTGTGCTTTCCTTCCCCCCCCCGATGAAAGTGCTCCGACAGGGATGAATGTGAGCGAGACATATGGGGGAAGCACAGCCCGAGGCATCATAACACACATGCTGGTAATTCAGAACATATTTACCATTTTTCATGACGCTTTGTTCAGTTTAGCAGCGTGCAACTCGGAGCATCTGTTCCCAAAGATGTTGCGTCTTGCGTACAGGGGAGATCACAGAACAGCGCTTTGCATTTCAGAGGTGACAGTTGCGAGCCGAGCGAGTCAGAGCCCCCCTCCAAGTTTCCCTTTTTCTTTTTTCCCATTGTTTTGGTTAAAGAAGTTGTGAAAACACACACACACACAAATCGACACGCTACTGAAAGTTGTACTTGTCGATCAGTGTGATACCACACATCGTCTCATGGGCGTAAACATGGTTTCAGTCGTGTATAATTATTTTTCTTGTAAGATAAACCTGCAGTCTTTGGGTAAATCCAGCCTTTATTAAATGACCTGGGGTCAACCCGACATACACTTCCAATGTTTTTGGTGTGTGTGTGTGTGTGTGTGTGTGTGTGGGGGGGGGGGGGAGGGGGGGGTCGGGGGGTGGTTTGGATGGCGAGGATGAGCAGCTGTTCGTCGTGGAGGGAGAGGGGGCGTCTTTAATCACATTCACCAGGAAGGATTTGGAAGTAAAGTGAAATCGGCGAGCTGAACTCTGACTCGCCCGTGTTTTTAAGTATAGCAGGTGCTCCGTCTTCTGCAGTTAATTATGGCTGAAGGCGTTATTAGTTCACACACCGACTCTGCCGGCACATACAGCGCACGGCGCCACCGTCAGCTGTTTTGTCAGTGGCAGTAATGTGATCCCGCCGAACGCCGGCGAATCTCGATTATCCCCGTAATGCTGTCGCGAGTTTCAAATAAGAAGAAAAAAGAGAGGGAAAGATGGAGAGAGAGAAAGAGAGAGAGAGGGCCAATTTTCTCATGGAGTATGACACGGATACAATTCTCATTATTGATTTGAAGGGCATAACAAAGCGTCTTCTCCAGATGCTCCATCCCGTCGCCAAAGTTGGGCGGCAGATTGACAGGCCAGATATGAAACCTGGACCTTTTAATTCCTCCTCCTCCCTCTCGGTATCACAGCGCCGCACCCGTGGACCCGCTCGCACGTGCGGAAGGAGCTGCGGCCTTTGATAAGTTCTTTCTCCTCCACTTCCCCCACCCCACCCCACCCCCACCCCTCCTCCCACCTTCGAGTTTAAACAGCACATCATCGTGGCGGTGTAGATACGTCTTAAGAGAGAGGGAGAGAGAGTTTACCCAGGAGCCGCATTAATGTATGAAATCCTTTTGTAAGATGTGAACTTCAGATAGATGCTGTTTCTCTGCCCTGATCTCCCACAGTCGCATGCAGAAGCGGCCCTTGGAGACCCCGTGGTAAAAGGCTGCGGGAGATAAAAGACGGCGGGGTGGGGACGGGGGTATTCCTCTTGCTCCTCTCATTTATTACCTTGACATATCAGCTTGTGTGATGCCTTCACCCAATCCATTTTTCTCTCCGTTTGCGTTCGAGCCCCTTTTTCATCACACAACAGAAGTGTTCCGAGCTGTTAATTGGCGCCGCTTCCTGTCGGGCTGATGCAAAGAGGCAATAAGATGAGTAAATACTTCATAGGAGCTTTGCAGGAGATGGCAGAGGGGAAAAAAAAGAAGAAGAAGAAGAAGAAAAAAAAGCTGCTGACACC
The DNA here is from genome assembly GCF_046127955.1 of Nelusetta ayraudi. Taxonomy (NCBI): domain Eukaryota; kingdom Metazoa; phylum Chordata; class Actinopteri; order Tetraodontiformes; family Monacanthidae; genus Nelusetta; species Nelusetta ayraudi. The sequence goes on from NW_027466061.1 coordinate 6,800,029, forward strand.
CGAGTGACGGTGGTGTGAGATTCCCTCAACCCGTCGTTTGCTGCGGCGCCTTGGCTGGCGTGATGAACTGCATAAACTGAGATGCTTGAGATTTCTATACGAGGTGGCCGCTCGGCTGAGGGCTCACACGGCGTAATTGCAGAGCCCTTTGAAAATGGCATTGCATTATAGGTACGTAACAGGTACCATTAGCGGGTTACAGCAGTTTGTCTAATGGAGAGAAGAAGCACATGCATCCAGAGACATTTGTGGATTACAGACTGCCAGCCGGCAACAGTCGGATAGAGCCGTTTTATTTTCCTCACAGCAAGAATAGAACAGCCGGACAGACTGAAAGGAGGGCAAAGTTGCTGTCAGACACCCATTTTTAAATCTGCTGCAGCTTTGCACCGCAAAACATTTGTCCCTCAGCTTACAGTCACTTCCAAACACACTGCTGAAGCTCACGTCCAGTTGAGCCTTTGTTTGCTATGGGGACAGAAGAAGGTGGCCAGGTGGCTGCTTAACACCACTAGTGACATCACAAAGGGCTGATTACAGTAATGCTCACATTTTCTACCAAAGAAGCAAAGGATGGACTTTGTCGCACCTTGGGGAGTTCACAGTCAGGCTGGAGACTGGCTGGGAAACATTATTCAAGGGAATGTGATGGAATAGGGCACCAACTGAGCAAAAACACGCATCTTTACCCCATTTAAGCTCAAAATAACACTTTTCTCTCCGTGTCATCTTTCCGCCAACTCCTGTTTTAATCACACATTTTGCAGCTATAGGTCTCGTGCACGTATAATTTAGAATGCCTTTTTAAACGCGTGCAGACTTAATCATATGCCTGTCATAATGCTGAAAAAAAGCTTTGTTTCATTATATTGCGTTTGTTTTAACATGTAATTTTAGTCTGGTGTCGCTGGCCGTGGTGGAAGGAGACAGGAGCCTCCACGACGCGCTCGGCTGATAATTTACAGCCAGGCTGCGGCGTCACCCGCGCTTTTCCCGACATGACACAGCCGCACTCCTTTGACGTTATGTGCGTTTGCTCTGCCTGTGCCGTAAGAGGCTCATGAGATAATTCATTTATGCCTCCAGCCCATAAACATATGTGCAGTGTAAATGGGAAGTGCAGGGCTGTCACTTGCCTTCTTAATGTTCTCTGCACACCCTGCCAGCATTTATTTCCCAAGCAGGCCGTTGATCAAAGGTGCCTCTGGTCTGTATGACGTGCACATCTCAACCGACGGCCCTTTTTGAAAGCACATGGCGAATTGCAATTGTCATTGCGTACTCTATAATGGCCTTAAACCTCATTGTCGTACGTCAGCTGGCTGAGCTGGACCTAAATCACTTCAAGCTTCGCGACGCACGTGTGTAAAGTGTTAAAGGACGAGTCTCTGCATCTCGGAAAGAAAATTCTGCTGGAACACGGTGCTCTTGAGATGTTAAAAGTGCCCCCACCCCCCAAACAAAAAATAAAGCAAGACGACAGAGCTGTCAGATTTGATTTGGCAGGAGTTTTTCAGCTCCTTCCAGACAAATTTTCTGTATTGATGTGACATGTGGCACTTCTCTAGACAGTGCACTCGCTGATGTGCAAGGAAGATGCTTTTTGTTGTCGAGGATGTGACCTGGTTTTAATCCTCCCTTAACCTGAGGCTACCTGAAGTCATTTAATTCAGGTTAATTTATCAGGTTCAAGCAGACCAGTCAGGTTCATTAATGCTGATCCAGCCAGGACAATAGACTGAAGGCAAGACACAGGTGAAGGTTGTCAGTTTGGTGGGAGGTGTGACTCTTGTCGAATGACGGCGCCTGTTGCTGGTCGGGATTGAAGGGAACCCTTGCCAACGGCAGTCGGGAGTGAGGCGAGGAGAGCCTTCAGTGCCAGTCCATTTGTTCTTGTGTTAATGTGAAAGTGCCATGCAATTCCGATAAACCCTCTGCTGTAGCAGCATCCACGCTAATCTCTTTAGCAGTGGCCATTGTTCACAGACAGTCGTAGCTTCTCTGTGTTCCTCCCGTACTTCCAACAGAAGCTAGTGCAAGTGCCTCTGTTAGCTTGAATCTGAGCGATCCAGCTGCTATTCAAGGTTAACTTTATTTGTTATTTATTTTGTTTATTTTGACTGGGACTGAGCATATTGGTGACATTTCTGTTAATATTTAGCCTAAAAGCTAGTGGGTCAGAGGGCTTTGAAAAAGCAGGCTGACATAATAGTCAGTGCAGTTACAAGCTGATACTAGAAAGGTGGCCACTTCCCGTGCTCAAGTAATGCAACCGTAAAGAACTGGCCTTGGCAATGAACCTCGTAGCTTAGCAAGTTTGAAATCATTGATTACATTTCCATTTTGGTGTTTGCTAACAATGTTTACCGTCCCAGTGACCTTCACACTGCCAGACACACTGTGAAAATAACACAAACCAGGTGTCGGCCCGTTTCCTGATATTGCTCCATGCTAATCCGGCAACAAATAAAACTTAATTTCAAAGGTAGTGCGCGTCTATATTCTGAGCAGATCACTCCCTCAGCTCAAAGTCAGCTTTCTAAATATTGATGGTCTGTTAAGTACGTCTGCAGCCCTTGTGATGTTGGCGTGATACAGGCATTTCCTGTGGGTAGGTGTTGGTGGTGGGGGTTAATAAAAGGCTTTCACTGCGACCAGGTGATAACCACACCACTCCACCTGTTTTTTTTTGTTTTTTTTTAAACATTGATGTTTCGTCTCTTCAGTCCACCACGGCACTATTTTGTGCAAAAATACTCTAATGTGTGTTCCAGCCAAACAAAGCACTCATAAAGGATTTAATAGCAGGCAGAATTCACTTTCCTGCAAGTTTTCCTACAGTAATGAGAGTCTACGGTTTGTCAGTCAACTGCTCAGAAATGAGAAAAGCCCGGACTTTGCTTTTGTTCTTGTTCCGCTTTTCAGAAAACAGCAACAACAAATGCACTCTGGACTTTAGCCCTCTGTGATGTCACAGATGGCTCTGATACCTCTTCCAGTCCACCTCTTTTTTTTTGTCTCCCTCCAAACATGGGGAAGGTCTGACAAAGCATCAGCTTTAGTGAAACCGAGCGCTGCTGCCTCCTGCTTGAGATCGAGAGCTGAACTCGCTGCTTTCTGGGGATCTGTAGAGTTCTGTGGATAATTAATCATGTGAGGTTGGGGTGAAAAATGTAAATGGGTATAATATGGGACCGTTAACATGATGCTTTCAGTCCAAATTTAGTAACTGGAGCATTTACCTTCCCTCTGGTCCATCTAGTGAAAAGCCTGCAAGATATGTCAAATGCAAATTCAGTCTTTAAGAGACTGATACGTAACATAACGTTTGCAAGAGCTGTCTACCTGCGTGCGTTTGTGTGCGAGTAGGATTACTGACACAAGGGCAACTACGTCCGGTTGACTGACCCCCCACCCCCACCCCCACCCCCAAACCGTAATGGTATGCGCACGTTGCATAACAAGCAGTGTTTGAGAGAGGAAGTACCAGGTGAAAGCAGTGTCTAATCTCTGCCTGTCCAGAGAGGAAGGCGGTGAGCTCTGAATCACACAGGCACTATTAAAATCACATGCTAATGAATGGGTAAACCTAAAGGGAAACAATTGCGACGTCTCCCCTCCTGGCAGTTCGCTCATTTCTTAAAGGAGTCATTCATCATAAGTTGTGACCTAAAAAGGTGCCTCCGCAGCATTGCTCTGAAGGCCTGCTTCCTAAGTCCTCGTTGCCTAATTTGGGTGCATTGCTGCGAGTGTGATTTAACAATCCGCAGTAGCCTCATTAAACACGATTCTGATCATATAACAGCCTATTTCTGATCATTCCAATGTTTGCGACGGGCAAAAAAGCTGTGTGACGTCCATTGCACCGCGTGTGAAAGGCTCCCGCAGAAAAGCGGATGATTCCGAGCGAATAGGAATTCTCAGCAGGGCTGAAATACAATTAGTTTATGCTTCGTAATGAAATGCGGCTTGAAATGGTTTGCACGGCCTTGCGAGAGTAAGATGCATTACCGAGTATGGGGCTCCGGTATTCAAAGCGTAATGTGGTGTCTTCGCTCAAATAGTGGCGCCCAAAATAATTGAGTTTGAATCGGTTGTGCCTGCGGGCTAAGTGCTAAAACAAATCTTTAAATGAAATTCATTAGAAGCGGCGCCGCCGTAGCCAGGTGTTATTGAATTCATTTCTCATTTTGACCTGATTTGGAAAGATAACGGCGATAATTGAGAACGACAGAGAGGATGACAGTGACATTGCACATCATGGTTTCCCTTCAAACGCATTAAAACGCGCTCGTTCTCGTTGGCTTAATTGATCGGTGCAGATGGCGTGTTTTTTTGTCCTTGCGCTCCTCCATTCGTTTTCCTCCCATTCTTTTCCCCCTTTTTCTTCACGGGAAAACGATATCTCCGCTCTTGAACGGGCCCATCTGTGCCGGAGGAGTAACCCTTACGGATGCATAGGATCGTCGCGCGAATTGTACATACATCAGCGCAGCCGGCGAGGGGCTTGTCTTTCTCTCCGAGTGTCAAAGAAAAAAAGAAGTGCCTCTAGTAAATATATTGAGAGGCCGAATTTTCTCCCACAGTTCAGCAGCGTCGAGGACGACGAGTACAAATGATGTCGGGATTTTCCGCTGTGAGATGGTTTCTCTCGTAGATGCGAGGCTGATGAACACCCCCAACCCCCCCCCAACACATACCTTCGTACCGGTGAAATTAACGTGGGAGAATGAAGCTAATGAGATAACAAGCACGGGCTGGAGGAACGGGCAGATCTGATGCATCCTCCTGGTTATTTGGCAATATCTGGAGGCGTCATCGACCTCAGACTCTCATTTTCTCCCTGTCATTTTCAATCAGCCATTGCTGCCGAAAATAAAAGGCGAGACTCTTGTCGCGAGCGGGAGCGACAGGACGATGACGGCGCGGCGCGGCCGGCCGGCCGCCGCTCTCTCCCTCTGTCTCGGCGAGCGGATTAATTCACATGTAGCGGCACTTGGCGCCCGGTGTCCTCCAGCTCATTGCCCTGTGCCGCGGAACACTGCGTCCGCAGCGTCTCATTCAGCTCTGCCGCATTTGCTGCAGGTCAGCGGCGCTGGCCGGCAGTCTTCAAAAAGCTTCCTGTAATAGCAAAGCGTGACCTGCAATTAGTCTGTGCCAACGATATAAATTCTGTTTTGAAGCCAAAGGTCTGAGCAGCGACAATCCTGATGAACTCGAGCAACTTAATCAAAGCTGATATTCAGCCAAAATCTGCATGATGAATAATGGAACAATGACGGGTAAAATAGGCCAACGGTGTGTTGAAACAATTAGAAAGTTGAAAAAAAAAGGTTCAAACTTGGGATTAGCTGAATCATTCTTCTCTTTTTTATTACGTTATCATGTGCGTTGAATCTGGTATCATATGTAAAATGACTGTATTCACTATTGTGACGTTTCTGAAAATGCCCCAAATTCCTCATGTCGCATCCATTATATCACATTGAATCTTTATTTTTTTCCCCTAAACCCCAGCGGAGCATCTGTGGGTAATTAGTTAACATAAAATTTCTTTAGATCTCCGGCAGATGGCACATTTAGCCCTCTGTTTACAACCTACTGCTAAAAAGTGACGGTGTGTTCCACGTTCTGAGGAAAGAGAGAAATACGAGGTCACTTTATTTTCCGTGTAAAAGGAAGGATAGAGCAAACACTTGGCTGGTGGGAGGGTGTCAGGTGTCTGTGCCTGTTGTGACATCATACAGGGCCACAATGTAGATATTGCAATTGGCACACAATTTCAAAAGTTGATGTATCTTTCTTATCCTGCAGGGATTTCATCGTCAGGCTGTGGACGTGTAATTGTTAATCTTTTGTAAAGTGGATTTTGCATGTTACAGCTTTTGAATGAGTTCATTTTAAACATGTGTCAACCTAACTATTATACAAGAAGAGCCTGAGCACAAAGGGAAATAAAGTGCGGTTACGTGGCTTCTTCTTGTCTCCTGCTTCTTTTGTTCTTGACCCCACTGTTATGAAAGTTGCATTTTTGACTTTTCTTTTATTACTGACCTACCGCAGCAGTAAAATACCTTTTGTAACAGCTCTCTTGCTATTCTCTTCTCATTCTCAGATTGATCCTAAGGTTGCCTTTCCCCGTCGCGCCCAGCCTAAGGTAAGAATAAATTGGTCACTAACCCTGCTCGAAGGAAATGATGATGTCTTATGTCGCTAGCTTACCTAATTTTGCCAGCAATCACAACGAGGCAGCGGTTGTGTTGGTGTGTTATTATAGAGAAACGGCCAATTTGGCTGCATTGTTCTTACTTTGTAACTTCTGTTTCACCAAAGCAATTAAAGTTGGACATAATGCACTTCGAGGAAATTTTCAGCTTGATTGAAGTTGTGCCCCCCCCCCCCACCCCCATTTCCCTGTTGTTTTAAAATCTGCGTTGGTGCTTTTGTGCTTATCTTTGCGTTTGCACGCTGGATCGCGGTTGTTTCTTTTTAATGTCTCTTATGAAATGCGCTTTTGGTCTTATTGTCGCGTAGTGTCGCTGCTGCAGCGGAGGGTGCCAATTACAGTCGGCAACAAAATCAAGCTTCATTGTCTGTTTACTGCAAGCTAGCGCACAAATGGTGACGGCGACCTGCGCTTGCAGCTCGTCTGCTTCTGGCCCTTCACGGCGGACGTGGCCGAGTGCCGTGATGTTGTGGAACGCTTCCTGCTGGTTGATGAGGGAGTGGGGGTGGGGTTAGGAAATGTGAGTTTTTGGGGAGATTTGCATACGAGCTCACACGGCAAGTGTCTGAGCGATTCTAACTAGTCTGATATTAGCTGGGCTGAATTCGCCGGAGCTGATTGTGGAGTGTCGCCGCCGCTGACAGTGACGAATTACATCCGCCCGGGTGAATTGAAAATCCGTCGAGTCGCTTTCTGCGGGCGCGTCTGCGCTGAACGGCGCCGAGTGGCGGGAGCGACGCAGAAATGGGCCTAATTGTGGCGCAACGGCAAACAGTCACAATTGGCGTGGGGAGAAGAATTGTTGATTGAAGAAGTAAGTCAAGCTCCAATCAGCCCGGAAGTGCAGGAAGTGTCGCGTGAGCTCCTCATAATGCGCATTATCTTTTCCCTTTCCTTGATTAGCGCTCTCCAGCGGCTCTATGCAGATGCGCAGATGGCGCCGCCGCGTCGTCAAGGGCTTTGTTGACATGCCCTCACCCCCCCCACCCCCCCCACCTCCCCCGCCCCGCCCCGCCTAAACCAGGTTGAACTGGATGATAGATTTCCTCCCTCCTTCCCCCACCGGTTGAGAGCAAAGCATTGTTGAAGAGCGGGTCCGGTTTCAAGATGGAGAATTGGCAGCGGCGCGGCGCTGTCAAAGCCGGAGCACATGGCGACTTAAGGATATCGACGCCTGCTTGAAAAACTAGCAGTGTTCCCCCCCCCCCCACCCCCCTGTGCACACCAGCCGAGTATATCACTTTAACTTCAACGCCGTGCCCATAAAATTGGAGGGCGCAATAAAGCAGTTCAGATGCTTGATGATGCCTCCAATTTTTAAGTAAACAAAAAAAATAAAAAAAAGTCACTCCTGTTTTATTGCCTCGGTGTTAATCGTTAATCTTTGCCTCCACTTCCCCTATTTTTTTTCTTTTTTTTTTGGGGTTCCTTGAAACATTGAGAAAAAAACGCTGTGTTTTCCGGCACTGTTAAACCCATTTGTCAATCCAGCTTGCATGATTCATAAGGCGAAATAATGACTCCCGCAACACAATCTGTGGCACTGTTAAACCATTGTACCAATAAGTTCCAGAATGGCTATAGGGCAAGCTTGTTAGAGGGGGAAAAATGGCCGTATTGACTGCGGATTATAAAGGATCTTAAAGCAATGGGATTATGGCAGATAGATTAACATTGCATGGGTTTGTACTTTCCGTTCAATTGATTTAAGACCTTTCTTTTTTGAAAAAAAAAAAGAAAAAAAGTCCCGTTCTAAAGGTTCCCATTTGGAAAGTCTCTCTGTTTTGCATTTGCTTTCTTTTTTGCCACCACTCATCCCCACTGTCGGCCGAACGCGGAGCCTCGCTCTCATTCCAAGGAGCTCGCCTTGGCAGGTGCCTGGGTGGCACGGGGGGGCCCTCGAGAGCGAGCCGCGACGAGACCAATCAGCGCTAATTTTCTCACGGCTAACGATGACCCGCCGCCTAACCCTGCCAGCGACCTCCCTTTCGGCGGAGTGCGGCGAGCGCGGCGGAGCCATACAGTATGTACAGCACGTAGGCTAATGTCGGAAAACAGACAGGAAGTGAAGGTGAACACAGAGGACGTTTGACTGTAAACAAGTGAAGGTGTTTTGCGGTGGAATGACAGGATCACAGGGAAAACAACTTGTATCGGCAGGCAGAAGTGACACTGGGCCCGGAACACGGACACCTCCGCAGTGCAGAGGGGCCCTGAAGGCAGCCAGGACGGATTTAAGCAGCAAATGATCATTAGCGATTTTCTTTTTTTTTTTTTTGATGATTTCTTTTTTTTTTCAGAAGAATTTCATCGTGTTGCCAAGATGTGCAGCTTTGCATTCACATCTTGGGTGTTTTTCTGCGACTGTTGCGCTTGAATATCGGCAAAGGGCACCAATCGGAGATAACTGCTCAGCCTGTCAATCAAAAGCAAACACATTGAGGAGATGCAAACATCTCTCTCTTTCTCTCTCTCTCTCTCTCACACACACACGCACACACAAATGAATAATATCATCGTACCGGGGGGCTTATCTCAGAAGTGGACAATTTAAAATTAGAAGCTTGGCTCCCAAGTCGTGTCAAAGGTATCAGTCCACGCGCGCCCACAAATATTCAGGGATTAAGTTTCATCTGCAGATGATTGACAGAGCAGAATGAAAGGATTAAACAATGATGATGTGATGCAACGCGCTTTGATGCACATTCATTTGTGCCCGGGCTCCCACAGCCCATTCAGTGTGGCTGCGGTTGGCTGTAGTTTTATTAGATGGGCGGCTAAAAGGGGCTTTAAACAAGTGAGGAGCTCCGCATTAATGTTTCAGCATCTCTCAACGATGACTTTCCCCAACAAGCTATTCTTGGGTCCATTTTGTTTGCAGCAACAACTTACATTAATCCATCCTTGAAGAAGTATTTCGCCAGAGCTCATTTCTGGAAATGATGGGCTGTGCAGCGAGGATGGACACGGAATATATTCAATTTTTTTTTTGAAGATGAGTTATAGGATTCTAACATGACAAGAGTGACCCGGGGAAATTGGATAGCAGATTTCACGAGCTTCTAACCATTAAAACTCTTCTCTGGAATAGGAATACGCCGCTTTGATGAGCGCCTTTGAAGCAAATGTAAGATGTGATCTGCCATTAAAACACCTTTTTCAGATGAAGCGGACGGATCTTATCTCGCCGCATCGACAACAGCCCAGCGCTTGCCCGCCTCATTAAATATGTGGACCATTGATGTGAGATGCAGCACCGCTGCTCATTTACTTTGAGGCTTAAGCATCCCTTTTATATTTGTTTTATGAATGTTCATCACTCCCCCCCCCCCCCCCCCCAAATCTCTCTTCAAGTTGGAGGGAAGCAAAGCGAATGTAATGGAGCTGGCCAGCGTGTAAGATTTAGCTTGATCACACTTTTCTTATGTCACTCTGGATCTCCCCCTTTTTCTCACGTGAGCTGTGATGTCATGCTGACATCACAGAACCTCGAGCAGCCCAAACATCCAGGGCTGCTCTAGTGACATGCAATATGGCCGCCTCCTTACAGGTTAATCTGACACTTTATTTTTGTTCTTTCTTTACTATTAAAACCAAATGCATTTCTTTCAGTTCACTCCATGTGAATGGATCCTTGAAGGTGCTGCTGACTGGCCTTTTAATACTCTAAATAAATAAAACCCCAAGAATCTGTCACGTCGCGTCTTTGCCGCTGATGCCAACAGGATGCAGCAGCAGTCAAAAAATGTGATCCCACCCTTTAACTCCGACTGGAATCCGTGTCAGGCGAAAACATTTCAGTTTTGTGTCCGGACACGGAGCCCGTTGGAGACGAGGCTCCCGATCTGGAAAGTAACGTGGCGGAACCTTTCATGTGCGCCGGCATGAGCGTCGTGGTCGCCAAGAAAGACGGAGAAAGAGGGGCGCTGTTGTTTCTTGTTGTCTCTCTGCCGTTTGATTTATTTTTTTTTTTCCCCAGCGAGGGCCACGCTGACAGATGTAAACGAGGCCCGCGCTCGGTTTCCTGGAGGAATCAAAGCGCCGCTTCCTGCCGACACTGCTCGAGATTTGCCGCTCGTCTGCCGCCGTCTTTGCGGCCGCCACCGCCGGCTTTGTTTCCCACAGTGGAGTGGCATCACAAGCGTGGCGTGTCCCAGCATGATTTTAATTGCCGGGGGGACCGCGGCCACTTCAGCGGGAGACGAGTTGTGATGGCTTGTTAGGCGGAATGAAAGGAAGACGCGGTGACCTCTCGCCAGCAGAGCGATGGGCGTGCACCTCGCTCCAGTGCTCCGTCGTCCCAAACAGGTTGTCAGCCTGTTTTTTCCCACTGCCAGCCTCCGGGCGGCTGCTCCAGGGGGCCAGCGTCGACCGAGCGGACGGCGGCAGCGGCGGTGGTGGCGGCAGCAGCAGCGGCAGCAGCAGCGGCAGCAGCAGCAGCGGCAGCAGCAGCACGCCGGGCCATACAGCTGTGACAACGCTCGCAGTTAGATCCCGTTTGTTTTGTTCGCCGTGACAGTTTCCCCTCCGGAAACAGCCCGGTTTTTTCTTTCTTTCTTTTTTCCACTACTCGTGTTAACGTCAGGGAGTGGTGGGGTGGGGGTGTGGGGTTGGGGAGAGCGGCGCCAGTTTACCAGCTGAGTTGGTTTCTGGGCTATCAGTCAAAAAGGACCATCAAAGCTGCAGAGTTTTACTCGGACCTGTGACAGCTGTGACTGCGGCTTCCCTGTTCACGGCCTGCTGTTAGTGTCTGCTTATCTCTGGCAGCTCTCTCTCTCTCTCTCTCTCTCTCTCTCTCTCTCTCTCTCTCTCTCTCTCTCTCTCTCTCACCCTCTCTCACCCTCCTGTTTCCCCTCTTTGTCTCACCCCTCTGTCTTTGCACATCACTTTTCCACTCTTCCATTCGGCCCCTTCCCTTTATCTGCCTCCGCTTGCTGCGAATGGCAAAGTGACCGGCCCCTCCGCCTCCGCCCCCACTGCCACCACCTTCATCACACACACACACACACACACACACACACACACACACACACACACACACACACACAGAGCCAACATACGTGTGACGGCCTCTGAGGAGGGGCTGCTTCTGTGTGGCAGGAGAACGGTGTCAAAATGTGTTTATTAGGCATGGCAACATTCATCCATCTCCTACACCTGCTTCCTCCTGCACTCAGGGCAGTGGGCCTCTGCCCAGGGTCCACCGTGGACAAGTCGCCTGGTTCATCACAGGGCCACATTGAAATACAGACAATCATTCGCACTCTCTCACACACACACCTACGGTCAATTGAGAGTTTTCAATTCACCTCACATGCATGTTTTTTGGATTGTAGGAGGAAGCCGGAGAACCCGGAGAGAACCCAGGCACACACAGGGAGAACATGCAAACTCCACACAGAAAGGTCCCAGGCCCTCCATCTTTTTAAAACTCCCCATGAACTAAAGCTCAACTCCAAGCCTTCTTTTTTTTTCTGCCGGTGCCATGGAATCATTGTATATACATATGTATATATATATATGTATATATATATAAGTTAGCTGATTGTGGCTGGCGCTCTGTGGCGAGCTGTCGGACAGTGAGCGAAGGCAGAGCCCAATGAGGCAGGTTGGTTTTGTCTGCACAGCTATTTACTCACCGGCCGTGATCTTTAAGCGATTTAGCCTTAGCTGCATCTGTCCCGCGGGTCGAGCTCATTTGCTCAGGAACGCAAATAAGAGGAGTGGGAGCGATGCGATACGCCTGTAAAGTGGACCGCGGACGCATTTCTGAATTCACTCGGGTCTCCGTCAGGCTGGAGACCAAGACGACGTCTTTGGAGAAAGTTGTGAGATGCCTCTGCGAGAATCAAACACGCATTTCGTGGCAGGCGCGCCTTCAAAGTTCAAGCTTTCCCTCAGACACTGACTGCATTAAAAAGGGAGGGTTGTGTTTTGAAGTGGCCTTGGCGAGAGGTGCTTAACAACAGTCGGCGTGTTACCTACAGTGGCCGATGGGAAATTGAAGCCATTATGTCTCGCTGCGCTCTCCCTGAAGCTATCTGACTGCCTCCACGAAAAACAATCCCTTCGCCCGAGCGGAACACAGGGGCTGCAGGTCCGCCGGCCACCTCAGTCAATTAGCTTTTGCCCGTGCCATTGTTTGACTTTGTTGCCTTTTAACGTTGTTTGGTGGCCACAACACCGCGAAAGAAACGCCGTCGAAGAGGAGGCCGACAAATCGAAAAAACTCCCCCCAAAACCGGGCTGTTTATGTCTAAATAAATGTGGAATAGAAAGGAGTGACATACCAGTGTTAGTTTATTGTTCCGGGGGGGATGTTTAACCAGAGTAAAAGCACAGGAAGTATTTTTAATACAGCTATCTTTTGTCCCCTGTATGCAGCAGAACATTTCTTTTTGCCTTTTTTCTTGGGGGAGTCGGTGCGGCTGAGTAATCCAGGCACCGGCGAGCGCGTTGGAGACACGGATTCAAAACAAACTTCTCTTGTTTCACCTTAACTTTATCTCTCGCTCGCACCTTTCACTCCCTTCTCTCTTGGCGCTCCCTCCCACTTTCCCTCCGCTCATCGCCCCTCCCCCTCTACCCCCGCCCCCCATGACTTCCAGGATGACAAAGCCTTGTAAATCCAGCCTTACACCTCGCTCAGTTATTTGATCTAGATTTAGCGTTGTGATATTCCCCCTTCTCAAAATGATCCTTATTTTAAATGACACAGCTCACTGCTGGGAAAATGAAACCTCTGTAGCTGCCAGCCCCTTTGAATGTCCCAGCGAGTTTATTAAAAGCACCAGCTTCCCCCGGTTGCAGCTTCAGATCTGCACAGCTGCACGAGCCTGAAAGAAAAATTCAAGGACAAAAAGTCTTTAACACTGAGCAGGATGCCATATCGCTGTCTTTGTTCGGCTTTACAGTTCACGACAATGAGCCCGCCCAAATATTTATTATGTGTGTGTGGGGGGGTTATTTCTTATTAGACGTTTCTTATTTGAAGGCATTCCCAGCGGGCAGATAGCACACGCCGCCGAACAAAGAGGGAGAAATTCCACGTCGCGCACGCCGCTATCGACACCTGCCGCCGCTGGTCCTGTCCCGGCGAACCGCAGAGATATTTGCCGGATTCCTCCAAATAAATTGGAACTGGCTTCTTTTTTTTTTTTCTTTTTTTTTTTTTGGTAACCCACTGACATCGTCAAATGCGCCAGTGTGTCCAAGCTGGATAGAAAAGTCGGACGGGAGGCGGTGCTGGTGAAGTGACAGGGCTGTCGATGGGAATTCTTCACTGTCACTATCCTCTCACCCCTGGAAATAAAAACACACTGGTGCAGCCCGACATAAATATACCCCCACCCGCACATAAAGGGCGACACAAGGAGCGCGGTAATGGCCAGTGTGGCGAGGCAGGAGACGGCCTTAAATCCCTGACCCCAGCAGCTCCTTGGCTTTCAGCGGGGCCTCTGTGGAACTGCTCCAGATGAAAACGGGGCCAGCACGCAGACATATGAATGACTGTTTGTTTGGCGGTTGGACACAATCACCAACCGAGTGACCCAGTTAAGGGGAAGTCAAAGCGACGCTCAGTTTTGATCGGCGTGTGCTTGCGCAAGCGAGCGGCGTTAACACTTTCCCTGCATGTCTTTGCTCTCCTTTTCACCCCCCCCCCCCACAACTCGTTCCTCCCCCACCGACAGAAAGACAAACGCTCTGCTGCGGCGTGGGGAAGAAAAAAAAAAAGGCTCGTGTAATTATTTTCTTTAAGCATAGATCTTGCACAGACGTTCTCGTCCCGTGTTTAAATAATTGCCGGGGTGCTAATAAACGGCGCGCGCATGCACTCGCGATTCTTCTTTGCCACCCTCCCCCTTCCTCTGTTCCGGTCTTCTTGGTTGCAGGTGGAGAGTAATTAGGTTTTTCGAGGACGGATTGAGGTGCTCTCACAATGCTCACCAACGGCAGCAGTCAGTCAGTCAGTCAGTCAGTCAGTCAGTCAGGCAGGCAGGCAGGCAGGCAGGCAGGCAGGCAGGCTAGTGCTGGCAGGGCAGAGAGAGGACAGAGGGCTGTGCAAGAGCCTGGCACTGCTAAACCTGATGTTGACTGACAGTAATGAGGACAGCCTGCTCGCCAGGATAGAGAGGAGAGGAGGGCACGGCCCTCCACTATACCTCTCAAGACCTCTTATCAAAGCCTCCTTGCGCACTCGTGGACTCTCGGAGATACAAACAACACGGGCCCGCACGCACGTACGCACACGTGTAAAAAAAAACTACAACAACAAACAACATCCAAATCTATGTTTTAAAGTATCCAGGTAGATGGAAGCAAATGCATCACGGGAGCTTGGTTGTATCAGCCCAAACCCAAAATAAAACCCATTTGTGTCCGTTCGGGGGAGAAAAAAAAAGTGCAGTATCAGCAGCAACAGCAGGGGCAGCAGCTTGGTGGTTTCCCGTTTAGCTGGTGGGGAAAAAGTGTTTCAATCTCACCCCTAAAAAAAAAAGTGCTTTAATTGTGAGCGTTGAAGGGTGCGTTCACAGCAGATCTGATAAATGGATTCTGGGTTGTTTGCTCGGCAAAGCTGGTTGGTTTGGTGAGGCGTGCGCATGCAGGCTGACTGATGCGGCAAAAAGAAGTGAACAGAAAGCAGGAGGCGGACTGCAACACAGGGCGTTGTGGGTAAACACAAACTCCTGTCAAGGATTAACCAATAGGTGAGCGAGGTCTCTTGTTCATGGTTTGTCTTGTTCCTGGTGTAGCGCCACCACAGGCTGGGAGGGGAATACACTGTTCTAAGATATTTGGTTCGCCTGAAAGCAAACTGGGACTGTCTGAATGTTTGGATCCAGTCTGCAGGTTTGCCAGGTGTGAAAATGACCTTGAATGACTTGTATGAAACTGGTAGCCTTGGCTAAGAGGCTCTCTGACGGCGTCGGGCATGGGTGTGGGGGGCAAGCTGATGTGCATAGCCAGAACCTAATTCATCTGCATTGTTGTTATTTATTTCCCCTTTGCTGCCAAGAAGACAATGGCTCTGACTGCACTGTTTGTGATCGAGCACAAATTTAATCTTGCAAATTTATGAAAGAACTTTTGACTTAACCTTGTTTCACGTGAACAATGTTCTTTCAAAATTAAACGTCGGAAAATCACTTTTGGTCTGATGTACAGCCACCTTGTCAACAACTCATTTTTTTGGGGAGAGAGGGGGTGATAGTGCTTGGAAATGTAATTACTGGCCAATAAGGCTGTTTGATGATAGCATTAGGGCATTCCTGAAGAAAAACCAAGAAAAGGTGTTTAATTTACACATTGATCGCGCTCGTATCGTCTCTTTAATCACCGGCAATGTTTTCAATATATTTTTCTCCCGCGTCAATATGTACAAGGCAAAACAAATGTCACGAGTGCAGATAAAATAACCAGCGTGTGCTCCCCACAGAACAATGTCACCGAGAGTCTGAGTGGCTTGGGTCAGCACTAACCAGCAGCGGCTCTGTCCTTGGGCCCCCGCGCAGCTGTAGGACTGTTTTGCGATTACGTGACGGCTGGATTAGCCCACTCGTGTTTGGCCTTTTCATGATACGCACATCTTTCCCCAAGCCTTTCGCAGCCTCCCGCCTGTCGGTTTGTGAAAAAAGTAAGATTGTGAATGGAGCGGAGGGGCACTTAACTTTGAAATTCATCACTTCACAGAGTGTTTTGAGCGGAGAGGATGACGAGCATTGATAATATTTTCACACTGACCTTTTTTTTTTAATTTTATTGTATTTAATTTTTTTTATACTTCTCAGATCCAGAATAGCAGCAGACGGTGAAATGCGCCTTCTGCACAGAAACAGAGTCTCAGGTGTGTCAAGATATGTGCAATTATGACCAACACACTGAGAGATCTATATACTGTCTATACAGGATGAGCATCTATTGTAAGAAAGGTCAGAGAAGAATCAGTCTTCTCCCCTGTAATTGTCCTGGACTTGGCTGGCTGTCAATGCAGTGGGAACACGCGTCTGGACAAAAGAGAATCTTTTTTTTTTGTGCTTTAAAAATAGACCCCATAACCATTCATTTCCTGATTTTTCAAAATTTAATTTAAAATCACTGCTTTCTTTCTTTCTTTCATCCGGCCTTTAGTAGCGATTGTCGAAGGTGTAATTTGTAATATGTGAGTGAGAAGGAGCACAGGTGGGTCGTCGACTGGCAGATCAGAGCAGCTGAGCCACATGAAATATGAAAAACAGAAAAACACTTGTCCTACCCATTTTGAGATTTTTATTTTTGATGCCAGACTCCAGCAGAGCAACATCTCCCAATTGGTTATCCAAGAAAGAGAAAATCTTTTCCTCTCCAGGTAACTGTATCATTTAGCCCTCTGTTTACTGCCTCCCGTAGCAAAAAAAAAAAGTTCAAGCTAAAAATGATGCTTCGTGGAACCTTCCACCTTTTCTGTGCAATGATGCGATCCATTCTGACTCGGGAGACTCATCAGTGCCCTTTGTGACATCACACATGTCTCATCTTCAGACCCTGTCCTGTTTTGGTGACCACTTTATTAAAATCGGAGCAAGCAAAAGATGCAAACAATGTAATTTCTGCATTTTTTGAGGATTCTTTGTCTCTAGTTTGAAGTCCGGTTTGACTCCAGAGCCTTGAAAGATTTAATCCTGGATACAGTGGCTCCTCCAGCTCTGTGCTGGTAGTGTATACAGCCTTAGATAAATTGCCTGGTCTGGTTGGTTTTCTGCCGTCCACTCCACTAGGGATCAATCCTGTTGTATGTGACTGTATCTATTGTACATTTGTAATTGCCAAAGTAAAGCTCGGGGCCTGTGATCATTCTGTGTTGGGCGTGTCTGTCTGATGGGAGGATTGCCCGGCCCGGCTCGCTAAAGTGTTCTGCCATGATTGGATCCAGTTGTCATTGTGGAGTAAGATATTGGAGTCTCGCAGGCCAGATTGCTCTCCCTCACTTTGACATTGTGTGACAGCTCGTGCTTTGTGGGTTTATTTATTTATTTCCCCCTCCGTCTCCCGCTCACTCTGTAGCGCCCAGCTCGGAGTTTAGGAATGATATTCCTTTAGCAAGACAAGCCTGTCAGGTTGTTAGTTGTGCCATTGTAGGCTGTGTGATTAATGGTGATGGCCAGCAGCTTTTGCCACCTTTTTCCCCCTCTTGGTGCAACTGCTGGTTTGAAATATGTCACTGTATTCGTGGCGGGCTTTGAAATACTGCGGCGGTGTAGGAAAATACTGGTAAACTTCAGCATTGCAACGTTTTCTCTGTTGTTTTTTTGACACGGTGTCACATCTGTTACCTTTCAGAAACACTGGTTATAAATACCGTGCATGTAAAGGTGACAGTGATTCATATCAGAATTTACCAGGTTTATTATGGAGGTATGGTGCTATATTGTAAAATGGGGATATATCACCATTTTCTTTTCCTCAGCAGTCAGTACCAAGTATTGGAATATTTTTATTCCTTTAAAGCATTCCGACTTCTTTTACATTGCGCTGTCTTTCCCACTCCTTGTGTTTACTCACTCTCCCCACACAGTCGGCAGTGTGCAACACTGTTCTCACAGGCAAACACAACTGGTCAAACAGAAACGGCAAATTAGCAGCAAATTTCATTCCACTCTGTTAGGCTTCTTCTACACTGTTCGCTATTTTAGCAGACACAATTTTCACTTTCTTGTGGTTTGGATTCCTAGTAATGTAACCATTTGCATTTTTAATGCTTACTTTTACATAGAAGCGTGTAGTAGTTTTTGCATCCCTGATAATTTTTTTTTTTAAGCGTGCATTGTAAACGTAAGCGATATATTTTTGCATAATCACTGAGCTGCCAGATCTAATGCGAACCTTGCTAACACAAACTGGTCTCTTTTCAAATAATTACATTCGATTTGAACTTCTTATTTATAGGACATGAGCGCACTGATAACCAACTGACCCAGTATTTGCACACTTTGTGTTGTGTTTGACTTAATCCATTAGTTCCTTTGTCGCTCTCGACACGTCGCTCTGTGTCCCAGCAAAAAACAAAATACCTCAACAAATGGTGACTGCGGCGCATGGCCTGTCACGCTGATATACAGATTTTGACGCAATCAACCGAAAGCATCTCGAGCATCGATCCTTCGCCGGTTAATTAAAAATGTGCCCCCCTTTTTTTGAGCATTTTCCCTCACTTCAACAGATTGCACCTGATAAAAAGGTCGACGGGATTAAAGTGTTTCAAGAGCCCAAAGTTAAAACAATGCAACAGATACAAAGTTGTGAAGTAGGAGTTAATTCAGGTGGGCAAATTACCTGCGATAAGCATCCTCTTAGTGCATTATTTTCTTTTATTATATATTTATTTATTTTGCGGTGATTTCCAACCCATGTGAGATCCACTCAAAAGCAACTGCCGTGCATGTACTGTGCCCAGGCGCTGCTTAATAGCTCCCAAATGGCCCCGGTGGCTGCAAACCTGCGCTGCATTGTTAATACCAGGAAGGAGCAGATAGCATCTGAGCTTTGAGCTCTAACAAAGGCAAGACGGACAGGCAGAAGAACGGACAGACGGACAGACGGACGGGCAGACAGACGGCCGCTCAACATTTGTGCTGCGGACTCCTTACGTGGTTTTTTTTTTTTTTTTTTTTTTTTTTTTTGTTCTTCTTCACAGTCATACGCCGGGTGTCCTGTCATTCAGTTCTTTAATAATGTGCCTTTGATCTGCTCAGATGAACTAGGGATGAAATGCGAGGCTTTGTCAGAGGTTGAGCGGTGTTGCGATGACCAGTTGTGGAAGGAAAACTAAACGACAACAACAACAGCAAAAGGCATCCAGGCAAACATATAAATGCGTGATGGTGTAAGACACGGCCGGGTCTTGGCTGCCGCGCTGCACCCGAGCCCCTGGGTGCTGAAGAGCTTCGCTCTTCCTCTACCTAACGCCCCGGTCCTCAGCTGTGACCTTTCTCTTCCGCGCATCATTCATGATTATATTGCTGACATGTTGGCTCATGCCAATAATTTTTCATCGTAGCCAATGTCAGCCACATCATATTTGATATATTTGTGTCGCGTGTGCATGTGGGCTCGCCGTAATTTGTACTTGTCTGTTTACGTGCATGCCCCAGAGATTAGATTTTGTGTTCAATTCGACTCCGAAACAAATTCAGTGGTAAACACAATCTGGCAGCGGCGGCGGCGGGATACATATATCACCGTTAGATGAGTGATACGTGTGAAATGAACAAAGGGGCCGTTTGCATGTGGAGAGGTGAGTGGTTACGGAGTGACTTGGGGAACGAGGCGGCGACCCGGATCCGCACCGTGGAAGGAAAAAACAGAACATTTAATGTCTGACTGTCTGGCCTGTTTTGACCGGACCCACTAAAAAGTATACGGATGGATCTAAATTTTCAGTCCATATACAAAAACTTCTATGTTTTAGTAAGAAGTCAACAGTAGAGCTAACTAAGCTCCAACTACAATTTTTTTTTCCATGCCCCCAAAATATTTTGAAAATGCCCTTCTTTTTTTATGCAGCGGGGGCCAAAATTTTCCCCCAAAAATGTTGTTAATTTCCCCCCCCGGTCTCCGGAGTGACACCCCCGAACAGCACGCTGCCACGACTCCCGGCCTTACACAATCACAAATGGAACTGGGTAAGATTTGAGTGCTTTGGCTGCAAACAACAAAATGGGCCTTGTAACAAAAGCAATCATTCTGTGGCTGTTTATTCCGGTAAGAAAATGATAATAAATAAATAAATAAATAAAAAACCCCACTATGCAGCTGCCTCAGGCCTCATGATGTCGGAGTTAATGTGGAAGCAGGAGCAGTTGCGGACGGGAGAACATATCTTGTTATTTGACACTTGTTGATGACGCCTGTGTGGAGATGTTTTTTTTCTTTCTTTCTCTCAGTGTGCTCAGTGTTCAGCCACTTTTCTGGCCTGGAATACAAAGTAAAGCAACATTCAGAATTTCTGCATGCACCGCATCGGCCATTGAGTGTTTTGTGGAGGTGACCTTGTCATGCAGCTCGCTTTCCTTTGAGTGCGACCACACTGCCACCCACTCCACTGATCCTAGGGAGAAAAAGCAGCCAGTGTATTTTCCAAACAAACGGACGTGTTTACTATGATTCTGCGCAGGACTTGTGCAGTCTTTTTAATTAGAGTCCGGACAAAACTGAAGTAATTACCGCGCAGAATTTATTCTTTCACAGCTACTTCAAGTCGATGTCGGTGTCGAGCTCGGCTGCTCACAGATTAGATTTATCGTGCCAGCTGTAATGTTTTATTGTTTACAATCAAATGAATTGTACTTTTGATTGAATGTAACACTGTGTTTCTAGCCAGCTTTTTTTCCCTTGTCTTTCTTCTTCTTCTTCTTTTGTTTTCCCTCAAATGCAGCCAGTTCTGTCATTTACGGTTTGCCTGTCTTGGCCACATGGCAGCGAGCTCATTGCTTTTAAATGGAATGAGAGGACCTAATGTAATTGGCTGTGATTGACACTGGCCCCGGCCACATCTACCCGTAATTTATTCCTTTTAATCCCCCCCCCCCACACCCCCCTCCCGCACCACAGGTGTGCCACGGCTGTGCCACCATCTCTGGATGCCTTTAAAATAAATAAATAAATATGTAAATAAATAAATATTTTAAAAAGGAGTTGCTCTTGCAAGTGGCAGATGCGGCCGTGCCGTGAAATTACACCGCTGCCTTTGCTCTCACCCTCATTCATTAGAAGCAGACCCCTTTGTGACACTTGGTTGGGGAAAATGCAAAAACAAGGCAACAAAGGCGGCACAAAAAGCATCCCTTCCAGCGCGGTGGAGACGGTGGAATAATCAAACTGGGGTGAGGCAGAAGCAGGTCAAGTCCGGCTTGTAACCGTTATTCTGTGACTTCATTTTCTCCCCGTGTTATCATACAATAATGAAAAGTGTTGACAGATTCATTTCCGTGCGCCGCGACGCCGAGGACCATTTTGTGATTTCTAATTGATAGGCGCTCGCCGCAAAATTTTACAGCACGAGACAATTTTATAGCACTTTAATTAGTCCAACTTTGACCTTCTGCTCGCTCTGCATTTATATTGCTCCAAATTATTTTCACCTCCTTTCCTCATTAACTTCCAGTCAAATGAATGCGGGCGTTTACAAGGCTTTAATCCATATATGGGCTTGGGTGAAAATGGTGCGAATTTGATAATAGTCTATTACTTTAATTGTTTTATTGATTTCATGATCTGAAATGAATATCCAGAGAGTGTTTTTTGCTTAAATGGCTGGTGCAGTATAGAATGATTAAGTAAAAAGAGGTGAATAATGAAAATACCTCTGTGGAATGAGGCCATAACAAGCACTTGTTAGTGCTAATTGAGTAATAGTGGGAGTCCTTACATACGTCATTAGGGTGCACAGGTGCACACTGACTTGGATAAATCCTTCATATGGAACTAGTTAATCTCCCATGTAATATTGAGCAGATTGCATACCGCCAAATAAACACAAGCTGCACGTGGCTCCAACCTGCCGCTGTGTTTAGTATTCACTCGAGCGTTGGCCAAACAGGCCTTTGACTTTTTAAAAAGCATAAAAGCAGCCTGTATGCCTCGTTGCGACACTGACGTGCACGGAGCTGCAGCGTGCCGGAGCCCGTGACCGTGCGCTCGTCACTGGGGGACCTGGCTGGAAGGTACGTTTCCAGTCACCGCGTTTTACGCGCACACTTAATGTTGCTGTTTTTGCCCCATTTTCCGGAAAGGACAATTTTCCGATGGCCGTTTCCACGGCTAATGAGAACGAATGTTCCGCCATCCCTTCCTGTTTACGTGCGGCTGTCTGCCTTTGCAGATGACTGTGGCGCAAAGGGGCCTTCTGCACTCTGCCAGACTGCAGTCGGCTTGCCCTTTTCCAACTTCTTTTTTTTTTTGCATGATGATGTTCTTCAAGCAGTTCTTCTTGCAGCTGCTGCCAAACACTTCTCGCTAGCGAGCGCTAATGCAATGCCTGTTGCCGTAAACAGGTGTGTGATGCAAAACTTCCTCGTTTGCTTCCTAATTTCCCAAAATGTGCGAAGAAACCAACCGACCCGGACTGATGCAATGAAAAACAGACCTAATTAAAAAAAACAAAAACAAAAAAAACCTTACAAACAAAACTCAAAACAAAACAGCGAGAATATGCTGTTAACATGAACTGTGGCAAATTAGCACTGCTGTCATATGCGGGATAATAGCGGAACATCAGTGTGAATGCCAATAAAAGCCAGCGCGGCCTGTGCAAATTGATGCAAGTCCATTTTGACGGAGGTCAGAGGAGGAGCAGCGGGGCTAAATTCACCCTCACCTGTAAAACAGGCCGTTGAGTCAAAACATTGGACTCATTGCACATGGACGAGTTCGATGGAGAGCAGCCAGGGGAGCCTGTCTGCTGCCGTAAAACCACTCCGTAATGCAGCGCACTTCCCCGCCACTAAAAGTTGACCGGCAAATATCACTTCAATGGCCCGCAGACAGTCAGCAAGCCGAATCCTGTCGGCTCCAAATTAAACAAACACGCCGTTCCGGAAGACAGAGGAAAAGCGTAATGGTTCCTCTGTACGTCGCAGTACGTCCAAAGGTAATTCAGCCGTGAAGAAGATGAAGGCAGCCCCTCAATCTGAGTGGGTTTTTCTTCCCTCCCAAGAATGCAGACATTTTTTGGAGGGGGGAGGGGTGCGAGCGCCGACCGGCAACATCACGTCGGCCTCATTTGCATAAGGGAGACGGGGGGGGCGCGGCCGGCGGTGATAAACAGGAAAACACGAGCCTTCCGCGAATGCATCAGAGGTAAACGCCGGCGGAGAAATTCATGAACCTCGCCGGCGTTAATGTGCGGCGGCGGCGGCGGTGGCGGCTAATGAGACCCCGGCCGTTCCCGTTCCAGACGCTTCCCAGACAGGAAGTGGATATTAAGGCGAGGCGGCCTCGCCCCTGACCCTCCCCTGGCCCCCTCGCTCTGTTTTCCTCTCTTGCTGCTTTCAAATAGGTCCTTTGTGTTGTTTGTGTTGTTTGTGTGTGTGTGTGTGTGTGTGTGTGTGTGTGTGTGTGTGTGTGTGTGTGTGTGTGTGCCTGCGTGCGTGTGTGAGAATGAGTTTGTCCCTGTGTCCAAACATCCCATCTATCCTCCCTCTTTGCAGTATTGGAGTCTTTATCTGCTCGGTTGACTTTATAACTGTAACACTAGTTTAATTTCCTTACCTGCTTAATTGAAATTCACATCTCTTTTCTCCTTGCGTGCCTTAAGCTGCGTGTGTGTGTGTGTGTGTGTGTGTGTGTGTGTGTGTGTGTGTGTGTGTGTGTGTGTGTGTGTGTGTGTGTGTGTGTGTGCGCGTGTGCGCGTGTGCGTGCGAGGCGGATATTAGCAGAGATGTATTTTCATTCTGAAAGTGGCAGGTGATGGACAGGATCTCACAGACAATGCCCCCCCACTCCTCCTCCACTAGCCTCAATCTTTTTGTCTGCTGCACCTGTCTTTTAGATACCTTTCAACCTTGTCTCTCTCCTTTTGCTCTCTCTATTCCCAAGTCTCCCCCCCCCCCCCCCCACACACACACACACACACCTCTTCCTTTTCTCTTCCCTCCCCCGGATTGCCGGGGCCTTGATGCTAAATTTAGAGACATATTTCTCAAAGACGGCGGGACTGAGATTAAAAAAAAACTGAGGCGTTAGAGGATGCAGACCCCCTCGTCCCTGTTTATCATCTCTTATTTATCCCTTTGAAAAACTGGAGCCTCGCCGGCCTCTTTTGTCTCCAGTGTCGCCGCTAACTTTCCTCCGTCCGCTGCTGAAATTTCCGCCGTTTCCGTCGAATTGACGGCGTTTTCAGACGGCGTGGTTCTGCTCAGCGGGGGCCGCTCTTCCCAATATTGGCGGCTTGTTGAGGTTCTAATGTAACATCTTCTGCCATTTGAGTTCCAGCTGCAGCGGCGCTTCAGCCAGCGCGCGGCCTTCATTACACAGATTTTTTTCTTTTTTTTTTTGTCGTCTTCGTGAGGCCTAATATTGTTTGATTACAATATGGTGCCCGGCGACAGAAATTATGTTTCCGCCCCAGAGTGCTCGCAGCCCTATCCTCGCATGTGTGACTCATCTCACTTTTTGTGATGAGGCATATTAGCCACAGGCTAACACATTAGCCAGAAAAAGCTCCATTACCTTGCAGGGAACATATTTTCCTTCCCTCGCCCCCTTTTTTTAATTCTCTCAGTAAAAAGAACATTTTTCTTTCCTCCAACTTTTAGAGACATTTCCAGCTCTGCAGCCGAACCTTACCCTGATGGAAAGGACGGTGAGCAGTTTACATGCACAAATATTGATAATATGGATGAGTAAAAAACAAACAAACAAACAAACCCCCTGGAATGATGTCGTGCTCCCTGCGAGCCGCAGTGAAACAGGAGGTTCAGCGCTGCACAATGTGCCTGATTTTAATTGCAAAGGTGGGGAACAAGCTGGAGAATGAGTGCGGCTGGGCAAGGTGAGGGTGGATTTAGATCCGGCGAATGTTGTGTTTCTATCTATTGCACTCAGCTGTTGCTGTTTTTCATATGCAAAAAAGGCCTCGTAAGAGAGAGCAGCACCTGGACTTTTGTGTGGCAGGCGAAATGAAACTGAAAACACTGTGCTGCACGACAGCCTCTTAAATGCCTTTTAAAAAACTCTCTTGAATGGCGCCGGCGCTCCGCGAGAGAGTGAGAGAGTTCCGTTGCGATCACAGCGTGTGTGTGTGTGTGTGTGTGTGTGTGTGTGTGTGTGTGTGTGTGTGTGTGTGTGTGTGTGTGTGTGTGTGTGTGTTTGTGGTCGGTAGAAAAATATGAATTTTTCGGTAAATACATTTGAGTGTTTTTAACTCTCTTTGACCGATCAAAGCAGTCGCTAAAGAATGCAGCCTTCCCACTGCATTGTTCTGTACAGTATTCTGATTGATTTCCCCTGAACAATATTCCCCCACTGTTGTGTCTCAAGAAGCGAGCCCTCCTTTCTCTCGCATTGTTGCTGCTTTTATAACTTTCTTATCTGCCTGTTGCCAGTAATGCGACTCCTTTATCCTGTCCTCCTTTAGCGTGTCTCTGCCTCTTGTTTATGTCGATAATGAAGGGCGAATGAATGGCGTCCTGCGGTGGCTCCTCGCCTCCATTGTGCTGCACACTTTTTTTTGTCCCCCCCCCCCACAGGCCACAGTAATTCATTTGCCATTTGTAATACGATTTAGCAGATTTGGGGGGATTTTGAGGGTCCAAACGGTGTCAGTCTTTAAGGTCAGCTGTTGTACCTGCACGTCTTTAACTCTGCACAATCAGATTTTGATCATATTCTATATGATTCTGTATTTTCACTGTTACCTTTTATACTTGAACATTTCCTATATGTCCTGCATTGAACTTCCCTGCCTCTCTGACAACATCATTTCCCTTTGGGGATTAACAACGTCACCTCCGTCTTTCTGTCTATTTCTGCTGCTCTGACCTTGAGCAAGTTTGCTATCTCGCAGTTAGCAATGCTAGCTAGCGCTCTACTTTTGCTACGTCACCAATATGGCATTCTCTCCGTGGGTGAAGCGTTCCAAGTGTTCCAATCGTTGGAATGACAAGAATACTTGGCACAGAGCGCAGGAGTGTGCGATTCAGAAGTCCTTGCTCATGACTTGCTTTGTTTTTACTCGTCCATGCCGCGTTGCCACTGCAGCTAACTTCACCTGACAAATGCACGACTAAGCGGCTAATAAACAGTATAGTTGTACAGCACGTGCAGCTGGCGTTCAGCTGTGTTGCTCTCTATCAAAGGAAGGAGGAATACATCGTTGTCTTCCAGTTCTTCACCTTTTGCTTCTATTTGGATATAATTTCAGCTCTTTCCTTCGCTGCTTAGACAGGTGGTTTTGGCCTGGTTAACTTGCAGCTAGCAATTATCTGAGGATTCTTTTATTTATTTTTTTTGCACCACCCACCCCCACGCCGTGAGTGGCTGACTCAGGTTTTTCTTCAGTTTTTGGACAACAGGAGGGACAAAAGGGACTGTAGCTGTGACTAATTTGCAGTATTCAATTGTACAAACAAAGTGATGAATGTTGGGGGGAGGGGCAGGAGGAGGGGGATTGACTGTCTTCAAACAGACAAATGTGCTGCAGTCCCCTTATCCCCAAACTCGGATTACATCCAACTCCAGCCACAAATTGTTTTGTCTTTATTTCAGTGGGAAATGTATGTTTTCGCACTAATTGTTGGCATTAATCTTTGAACTTGCCTGTTGGGGAGCAGGCAGACCACAGACAGACAGACAGCGCAGCGTCTCACAAACAGCAACGCATTGGCACGGAATCATATTGTTCTTCTCCATCACTGAATATTGATTCCTAATTAGTTTAATTTATTTATATAAGATTCATTTTCGTGATCAAATGTCCTGCTGTGAAAAAACAAAAACAAAAACCAAAACAGACCAAACCCAAACAAACCCGAGCAATAGCATTAGCTGGCGTGAAAGCCGAGGCTTGGCCGAGCGACGCCGCTTGTTTAATTGTGCATTTGAGACAGAGTTCTGATTCATGGCGGCAGTTGCCTGGGAGGTACGGCTGCGGCAGACGCCACGCTCGCATTAAAAAAGGAAAGAAAAAAAAAAAGAAGGGGGGTGGGGGGGGGGAACCTCTGCCTTGCACTTGGCGCCTGACATTTCCTGGTCTTTGATCGATGAGCTTGCCACCGGCTCCTTCACTCCGGGCGAGTCCTTCTCCGTCTGTCACGGGGAAGTCGACAGCACGGCGAGGTTAGCGTCTCCCTCAGCGAGAATATGAGGCGCAGCCGCCACCACCCCCCCCGACACACACACACACACGCTCGCACACACACACACACACACACACACCACCTCTCCGCCAACCAGTAGGCACGAGCGGTGCGAGCCATCAGTGCGAACAGGGGTGCACAGTGCAACAAGTGTGCCGGCGGCAGCCTTTGATTTGTCATCACCATCGCTGATTGCATTGAATATGTAAATGTGCGCTGGAAGTGGGACATAATGCGGCCTGCGCTTCCCTTTAATGACACCGAGGTGTTGTTGTCGCGTGTTCTTGCTGCTCCAGAGTGCAAGAAAATATTGCTTTTTTTTATTCACATCCAACATAAAAAGAAAGAAAAAAGAACCCCCAAACCCACCCACCCCACCGCACTCCACCCACCCCACCGCCCACCCAAACGCATCGGTGGAGGTCTGTTTGCGGTGACATTATCGAGCACTAATGAAAAATATTGCGACGGTCTCAAGTGAGTCATCGGGATTAACTTTGATTTTGAGGCAGCGTGGATATAAACCCCTGATTCTGTGTGTGTGTGTCTGTGTGTGTGTGTGGGGGGGGGGGAGGAGGGGGGGGGGGGGAGATTTAGCTGAGTAATTTTAAGGGTTTGCCAAATTATGGATTGATGTGAGTGTAAAATGCAACTTCATAAAGCATTACAGGGACCTAATGAGCTCGAAATCGTTAGGACCCGCACTCGCAGCCCCTTCACTTTGTTATTCAGACGACGTTTGCTGAGTGTCTGCCGCCAAAGGCAGACAGTTCCGGCTGCTCCGATCATAGATAGCTTGATAAATGGAACTTTTTAGGGCGGGACATCATTTTCTACTTAGTCCATCTTCAGTTTGCGCACATATTGTCTAATCGGAGTCTAAGATCTTAAAAAAAAAAGAATACCCAGATTGCGGCAACCGCTCCTTTAGTATTTACAGAACAAGGCACTAAACAATGACGGTGCGCTGGCAAATTCAATTAAAACCGATAAAGAGAATAATTAAAAAAAAAATATATCTCTTGACTTGTAATTACAGAGGAGGAGAGACAAATAGCAAATCTTCAAATATGGACACTTTTGCAGCGTTTTTAGAAAGTAGGAGTGTGGCAGAGCCGTTATCTCCTCCATTATCGACTCAAAACACTGCTGTCATTTCAAGTCGGAGACAAATGTTGATAAGGAAGCAGAACTTCTAGAATCAACACGGAACCACTGATGTTTCTCCCCCCCCGCGACGTGCAGAAAATCAATTAATGCAGCAGGCAATAACATTTAGTGCACGTTGGCTATAGTTTTTTGTGTGCCGTTGTGCAGTTTCCCACGGACCACGTATAAGAATAGCGCGCTATCCAATTAACATTAACAGATTTATTAAAAAAAGAAACATCATTTGCAGAAAATGCAGCCGGTTGGGGACCGCAAACAAAATCATTTCCCTCCCCGACGACAACAATGGGACGTGCAGATTACAGGCCGTGGCGGAGGAACTTCCAACGTCTTTGGTCGGAATGTGACCCACTTTTAAACCGCGCAGCAAATCTTCGCCCGCACACTGTGAAGCAACAGGCGTCTGGTCAAAGACCGGCTCAAACACAATGCCTTCTGCTTTTCTGTGTTTGTGAAAAAAAAAAAAAAAAAAAAAAAAATAAGCGGCATATTTGCTTTTCATTCCCCATCAAAAAGACTCTGTGTGTGGATGTGGGAATCACGCAGCGGAGTGCAATAAACAACACCTTTGTCCCGGGGAAGAAACGGACAAAAGGACGGGAAGTTGGCCTGCTCCTTTTTTGGTGCGTGTGTGTCTATGTGTGCGTGCGTGTGGAATTGTGTCCCCCCCCCCCCCCCCCCCCCCTTCCAACTCGGGGATAGAGAGGCAGCTGAGAAAGCAGGGACGGTGGATTTTCTTTGGGCCTCCAGGGAGCAGCTCGGGGGGCCGCCAGGATGAAACAGGGAAGCGGACGGGGTGGAAGTAAATGCCAGCGCCCTGCCGTGCAACAATCGCAGCGGCCTTTTGACTCAGTTGCCATGTTACTGGCTGGCGGTCGCAGGTATCCTCTCCCTCAGGCCGCCGCTGGTGGTGGTGGTGGTGGTGGTGGTGGTGGGAGGGGCCTTGTGATGCTGGGAGAGGGAGGGAGGACGAAGAGGGTCGCTGGGGTCTGTGGCCGTAGCTTTGAGGCTGGAGGAGACCCCGCTCGCCGCCGCCGCCACCGCTCCATCAGGCGCCGGACTGATGAGAGATGGAGAAGCGGCGCTGCTTTGCGCTGCGCCTTCTTCTGGTCGAAGGCCGGGAATTGATTTCCTCTGCGTAGATTTATAGATTCATTTTGACGGCCCTGAAATTAATACTCCCGTAATGTTTTCCAACAAAGTATGCCTCTCTCGCCCGTCAGTGAGCTCACTGGAGGAGAGAAAAGCCCCTCTTTTACCCCTGACCCCCGCTCCTGCTCCAGCTCTGGACCACTTTGTGATGTCACAAAGGGCGCTGGCACCTCCACCAAGTTAATTAGTTAGCTAGCTAGTGAGACGACAACCCGGAGCCCAGCTGATGCTGTTTTCTGGAAATCCAGGTTGACATCGTTATTTCTTCCAAGGTCAGAATTGAATGAATTCTTGTATAATAATTGTAATCATAGATTTTTGAAACTTCTTTTTCTCGCGAATATGAGGTATCGAAACTGTGGCGACGTTTTTCAAGCAGTGACGCCTTTCTAAACTGAGGACTTTCGTAAAATAAGACGGTTCCATTCTTTTTATTTTGCTTCCTCTATTTACACTCCAGGCACATTGGATTTCTTTTGCGGGCCTCTTTTTGAGTTGAGTAACAAGTTAAAAGCAAGAGAATGAAAACAACTCGTCGAAGTGGAGTGCGGATTCTCAAAGCACTTTACAAGAGTTGGAAAGATAACTTTGAGAAAAATATAATGAAAAGATTCTAAAGCAAAACCTTTCCGCGGTTCCGTTCCGCTGTGACCACATTCATTTGCTCCTTGCACCACTTTTAGAAACAGAGCGCCAAAACCAGAAAGTTCCCAAACTCTGCTCTTTGTGACATCACGGTGGGCACTAATGGCTCATGCTGCCTGCCAGATGTTTGTTCCTGCCTCTGGGACAACCACTGTCATTTTTTCTTACCCTTTCAAACATGTGGCAAGCCCCACACCATCAGTTTCAGCAGGAAGCTAACTCAGAGTGTTTTACTTGCTGGCTGTAAACAGGGGGCTAAATATGCTACGCTGACATTTCTGGAGTTTTTGGGATTATTAATCATCCAGGGCGGCTCCACGGCCGTTCCAGATGATGCTAAGCTGCTGTCTGACGGGACTGACTCACATCTGGAAGTGGAGGCAGAGCTGCAGGGACGGTGGGAAAAGGCACCTGGGAGTCGTTCTCGGCTGATTTACAAAGAGCCATGTGGAAGTGATGTGTGTGGAGGGGTGGGGTGGCTTCCAGAGAGCTTTGCCGGAGCTCTGGCTGTGGTTATTTTCCGGTGGAAGTCGTCGCTCAAACCAAAATAAACAACTCTGGCAGAATCAGCTCCTCCCCACCGCTCCACCCCCCCTCCGTCGGTTCGGTGTCAAAGCCGCGTCAGCGCCGGGGAGACGGATCTTTTTAGCGCATCGACCTGCCCAGTCACCAAATGTCAAGCGGCGAGGGAACCGTTGAATGTTAAAAATGTTTAAGCTGCAAACGGCTTATTCACACTTCTGTCGGTGGCGGCCATAAGAGCAAATGTTGTGGCTGAATATTAATGCCGGCGCGGCAAATATGTTATTTACCCTTCAGGTACCACACCCTTTGGGGAAAAAAATGGTGCACGCACACACACACACACACACACACACACACACACACACACACATGTGGGCTCTCACACCTCGACACATGCTGAAAACAAATCTTTGTTTGGGCTGGTATTTCCAGCTTCAAAGTGTAGGTCAGCCTCCGGCCCATGCTGGGCCTTACACCAGCGCTAAAGGCCTCGCTGCCTTCTTCCTTTTTTTTTTTTCTTTTTTTCCACCACTGTGAAGTTGTCCATCAGTGGAGGCAAATGACAACATCTTTAGAGGGAAAAGATTTGCCCGCGCAATGAAGAAAAAGAGGCCCCCGGGGGTCACACATCTGACTTCCATTCCGCCCTTGTCAGGTGGGGACGGAGCGAAGGGGCGCACACTGCAAAAAACAGAAAGAAAAAAAACCCAAAAGAGAGCAGACAGACGGACGGGCGGACAGACGGAAAGTATAACGACGACAAAGCCTTGCTGCCCTGCAGACTCCTGTCCTGTGCGTCCATGTCTGTGTGAGGATTTCTGGAGAAACTCTTAGTTGGTCAAGTAGGAATTGTTGTTGCAGGTTAGCTTAGCTAGCATGAGTTTCCTACATCAGGCTTCTAGAGCAAGACAAAATAATTGTCATATAAATCCAGTGTGTGAAGCCATGCCGTGACAAGTACCCCGACGCACACCTGGGGAAAGTAGAGGCTCGCTACGCCAGAGTTTATGCCACAAAACTGCTTCTATTAAACATTGAAAAACAGACGTGAAACCACCCCAAGCGAGTGTAGTAACTTTATTGCCAATTAGAGGACGTTGTTTTAAATGACGCTGTGTCCATAAATGTTCCAATTCAAATTTCTTCTAAATGCTCATTAATGGGATGATCGATTGATTGTTTTATCCTTTATTGATTTAAGCATCCTGCTTCTAAGGAAGCCCAGCCCACATGGAATTCCAGGACACTCACTCAGACACACTCACTTAACAAAAATATAGTAATAACGTAATATTACATAAATAGCTAAATAACATAAATAAGTCAACCAATGAAAAAAATAACCAATGAACAGACACATTTGACACCACCGAACACACATTGATAGGATTTCTGGAAACTAATGGTAACATCTTTAAACTCACTGATGGTTCACAAACATAGCTTAAGACAGAACTAAACAAACAAACCCCACAGATTGGATGTTGCCATTAAATTGGAATTAAAGGGACGTCCTGCAGCGCTTTCCAACGCACGGCTTTGGCTCCACTGTGAAGGAGGTCCCCACTCTTCATGTCAAAACACACTGGCTGATCACATTAAAGCCTATTTTTGACATTTCCCGCTGAATGATTTGGACTTTATCTGCGGCGGCGCCCTCAGACGACCCGGCGATGGCCTCGTCACTCTGGACCTTTCAGTCCTTGTGGGCGCAGCCCCGCAGAGACGCTTCCTCACAAAAGCAGGATAATAACCTTGACCGTGTATTTCTCTCCAAAATCTCTTCTTACTTCCCCTTTTAGCTGGTTTGTCGCTCCGCGGGCCAGAAGGAGAAAAAAAGAAAGGAAAAAAAAAATAGCCGACTTTGCCCTTTGTGCACTCGTGCCCTGCAGCTCTCGTCGTGTGCGATTGTCTGCGCGTGTG
>NW_027466061.1:6837500-7077500 GCF_046127955.1 Nelusetta ayraudi
GTTTGCACGTCGCGGCCCCGCGGTTCTCGCTCGCCGTTCGCAGCGTCCGCCACTTTCTGCTCGGGCAGGCCAGCGGGAGCTCCGCTTTACCGCAGCAGAAAGGAAAAAAAACAAAAAAAAACAAAAAGAACCTTGCAAGCCGCACAGCAACAGCAAGCGTGAGAGAAGAGCGCACAGTCATGTCCTCGCAACTTTTATCACAACAGTATCTTCCGCTTAACGGTGCCGTTTAACTGAGTAATGCTGAGTGATGATATTTTCACTGTGTGTTTGCACACAGAGTGGAGAGAGAGCAGTGTGTACACGGGATACCCAAGCTGGTTGTTAGTGTGCAGCAATTCCGGGTAGAGCGGAGCGTTTTTTTTTGTTTTTGTTTTTACGATGGGGGGGCGGAGGAAGGAGGGAGGAGGGAGGTGGGGTTGCCATTTTTCATCGCCGTCTCCTCGGTTTAATCCACTCCCTCCCTCTCTTTTCTTAGATGGCACTGGAATTAAAAACCTTGACTGTGCCAAACGCCACGGATGACCTGCCGGATTTGCTTCCCTTGCAGTTCTGCCCGCTAATTTCTCTGCCTTGGCCTCCCTCACGCACCTCAGTAATGAGAAAATGGGCCGTCGTCTTTGTTTACCGAGCCTGTCTGTCTGGTTGCTTTTGAATGGGAACGGGGGTCGGGACAAAAAGGACGGGTTGAGCCCGCGGTGTTTCCGTAGAGATGCGAGGAGCGCAGGGAAACCTGAGCGGCTCGCCGGCCGCGCTAAAGTGTCTGCGATTGATTTCAGGAACGGAGTGAAAGCAGGATGTTAAAATGCAGAAACTGGTTTCTGATTTCCAGACAGAGGCCACGCTGGAGCTTCCTGGTGTCTGCTTCCTTCAGCCCGTCCGCGCTCGCGCAAAATTTATCTGGAGACAATAAACAGCAATTATGACACTGGGTTCAGCGTCTGAAGAGCGGCTGACTTCCCGGGAGGTTTTTCTCTGTTTACGGCGCATTGACGTGCGCAACAAATGGCAGAAGTTTTCACAGCGGATCCAGCGACACCGCAGCAGTTCCAACCGGCCGTTTCCAGAGGCTGACGACCAAATGGCTGACATTAAAAATCTTCAATAATTTTGGAACTTATTTTCTCGTATGAGGATGCCTCATTTTGAATGTGGCTGGTTTATTGAGGAGGAAATTTGCCTGTCAAGATGCTATCGCTTTTCTTTTAATATAAAGAAAATATTCTACTTAATATATCCACAGATGTTTCTCCAGGAAATTGCTATTTTATTTATTTATTATTTATTTTCTTGGTTTATTAAATTTAATAGACTTTGCAAATGAAAAAGCCCCCCCCCCCCGACATTTGATGCTTTCCCTTTTTCCCCCCTTTCTGTTGTGCCCACACTGGAGATGAGCTGTAGATAGCCGTCAAAAATTAGATTTTTTGTGCTCGGAATACTTTAGTGGTTGGCAACATAATTGTGAGGAAGGGGGAAAAGAACCTCAAACTAACGCAAGATAAGAAATGCCATCTTTTGGCACTGAAACTCGCAGCTGCTGAGCCAGCAAATCCGAAAAGTCTGATCTCGAAATTTAATCAACGTGACCTCAAGCCCTGACTTAAAGCTCTGGAAGAAAAAGTTTCATGGCTGAATTTAAGTGCATTGGTGCACAAAGTCAAACATGCACCTAAAAAGAACATCAAAGCATTTTTATGAAATATTAAAGGTTTTTTAAAAAGAAATACACAAATTGAACGCTCTGAATTTGGCATTGATGTTTTTTTCCTCCCTCATTTGCCATTTTCACAGCTTGTTAATTAGCCGCAGGCTTCATTTCATCCTCCCGTCATCAACGTGGAAGAGTGATGGGCTGCTGATGCTCAAGGCCGAAATGCTCGCCGGCTGGTTTGTGGGAAAATCCATTTACAGCGCTCTTAGTTTGATAAAAAATATTGATAACTTGGTGCAAGAGCATCAATAACATTAGGCGGGAGGAAATGTTGTGATATTCTAATACGTCGCCGCATCGATCCCCGCCCCCCACGCCCCCGTTCAAAGAATCCCTTTTAGCGCCCTAATTTGAAGGTGGAATTAGGAATCAAATGAATGATGCTTTAAAGGGCCATTTTACTGATTTTCCCATCACATTACTATTATTTAAACCTGACGCGACAACAGAAACCCTTGTTGGCTGAAGAGCATCGTGGCCGACCGACTCTGTTGTCTCATTGGCTGTGGCTGTAGTCAAGTCACCAAGCGCCAAGCGGATAAAGAACTTTTCATTTCTTCTTTCTGTAACGACTATTAAAGACGCCGTTTCATCTAATCCCCCCCCCCCGCCGCCCCCCTCACGTGTTGACATTTAATACGAGCGAGTTTTATGCAACAAGTCACACGCAGCTGCACGTTTTAAAGGCATTCCTGCGGAAAAGGCTGCGCGCTTTAAAAAAAAAAAAAAAAGATGGGTGCAGAGGGCCGCACGGTAATGAGTGCTCGGGTGACATCCCGGCATTAGTGAGTGGATGTAAATTGCTTTTTTATTGTATTATCTGCAGTGTCCTGTTTTTATCACACGTGGTGGGCAGAATTCCCCTGAAGGGATAATAAAACTGCCTTGTACTGGCTCACAAGCCCACCACCACCCCTCTCCACCTCTCCACCTCGCCACCTCTCCAACACCCCCCCCACTATCCTCCCACTTTTTCCTTATTAGCCAGGATGGATGTTCCACCGTGTTCAGCCTCATGTCTCCGGACATGAGCGCGCCTCCGTTTGTTTGCCGGGTTGCTTTTATTTAAAAGAATAAAGAAAAAAAAAGAGAAAAGTTTAAATGTGATCAGTTCAAGCAGCGTGACTCAATTAACTGCCCCCCTCCCCCAACCACCCCCCATCGGCATCTATCAAATTTGAGAGGCAGTGGGGTGGCGTCCAGGTGATGTCACGTGATGATGATGATGATGATGACGACGACGATGATGATGCTCAGCTGCCCAGCGACGCCCCCTGGAGGAGGGTCCCTCACGGCTGGGTTCTCCCGCCGCCATCATGTCATTTCATAATGACGAGGACAACAGCGCCGGGCGAGCAATCAGCGTCGTGACCCGGCACTCCAGAAAAATCATCCA
Source organism: Nelusetta ayraudi (assembly GCF_046127955.1). Classification (NCBI taxonomy): domain Eukaryota; kingdom Metazoa; phylum Chordata; class Actinopteri; order Tetraodontiformes; family Monacanthidae; genus Nelusetta; species Nelusetta ayraudi. Next base: position 6,840,611 of record NW_027466061.1, read on the forward strand.
AGACGTTGAGCCCTGCGGCCTGAATGTCTCGCTCTCTCGCTCTCTCGCTCTCTCTCTCGCTCTCTTGCTCTCTCTCTCTCTCTCCCTCTTATCCAACCGCTCTCTACCTGCCGCTTCAGTCTGCTCTTTTCTTCTCAGCTCTTTCTCTCTTTTTCTGTGTCATCACTTGATCCATTTACATGACAGATTCTTCCATGGCGGTCTGCGCGCCGGCCCAACGCCACCTGTTATTTGAACCCGGCGGTCTCGAGTTCCCGCTCTGCCCTTCTCCCCGCCGCTCGCCGCTGACCCCGGGCCGTTGCAGGGAGACGCACGCACTTGACTCTCCCTTCTTTTCTTTATTTTTTTTCCAAAGCGTCGGTTCATACGCCATCAGACCCCCCCCGGTGGCTGGTTGGGTTAAAGCATCTCTCTTGTCTGGTCATTATCACTAGCAAAAAAATCTAGAAATAAGAAAAATGCATATTTTGATTGATATCAGTGTTGTTCCCTAGTGTCAGGTAAGGATTGATGAAGATTCCCACACGGCAAACATATAATTTTTTTTATCCGCGATTATCTCTCTGACTGTCTATCTCCCTCCCTCTTTTTCTGTACTGCTGCGAACCTTGAAATTCACGCTGCACGCTCGGGTCGGGAAAGCACTTACAGGTCACTAACGAGCGCTTTTTCCACGACGCCAGGCTGACGCTTCGTGAAAATGTCATCCTCTCCGTTTTGCACATTTATGGTGAAAGTGCGCACGTTGGCTGCGCATGGCGAGTGCTGGGAGACTGCGCCGTGTGTGCGCCTGTAGTTTGCAACCCCTCATCTCGCTCCGGCAGTGAAGAATGCCAAAAATAGCGACCGGGGTGGGAGGGCTGCTCTATAAAAAGCATCAAAGAGAGCGAGGAGAGGGGTCGGGGGGGGGGGGGATGGATGGCATGACGGTTGCATGTCCTCAGGCCAGCGAGCACTAAAGGGCAAGTGGGCAGTTGTCTTGGAAAGTACTGGTTCCTTCTTCCAGCCTTCCGACTGGCCGGCATAATAAAGCAGGTCGCTCATGGAGGGAGAAACCTTTCAATCAGAGGTTGATGCAACCTCAAAGGAAAAAATAAAACACGCAGGATTACAACAGTATTCCCTTTCAGCAACAGCACGTGGAGCTGTCAGACATTATGGCTTTAAATAAGTCTAAAAAAAAAACTAAAACAAGATGAAATCTCCCCTGAGCACGTTGGACGCTGACCTCCGCCGTGCCGGAGCTTCACAGCCGAGGCCTCCGAGTGCGGCTGCCGGTTGCAAATGGGCTGCAGCTGTGCAGCAGGTTCACGTGCCGTGGGATTTCCTGGCCCCTGGAGCCGGCACTCGCAATACCAGGAAATCCTCTCTCGGTCGTCGTCGTTCGTTCGATATGAAAATTTTATCACAGTTCAAGAATTTTGTCTGCGTTTTGAATTTTTCGTAGCAGCTTCATGGGAGCGATGGTTCTGCAGCGGCACGAGGTGCTGTGTGTTCCAGGCCCAGTTACTGTGAAGACAAAACCTCATGGTCGGATTGACTCGACACTCAGCCCGGGGTATGATGATTAATTATTGTCTTAACAAGAAAACAGACAAATATCCTTTATTTGTCTTTGGAAAAAAGCGCCATGCATAATTGGTCGTTATTAAACAACTGAACTTTAAATGTTGCTCCATGAAAAGGTGGCCCCGTGTGTGTTGATAAAGGTGATGGCAAGCTATCAACAGTTGCCAGTACAGTTGCTAGCTCGCTTTGCTTTACTTCAAACAAATAGAATTATATTTTTATCCAGAAAGAGCAGCTGGTTAAAAGACTTTCGACTCTCAGTTTAACTTGCAAAAATGTCGACGGGCACCTTTTTTGGACATTTTTTGTTACGGTGGCCAAGAAAGGGAATAGCAGCGAGAATTCACCTTTAAAGGGGAAACCACTTAAGAGATTAATGGGCTAATTAACTAAGCATGCAGCGGTTTTCCACGGCAGGCGCTGCTCAAGGTGAGTGTCTACAGATAGGCCGCGTGTCTCCCTTTTCAAGAACCGTGTGACTGACTGATCTGAAGCGCTGATGTGAAGTTGTGTTTTTTTGATCGTCCGTCGTCTGGGTCACTGATGTATCCCAGAACTTCTTTCTTTGATTTAACCCTTTCATTTCTTCGCAAAACGGTGTGATTTCAAAGCGGCTGTGCAGCTGTGGAAAAGATTCTGCAGAGCGATTTCAACCCGTTCTGCGTTTAAGCCAGATGTTGCTTCCTCCTTCAGTTTAGCATCGTAACCCCCCCCCCCCCCGACCGTCTGACGGACCGCCAGGGTGTCGGTCGTCTCCGATGCTCCTTTGAACATCCACGTGGCAGGCGGGCGAAGCGTTAACGAGCGGTACGGGATTGTCGCACAGGCGGCGTCTCTTTCGATGGGCTTGATTGCGTCCCCCCCCCCCCCCCACCACCAACACCACCACCATTCCCAGAAAGTTACGACAAGGTTTCTCCTCCCAAGGAAAACCTATGAGGGAACGCATCCAGCCGGCTGATGATGACAAATGGCCGGCGGACGGCAGGCTATTGGCTCGGGACGAGCGCGAACTGGCGCGGCGGCGGCGGAGACACTAGCCGTGTCCCTTTGCCCGCTAGGTGAGCTGTGTTAATGTAATGGCTGCATCTCCCCGGGGGGTTGATGAATCCGTGCCCTACATGTATTTCCAGAAGAGTGAGTACCGGAGCGGACGCTCGGCCGGCCTGCTCACCCCCCCCCACCCCCCCACCCCTCCAGCCCCCTCCCCCGGCTCCGTCCGCCACCCTCCCCCTGTAATCTCAGAGCTTCAAAGCTCCTTATTGTCCTTCCCCACATAAACTCAAAGTCACTTATTTTTCATGAGTCATCCCACCCTGGCTCTTGATAGAATTCCTTGCCGTATGTTATCTTTTCCCTCTTCCACCGCTTCCCTCTGTTTATTTACACACCACTGGGGCTGCTGTTTTCTGAAGTGTTCCCAATGATAATGACTGCTGCGAGATAAGGGTTATTTTTAGGACAATGTGTTTGCATTTTAGAGAGCACTAGGGGAAGCGTATTTTTGTGTGTATGTGTGTGTGTGTGTGTGTGTGTGTGTGTGTGTGTGTGTGTGTGTGTGTGTGTGTGTGTGTGTGTGTGTGTGTGTGTGCGTGCGTGTGTGTGAGCTGCCGTTGAGTCACTCCACACTCGAACTGATCACCGTTCAATTCTGACACGCTGTTTAACGATGCGCCGCTACGGGACAGCCACCGTTCCGGGGCGCGGGGGCTTTAAGATGATTTTTTGATGACCATAAATATTGATTCGGAGCTTTCAACTTCCACGGCGGCATCAAGGGCAGAGGAGAGGCGAAAGCAGCCCGCCTCCCAACCCACCCCCCACACCCTTCCCGTCAAATACATATTTGCACAAGAGCTACTTTCTTATCTGCAGGCCTCAGTCTTTCAAGTTCTGTTCGACTTCATTTGTAAAGCAGATGTATTTTCGTCCGTCTGGTTCCCGGGGAAGAAGCGAAGGGGGGAGAGAGAGTGAGAGAGAGAAAAAATAGGAAGCAGGCAGTAATTACAACTCATTTAAAGCCCCCTGAAAGACACACACTTGATAGGTGATTCCTAAAGCTGTTAAGTCTTTTCTTTAGAGCTACAAACAGAGTGGCTGCTGAGGGAATAACACAAGGGCCCACCATGTTGTAGTCATCACCGGCACAGCTTAATCGTGCCAACTCAAGCGGCCTATTCTAGGACACAATAGAATGGGGAAAGTGCAAAAGTGGAATGTGTTAATTGAGTGTGTGGGCTGCGTGTTTTTAATGGCCCTGTTAATTGTTCTTTAAGGAACGGGTCCTTGATTGCTGCACCCCGCTGCGGCTACCCAGTAGTTTGAGCTGCTCGGGGCTCGGCTGGCCACGGCTGCTGAAGAAGGGTCCTAAGTGCTCTCGCCCAGAGCTGCTGTCGGGCTTTTCACCTTGATGGACGAAGTCATAAACACTCCATCATGACGCCCTCCCCGCCTTCTGAGTGGGCTCGCGTGTAGAAATTCATCGAGAGACTGAACGCTCATTTTGCATCAAAGAGAAAGCTAAATGGTCTGCATATTTGAAATGATAAAAGGAGCAGACTGCGGGTGTTTACTTTTGATGAAGACAAACACCGTGTCCAAGCATGCCCGGCAGTCCCCGCCAAGGCCCCGCCCTGTCCTCACCGAGGCGCCGCTCACTCATTTTATTTGATCCAGGCGCACCAGGTGACCTGCAGTAGCCTCGGACGCCATGTCGAGGTCAGCAGGGACGCAACTAGGCTGGTGGAAATTTTTTACTTTCTTTTTTTCAATGTTCAGGTACTCTGCCCATGATTGGGCGGCTATACCTTTTTATGCTGCCATTTGCGATCTGGACTGCAAAGTTCATTGTAAGGAAAAAATGTGCTTTCTACTGTGCATGTGACAATAAACAGACTTGGATGGGTGGGTGGATGGATGGATGGATGGGTGGATGGATGAATGGATGGATGGATGATGGATGGATGATGGATGGATGGATGGGTGGATGATGGGTGGATGATGGATGGATGATGGATGGATGATGGATGGATGATAGATGGATGGATGGGTGGATGATGGATGGATGATAGATGGATGGATGGGTGGATGATGGATGGATGATGGATGGATGATAGATGGATGGATGGATGATAGATGGATGGATGATGGGTGGGTGAATGATGGATGGATGAATGATGGATGGATGGATGGATGAATCGATGGATGGATGATGGATGGTTGGAATGATGATGGATGAATGATGGATGGGTGGATGATGGATGGATGGATGATGGATGGATGGATGATACATGGATAATGGATGGATGATGGATGGGTGGTTAATGGGTGGATGGAATGATGATGGATGGATGATGGATGGGTTGATGATGGATGGATGGACGGATGGATGGATGGATGATGGATGGATGGATGGATGGATGTGTGGACGGATGGATGGATGGATGGATGGATGTGTGGACGGAAGGATGGATGGATGGATGGATGATGGATTGGTGGATGGATGTTCTCCACCATTGAAAACCTTCAGACCAATTCCGTCAACACAACATAAACCAGTTAGAAATAAATACTGACCTAAATGTTGCGCACAACACAGATCTTTTGTGGAAAATTACAGAGTTTGAGTGACTCAATCACTGAGTGAATTCTCAGCGCATCGTGACTCAATCACTGAGTGAATTCTCAGCGCATCGTGACTTATCACTGTCGGGGTGAAACGGGGTTTTCCTCACACTCTGTTTGGTACAAGGTGTCCTGCTCGACGAACAAGTTGTTTTCTCCTTATTTAACAACCAGTTACAATAACCTCTGCAGCGCAAGAACAGGCGGTAACCGGGCAGCTGCGGTAACTTGAGAATGTGGTGGCAGTTCAGGAAGGTGCAATGCTCTGCGTGTTTGAAAGAAATTTCACTTCCGACTTTCCAACTTCACATTTTTTTAATGTGCCTGTACATTTTAACTGGAGAGTTGCTTCTTTACCATTGTATTTATTGATTGTTTTTTTTTTTTTCTAGTGCATAGTGCAATTCCTCATCCAGCAAGGGTAAATAATGCAATTGCAAGGATCTTTCAGAGTTGACCTTTTGCATTGCTTACAGAAACAGAGGGCATCACATCCTGATCCTGCACTCTACATCACCATCAATTCAAATCTGGGTGCCCTGGAGTCCAAAGTCCGGACCAAATGGATTGTCCTCTGCTGCTATTTACAGACTGCATTGTTTATTTGCCAGAAATCATTCCTGCGGGCGGGGCCGCTCTGTTGAATTGAGGGAAACCGATTGATCTGTGACTCTGTAGCCAGAGCGTCTGTGCTAAAGTTAACTATCTGCCACTTTATCTGACACCTGGTGGTTAAATGTCACAATTTACACCTCCTTATCTTAAAAGGAATGTCTGTTTATTTAATTTTTTTTCCTGATAGGCATTGGTCATCTTTCTCATACTCCCCCACCCCACTAGCATCTGAGTCAGAGTCTCAGTGGGGATGTGGAGAAACAAAATGCTTGGGGGAAGAAAAAAAAATTGGGCGTTGATAAAAGCGTTATTTTTATGAAAGAGAGCATTAAAGTACAGTGTGTGTTTAGGTCCAGCTAACAATGTTGGAGTAGAAGTCTCCTCTGGCTAATGTCCTTGTGAACCTTGCACCACAAATGGCCCGGCCATGGAAAAAGAGTTATATATAGCAAGTGTGGGTGATGCTGGCAGCTCCGGTGCCAGCGAGAGTTGCATTTGTGTCTTAAAGCCACCTCGCCACCTGTAAATGATTAACTCCCAAAGACCCGGCGCTGCACTGGAGGAAAACACGGGGGTGTGCTTGTCGTCGGTGTTGCCTCCGCTCCGCCGCTCCATTTGTTTCCGAGCTAGCCGCCGCTAGCTCATCGGAGGGCGCTCTTCCCGCCGCACGAGGCCCTTTTTGTCAGGAGACCTAATTACACTTTGCGAGACTCATCATCTTAGATTAATGAATCTTTTTTGGCCGCCGCGGCCGGCCCGCGCGCTGTATGTTGCCAGGGAGTTCAACGTTTCCTTTGACCCTTTTCTGTAGTTACAGGCTAATAGAGCTATAAGCTATCATTGCTAAAGCACGCCGGGTACCCCCATCATTCATCACAGACCAGTGGACAGACTCCTTAACAACCTCGGACTCAGCTGGACCCTGCGGGATTGGTTGTACTTTAGGAGCCCCATTGTCGAGCACTTAATACGGCCTCGTTATCTATTCGCAACATTCCGGGGGCCTGGTGAACAAAGAGATTTAGGCGCTAAGTGTGCCGAGTTGCACGGCCACTTTGGGTTTAAATGACCCGTTTTTATCCTCCCACACCCCCCACCCCCGCCTCCTACTTTGGACAACAGCTATCTGTTGTGGAAGCGCTCGTTCTATAAATAACCCAGGCGTAGTCAAGAGGGCTTAACCACTGTCTTTCCCCACCGAAGGGGAAAAGAAGCTCTATATAAGGCCGGAAGAGGGAGAAAGGCCGGCCTGCGGGGAGGCAGCTGAGTGCTTGTCCAGGTGAAGCCGAGGTTGTCTCCGCCATTTCAGCCACATGGCATTACTGAAACTCTTTGTAAAGTCCTCTCTGTTGTCATTCGATCTCATCTACCCTAAGTGCTGATTGATTTAATTTCTTCTCCAAAGGCTGTTGCCATGACATCTCAAGGCAACCTTTCCCTAGAAGGGCACCATAACCTTATTAATAACCTTATTTCCACTAAAGGAAACGGCTAGCTGCCCCTCGGCCACTGGCGTGAAATAAATTTTGTTTTTTGTTTTTTTGCCGCCACCGCCGCTGCTACCCTGCCCCCCCCCGGCCCCCTCCCCACCCCCACACCTGGCCACCCACGGTAGTGATTTTGGTACGTGTGTATGCGTCTGCTTGTGTGTGTTTTGCTGACAAAAAAAAAGGCAGACAGAGAAAAAAGAGGGGTAGATAGAGGTGGTCAGATAAAAGAGATGGGTCCTCTAGGCTCTGTGTGAGATGGTCAGATAACACATGACACTGCTCTTTGAGGGAGAGTGCAAAAGAGGGAGGGAAAACAAAGGAGGAGACATGAATGCCGGCCCAGCACTTTGTTAATACAATGATAACACTTTATGTGTTGAGCGGCGGCCAAAATGATCAGAACACCTGACAGATCTGAAGACGCTGAACACTATTTTTTTTTTTTTTTATTTTTTTAATTCCAAACATATTAGGAGGAGGAAGGAGTCTGACTGTTTTTATCTGCTGTTGCACCATCGATTCAGCCACCATCACACAAATCATTTGGCCCTTTGTAATAGGGTGACACTGACAGTGAAATAGGCCTAGACCTAAATAGCCCTCTTGTTTTAGTAATAATGTTCTAATACCGACTATGTTTAATTACTGCGCTGGATGTTATTCAGCCAGTTTTTTTTTTTTGGCGCACTGCCCTCTGCTGCCTGTTAAAAGGCCCCAAACAGGCTGTAACGCCTGAGGCCCTGGGATACTCTGGGACAGTCGCAATAGCACCGCTGTAGATGTAGGGAACAGGAGGTTTATATTTACACAGGGTTGTAGTGGGTGCTGGCAATGAGACATAAACGCGCGTCATTTGATTGCAGATGTGAGTCAGTTCACCGTTGCTCTCTTTGTCTGAGGAGCTCTTCAATATGTAGGAATTATTATGATCTGCAGGACAAAGAAAACTCTCCACAATAACTCTGCAGCCCGTTCTGCATGTGCTTTGGCTGCAGGGTTTGAGTTTCAGCGTCACATTTTAGATTTACAGTATGAAGAACATTGGACAATATATTTTCATAGATTAACCCTGAAGTCACCTTGTATGGCAGCCAGCAGCATTGCTGAGAATTAAATTTCTGAAATCCTGCTCGTCCGTCTTGCCGACCGTATTCTAATCAGGAGTGATTTAACTTGGTCATGTACTCCCCAGTCGGCTTCCTTTTTAGCAGCGATGGAACCAGGAAGCGACTGAGAGGAGAAGTCGTTGTACGGGAAGCAAGTGGGAGCCTCACGTGCTAAATAAAGAAGCGGAGAAGCAACCGGAGTGCATTTACAACTTGAACAAAGAACAGCCAAGGTATTTCTTGGTGGATAGCATGGTACCGCTTTAGTCTGCTTCACTTCACAGGCCAAACTATAAAGGTTCGACTGCGTAGCACGACCCGGTCAGCTAGAGTGCAAGGACGAGTGGCCGTCGGGGTCCCTCGAAACCGCTAACCCGGCTGTAAACAATCCTGCTGGTCCTCTTGAGTGCGATGGACAGTTCAGTCAGCCTCTAAATTTGAACATCTTCCTATCGGCTCGCTCTCTCTCTCTCCCTCTCTGGGATAGATATGTGAGATAAATCCAAAGGGCTCGGGAACACATTCCATCTGACATGGCTGGTTAGCCTAAAAAACAGAGCTTCTATTGATTGCAACAGACTTCCTCCAAACACCGTCTCAAGCGGTATTAAGATCGAGTTTGATCAAGCCGAACGCCGTCCGTCCTGCTCTGAGCGTTTAATCGTCTTTTCTTCTTTTTTTCCCCCTTCTCTTACGACTGTATCGGAAAAAAAAAAAAAGCAGGGAAGGGAGAGAGCGAGCTGCGAGATAAACGCTGTAGGCTTCGCTACGCGTGCCGCAACATGCAAATCAGCCACAAAACAGTCATTGAAATTCCAAATTGTCGGCAGGTTGTTTCCATGCTCCTCCAACCATTCAGTGATTGACTGTTCGCCGCAGATAAGAGCGTCGCCGTCCCAAAATGGGCCACTCTAATCATGTTGTTAATACCTTGCTATAAGGCATAATTGGTCAGTCAGAAGGGGCTTTTAAAATTCACGGTGGTGCGCCGCCCCCTCCGAGGGGACGGGTGCATCGCAGGCCCTCCGCGCATCCTCCAAGAGTCGCACTAACCTTGCACTTCCAAGTATTTTGTATCCCTTTAATGCTAAAGGAGGCAGAAATGCAAAACAAGTGTGGGTAGAAAAGTGCCGACTGCGGGGAAAAAATAGGTTGAAGCTTCGGGGGAGGCCACGCGGCTGAGAGCTCTCTGACATGATGATGCTATTTATTAAGAGTTATTTATGCAAGACTGAAGAGGTGATGGATAACAAGAGCAACTGCCAAGGCCCTCCTTTGTTTTCAGGGTTAGGAAGTGGTTCCATTGAAGTTTCCAAATACGTGAGGGAAAAAACTCGCACCTGTGCCGCACATTGCGTGCGTGCGCGTGTGCGTGCGCTCGCCGCCGCTCCGGCGGCTCTGCTGCGAGCGCACAGCATTTGCTCGGCACTTTGGTACACGTGTTTGTTTGGATGTTTGCACCAAAGGAGAGCGAAGACCGACAGGGTCCCGGGGGAAGGCCTGAAATCTTTGACCTGAATACATATTTTCACGTATTAGTGCTGAGTGAGGGAGCCCCAGTGACACGTGGCAAAGCTTGTTTTCCTGCTCATTTAAAGGTAATCGACACTTTCCGCAACAAAGTTAGAAATCAGGCCAGCGAGATGCCAAAAAAAGGCTTTTTTTAATTCCAGCTGTGACGATGTGTAAGGACCACCAGTGGAACTGAGGTGAAATAGCATCAAGTAATTTGTATTCGCATTATGAGCAGGTCCATGGAACGTTGTGGCCTGATCGATTCACCACATATGTACAGCAGCCCTAGACATTGACACCCACAGGGTTTTATCTCTCTGTATATCTTTTATTTTATTGAGCAACACATTGGAACTTTTATTTCTTTTAGTGCTTCCAGTTTTTTTATTTAATTTTTTTTTTTGGTGTGTAAGTTTTGGCTTTCAGTCCAGCACTGTCTGTCCACTTTAACAAAGTTGGTGTAATACTATTATAACAAACTGGAGCAGGTTAAGCTGTGCAGAAGACACCAAATAGTACACGCTTAAATACTTAGCCTGAGTGTTGGCCGGCTCCCCTTTGCCCTGTTTAAGTCACTGCATGGCTGTCACAGGTGCTGCGTTGAACTGACCGATACGAGCGTTCATTGTATTAAATGTTCCTTTCACTCGCCTGTTAGCAGTACAATAAGACAGAAATCCCCCTTTTGTAAACACGTTTTCATTGAAAATGATCTAAAGCAAGTCCATGAATATTTCTTCAGGTTGTGCTGGTAGCAGGTGACCACAGTCACTGGTTGGGTGATGTACTGGTATTACTGTTCTCAGTACACTTTCTATCAAAGGCTTTCTGAATTATTTTCATTCTTACAACCATTATTTTAATTTTCTATTAAGAATAAGGACTCAATGTTTTAAGACCTACATGAATTTGAAAAAAAAGGTGATGAAAAAAATGTAAATCTCCCTCCCTGAATTACATGTTCATAAAGCTTAATGGGTAGGCATTTAATTGAATTTAAATTAAATGGCATCACATTAAACAAAACTAATCATTTAAACAGCAAGCTGGCGCTATAAAACACATTTCTTTGTGAATTCTTACAGTTTCAAATTCCTGCAAACAGGAAACATGAGAAGGTTTTTCTCTTGTTTCTCTCTGTGTCACTGCCTTTTAGATAGTGTCTCTGGGATTTGTGCCATGTGAAGTCCTATCTGACATCCTAAAGGGACAGTCTGTTCCAAAAATATGTCCCAGTCTCCGCCCCCCCACCACTCCCCTCCCCTCCCCGCACGCCATAAAGGGCCATTGTTTTTTTCATGCTGGCGGAGCTGCAGGTGTGTTGGGTTGTGATCGGCAGGAATTGGATACGAAGCGGACTGCCAGCTCCGAGTATGACCTCATTAATTACATCTGTCAGTGATTCCCTGCAGATCTGTCTCCTGCTCTTCGCATGCTGCCACTCAGGCAGCCAACCAGTCAACCAGTCAGTCAGGAAATTTTCTGCTCCGGGTTAGACAACCTGCTGCGCCTCGGCTCGCAGCAGTGGCAGGTGGGATTGGGGGAGGGGGGAGGGATGGGAGGGAGGGACGGGGGTGGGGTGCAGAGAGAGGCGGTGGGGGTGGTGGGGTGGGTGGAGACATTAAGGGTGGTGGCGACAGAGGGAAACAGATGTACACATTCATGCAAACTCACATCCATTTGATTGCATAAAAATGCAGACACACACACACACACACACACACACACACACACACACACTTGGTGCGCACGCATGCACAGAGAGAGAAACAGGAACTCACATCGAACGCGCACACGCGCGCACGTCGAAGAATTTGATCTTTATTTAAATCCTTAAATTATAGCTGATTAAAAATTCATGCGGAGCCGTTTATATGAGAGCCCGGGTTGCTGTGCCGGCTGCCCTGTGATGTCTAATTGGTCTGAAGGTTGCCAGCCCTTTGAACAAGTCGGGACGGAGAGTCGTGGCTGCGCCCGTGTGCTCAGAATGAGGATGTGAGCGTTTACCACCCGCCTGCCCTCCGTGCACGCCTCCCCTCTCCTCACTGCCGCTCCCGTGCACTGTAAAGGACTGCCGGGGATGTGCTTCCTTTTTTTTTTTTTTTTTGCGCTTTGATATTCCAGTAGGTAAAGAGAGATGGAAAAAAAAAAACTAAAGGAGGGGAGTCCTGCTTTTGTTTGGGGTCCTCGCATGCACACATGGGAAGTGGAGGCGGAATTCCTCTCGGAGCAGCCACTCAACCTCCAGCCCTTTTTTTTGTATTTTATTTATTTATTTTTTTTTAAATGTGAGGATGTCGAAAATGATCCGACACGGTAGTGTCGCCCGGAGTTTTGGAGGGGTGGGATCGCCCAGCTGGAGGTCCACGACGGCTGCGTGCGCTTGTAACGAGTCCATGAAGAGCACCATCTTTATTCCCTCATCGGCCTCCATTTCCATAGCACATGCATGCATAAATGCGTGTGCGCGCACACACACACACACACACACACACACACACACACACACACACAAAGGCATACCGCTCAATGCCAGGGCCCTCCTGCTGCCCCAAAGCACGGAATACCACATTTGTTTGTTTACGCCTCGTTTTCGTTCCCTGAACTCTATTAACATTTATATTGCAGCTGAAGGTGTTGGAAGTCCCTCCCGCAGAGGAGGGAAACTCAGCTCAGATGAGAAGGGGCTTCAGTCGAGCCTTCCCAGCCGCAGACTTGTCTGTTTATACCCATATTATCCCGCCATTCCCAAAACTGCCCCTCCGCCGTCTTGGTGGTTCCTCCCTCTTTTCTTCTTCTTCTTCTTCTTCCTCTTCTTCTTCTTCCTCTTCTTCTTCTTCTTTCCAGTTCATATCACCATTTGCTCCCGCCCGCCTCTTATGTGACTCTTTAAGCTTTTATCTCTCTCCAAGGTAAATTGATTGCTTTGGGCGGAGGGAGGGTGTGTGTGTGTGTGGGGGGGTGGTGGTGGACGGAAATGCTTCCGGATTGGACGGCCTGATTGAGCATTAGCATATGAATAGGGGAGGGAGACGGCTCACCGCGTCGGAGGAGGAGGAGAGGCGGAAGTGTTATGGGAAACATCCGCCAGACATCTGTGTTTCAGATGTTCCGCACAATTTTTTCTTCTTTTTTTTTTCCTCTCTTTTTTCCTTTTTTTTTTTAAACACATTTCAGCGCCGATCAGCGAGGCTATTCTGAGCAGGCGTCTCACATTCACACGCTGCCGACTCGCCTCCATCCGAGCAGGATTTGGTACGACAATCTGTGTACTGCCATTTGCAGCGGCTCCGCCTTCCTCTGAGATTCACACACACACACACACACACACGCACACACACTCACAGATAGAGATAGCGAGAGACAGAGTGAAAGGAAATAAAAGACCTGTGACAATTTCATACACAGTTAAACAAAAGAAAAGGACGAAAATAAAAGTGAGCTGTGTGTGTGCGCCTGTCTTTGTGTGTGTGCGCGCGCTGACATCACTTTTTAACCCGTCCCAGCCGAGAAGACAAAGCGATAAAGCTTGTCACACATGGCTGATGGCTGTCATGTCGATTTTCCCTGCATCAATTAGGCTGGCCGAGTGCTGCAGGTTATAGATCTGTATCTGTCCGTATCGGTGCTGGGGACCTGCAGCCAGGCCCCTGGCAGGGACACACTGGCCTGCTAGTGCAGCACACAGCCAGCACAGGCAGCAAGTACATTATCACATTACTGGCCAGTCTGGCTCTCTGTGCCCTTGTGTGCTGGTCTGTCCCTTTGGTTTTTGTTTTTTTATAAATATATATGTGTATGTATGTGTGTATACACAAACACACACACACACACACACATGTATGTACATATGTACTTATGACAACTGGCAGAAAATATCACGAGGTTTTTTTTTGTGTGCATCTGCTATTGGAATACTGTCATGTTTGTGTATATATTATTTCCCCATATTATTTACTATATTTCATATTTTCTGATTGTTGTTCCAATCCTGGAAAACATCCTTGTTTAATAACAAAAAATAGTATTAAATCGTTGTTATAACTAGCCCTCTGTTTATAGCTTCCAGCAAAAATTCTGGCTTCCTTGCGTGTGGTTTCAGAGTGGACCAAACGCATGATTATGTCATTGCCCTTTGTTACATCACAAAAGGAGGATTTCTCGAACCAAATTGTTTTGCGCACACAACTTACAAGTGCAGCAAGCTGATTTTTTAGGCTTCGTTGGCAAGCGAGAGACGCAAATTCTTGTCGGAAGATATGCAGAACGTTGAATCTTTGATTGACCTCCTGATGATTTCATCGGAAAAAAAATCCAACTGTCTTCAAAGCCATTTCAACGAATGCAGCGTTCTTCGCATTCCGCTCTGTATTTTCAGCTCTTAGCCGGCCGTGACGGAGGCTGAATATCAAGTTAATGTCACTGGTCTTGTGCGCTTCCATAATAGCATTAAGAAAAGAGAGCCCGGAGGAGCGCGCGGACCCGGACTGCATCTATTAATGCAAACTCTGACACGCACGCCGCCGCCTGCCCCGCACGCTCCTCGCACACTCGCCTCGCACGCTCCTCGCACACTCGCCTCGCAAAAACACAGTGAAGGACGTAAACGGCGCTCGCGCACGGCAGCTCTGCGTCACGCCATCTTCGACGCGAGCTCGTCCCAAAATCATGAGTAATGCCCCCCCCCCCCCCCTCCCCTCACCCACCCAAACACACGCACACACACACACACGCACACCCCCTCCCCCCACCAGCTGTCCCTGCCTCCTCAGAGTTCACACTGGGTTGGCCCCGGCGCTGCCATGCAACTCCGGATCCGTTCTGCTCTCTTTCGGCTCCCTGGGCTGAAAACACGCACTTGTGTGTCCCGCCCGTGTGTTCCTGCGAGCGCGTGTGTGCTTGCGGGCGCGCGGGCGCGCGTCCTCACACTCGCGGGTTGCAGGCGTAGCGAGGAGCAAGCACCCCCTCCGACCCCCACCCAGTACCCCCCCTTCTGTGCCTTTCTTGACTGCGCCCAGCGCGAACGTCGCCGCTCCCGCCCGCCGCCTCTCAACAGCCGACAGCAAAGTGTCACTTTCCCTTCCATTCGCTAATTTGCATCGGTTCCCCTTCCCAGCGTGATTCCGGGTATCGGTGCCCACGAGCTGAATGTCACTATCTATTCTCGGCATACAAATACCCCCCCACCCCACCCAACACCCCACCTATCCCTAATACAAGTGTGTCACGTACACTCCTGGACATTTCTAACATTTAATAATAACACCCCTGATATTTTCACCTTTCAGATTTCAAATTTCCCCTTTTCCTCTCATCAAATACCAGCGTGCGACTGACTGGCAAGGCTGGAGAATAGCGGCGGCGTGCACCCGAGACACGGAGCCGCCGCTTCCTTCGCCGTGATTGATGATTGAATAAAATTCGGCGCGCACGCGCGCGACGGCCGCCCTGTCGCCCGTCAACGCGAGAGCCCGTGATTTGTCGCGGCGCTTAACAAAAACGCATGCAAAAAGACAAAAAAAAAGAGGAAAAAAAAAACAGGCACCAAACTCGACGTCTTTGGCTGATTTGACAGTCGGCGCTCTGCACGGCGGCTCCCTTTGATGTCAGACCCTCGTATGCAGAGATAATTTTGCGAGATCCAGCCTCCTGCTCACCCAGGGCATGATGGGAAAATACCTGGCTGTCTCCTGATCAAAGGGCTTGATTGGTTTAGGAATTCAGCAGTGACGTTTTACTAGAAGCATTTCATCTTTGGCGAACCCTTGAAATTTGTTTCGTTCAATTATTTAGGTTCACCTCCTCCCTTGATTTTGATTAGATAACGGTGTGTTTTTTTTTCCAATTTAAAACAAAATCAGAGCATCTGCCTTTGCCAGTGCTGCCTGAAATTCAGCCTCTTTTTTGTTGTAGCTTGAGTGTCAGTGACAATTAGAACCTGTTTCTTTTTTTTTTTTTTTTCAAATTTATCCGTGTTATGTGAGTCCTCTTTTGGTAAATTAATGTGATAAAACTTTCCATATGCAAACATGAAGTAATTTTTTTTTAGCAAACATTTATAGATTTTTGCTGTGATAAGCAGTCCAGTATGAGGGGTGGGGTGGGGTGGGTGGGTGGGTTGGGGGGGGGACCTCAAAAATACTCGTTGTATTTTTGAAGTTTTATTTGAAGTTTTCACATCTGAAGTTCCACATCTACCATCATGTCATGTTCAGGAAAATATTGTTTATGTAGGACATTGTTCACACACACACACACACACACACACACACACACACACACATACACGTATTGTTATTTCTAGTATACCATTATTATTATGTTTAGCTGCCGTATGTGAACATTCGGCCACTTGACACCATTGACCGTTTAATGGCTGTTTGTCATTCGGCCAGCACTCTCTACATAAGTACCAACAAAACAAATGAACAAATGCCTGGTAGACCATGGACTGGTGTGTCCTTGTGATGATCGGGATTCACAAGTTTTTTCATTTTCTATTTCGGATATTTTGTGTCTATCCTGATTTCAGTCAAGTTATGGCCTCATCCTGGATACTGTCGACTTTACATTCCTGACCCTGGATTGTGGCAAAAGCCAACTGGCCATCAGCACAACACACATGTCTTTAAACAACAACATGCATTGACTGAGTGACAATAAAATAGAATGACTGTCCGCTCCATGGTGTCGTCCCAACAGCAGCCACAGATGCATATCTTCACCCCCTGCTCTCCTCCCTCACTTGGTGGCAGTGACGGCCTGGAAGCGGTCAAAGGTGAAAACATGTTTAATATATGTTGTCGCTTCTCTTCTTTCGTTTGAATGGAGGTAGATAAGCCACGTGTGCGACACGATGTTAGCATCCAGCAGTGCTAAATCCGCAGTAAGCCACGCTGGTCTCAGCTTTCTTGCGTTCAAACCGCTGCGGTTTTGAGGTCAGCGTTTAAAGTAAACACAGTAATCGGAGACCTGAGCGCTATAATCGATCACGTGTGCAGAGATTCGTCTATCCCTTTGTCTGCATGTGCACGTGTAAACACCATATCTCAAATACAATCAAAACTGGGACGACTCCTCTCACCACGGTCCTTAACGTGAATGCAGTCACGCCATTGGCCGACCACATAATTGGCCGGTGCTCCGCTCGAAGCTGATCATAAGGAAACTTGTGCAATCTTTCGGGAACCTTTAACGTTTGTGCAGCGGCGTCCTAATTAAAAGCACTGTAGACCATCACAAGCTAATTGGTTTTACCCAACAAACTGAGCTTGGGGGGATTTTGTTGCGACGCGTGATGAAGCTCTCTATCAGCCACTGCATGTATCAGCAGTCTCGACAGGCTGCTCCAAGATGGCTTTCAAGTAGCGGCGTAAAAACCCATCAGCAGGGACACAGCAGTTAGCTTGTAGGAGGTGAGTTGTGTCCAATTCGTCTCAAAACTAATAGCTCATTGATACAGCAAAATGCGCGCACAAGCGCGCCGTCCCCGCACGCTCTCTATTCTTGTGGATTTGGAAGCGCGCATGGCTGAGCGGTATAGGTGATCTGCCATGGCCTCGTCTAATCTGATTTACATGCCAGAGAGAATTACGTAATTGGCATTTATGCAGAACAAAGAAGGATCAGCTCACGGAAAAAGAAGGGTTTTCATGTAGAACTGTGTGTCTAAGCCTGTTTTCTGCAGCTCTATGTTGCCTACAGTTGGCTACTGCGCAAACAGACGTGCAAAAGGCTGTTTGTTTTTTGCTTTTGTTTTCTTCTCTCGTGGCGGCTACCATCAGGTTGTAGCTTGATGTTTTTGTATTAGCGCGAGCTGGCACGCGCTTCGGCGACGAGGGAGGGATACTGGATGCTCACCAGGTCTTTTATATATGCTACCACTAATGCACAAAAGCTTCTGATTCCCTTGTAATTACTGCGCGCCAGTTTGAAGATTCAGCACTGCGAACACATGTAACGGAGGCTTAAGCTGAGATTTTACATATGCTGCTGTATGTACAGTGTGCCATGGCTCTGACACATCCCGATGCAATAATTACTACTTTATGTTTAAAATTGCAGAGCGCACACTAAACGGAGCTGCGGGGAGAACGTGATCCCGGCGATAAAATAAATGTTATTTTGACCTGTTCTGCAATGCATGAAATCAAGCCAGAGGCAAACAAGCGCTCGCGGCAAGGCAAATGACAATTATTGTTCGCCACAGGTGTATTGTCCAATTAATGAGAGAATGCGTTGCACTCGGTAATCTATCGCAGGGCTTAACTCTGCCGTTTTCACGCCTGTTTGTGCCCTTTTTAAGGCTTCGGGATCAGACAGATGATGGAGATACGCTCTAACCGCCCTAAAGTGACAAATGCACGCATTGCATTTAGTTCCTTTCTAAGTGCTAGTAGTCTTTTGCCCTTTGTTGGATAAATTTCATTTTAATGAATTTGAATTTTAATGCCACTGGCTTAGAAGTTAAAAAAGTGGATGCCAGAATATCTACTCACCACTTTGAAAGAAAAAGGAGAAAAAGAAGAAAATGAAAAAAAAAAAAAAAAAGATTCACCAAACAGGCCTTTTAGGGTATTTCAAAGTATTTTTTCCTATTAGGTAGTCGTAGTAACTCTTAGCATGTTTGTAAAACTTACGCCACACAAAACCACACAAAGAAGCTAGAGAAAGTACAAACATTCTGAATTTTGTGGAAACTTCATTATTAATGTGAAACGCAATGAATGCAGGTTAAAAATAAATGGCTAATGATAGCATACATCTCCTGCCACTGCCAGACGACATAAATGTAATAACCGTTAATGAATTTCACACTCGTGTTGCACTGTTGTACATTTATTATGCACGGGGAAATTCATTAAAGAGACTCCCCTGGAAATGAGACGCTGTGAGCCAGTTTGAAGTTGATGGTAACATGATAATCAAATTCTTTCTTCCTGACGTCGGTCTCCGACTTTGCAAGAGCAGAAACTCTAGCTTTTATATATACATATATATATATATATATATATATATATATATATATATATGTGTATATATATATTTATATGTATGTGTATATATGTATATATGTGTATATATGTATATATATATATATACACATATATATATATATATATATATATATATACTTATATATATATATATATATACACATATATATATATATATATATATATATATATATATATATATATATATATATATATTTATATATATATATATATATATATATATATATAAGTATATATAAATATATATATACACATATATATCCAAAGTGGGTTCCTCCTTCACGCTCACTATTTCCTGCTAGTTAGTTAGGAGAAGAAAGGAAACATCATGGCTGTGTGTCTGCTTGTCTGCTCTCATGATCCTGACAGCGATTCTTACTTATTGTTTGTGCTGTGAAAACTCTTCCTGTTACACAGAGTTATTAGCAGCCCGGGGGGCTGAGCACCGTCTTCCTGCCCTTCAACAGCAACAACCTTCACTGGATGGATGGCGAGCCGCTATAAACTCCATGACATTATCCTGCTCAGTCGCATTTAAGCGGTCAGCCTGGTAAACGGGGTTTGCAGCGCCAGCCGCAGCAGCAGAAAGGCTGCCACTCACACTTTGCTCCATCTCTGGAAAGCATCTTGAATGTGTGTGTGGACTCCTCTGCATCACATACACCTGCAGTGACGGTTTGGTTTGAAAAGGTGATTTCAATGCTGCAGTGAGCCTTATTATTTATTTATCTTTTCACAAAAAAACACAAAGATGTGTGGATGCAGGAAGTGCTGTGGCTCTCCTGTGTGGTTTAGGATAGTGTGCACAGTGACAGGAGAGTCAGACCCTTGTTCTCAAGCCGGCTGCTTTCCAAACACCCTCCGTGGCTTAAATGCTCCAAAGTGACCCTTGGCAAGACTACAGACTTTTTCTTTTTTTTTTTTCTGGGGAAAACAACAGTGCATTTTGGCAGAAACTGCTACAAAAGCTCGTCCCCTAAAAATTATTTCTCTATCGTTATCATAGTACGTGATGCTACTTAATATGCCGAATAGTTGACAATGTCATTTAATCACATCAAGGTGACAAAGGTTTTTGGGCACCCTTGAAATTTGATGTAGTCTCAGTCAGTTTTTTCAAAATGTGTTTTGAAACAGATGGAAATGTTTTTTTTATTATTATTATAATTTTTTTATTGTTAACTATAAAAAGCAACAACTAAACTCCACTACTTGCCCCGGATGGATGTGTGACAAGGGCCGCAACGTTGCTGAAACATTAGTTTCAGTATGGAGGGAATCGTGCACGTGCAGAAGGCAGGCAGGGTGACTGGAATAAAGAAACTTTGAGACTAAGGATTCTTAAAGCACTGGAGCACTAATGTTGATACTACATTAAGTCCTAGAGATCACCCTTGTGAATGAAAAAAAAAAAACAGCACTTAAAGTTTAAAGTCAGTGAAAGTCAGTGAGGCCCTGACAGTGCATGTGTCTCTTTGCTGTGTCGGATCCCCCTGCGCCTCTACGTAAACGTGTTTGTCTTGCCGTGAGGGGAGAGCGAAGGCCTGAGTCATGGAGCGCGATTGATAGGCTGGATACACCTGGAACCCCACCAAAATCCGGAACACGGCCCCGGGCCAAACTCTCCTGCTGCGAGCGTGAGACACGATGCAACGGACTCTAATCTGACACACTCTTCCCGGCCTCGGCTTTTTCCTCTCTCCTCTCTTCTTCCAAGTCAGACAGCAGACTCACATCGGGCCAAAGGCACGGCTCTTCCTCCTCCCTCACTCTGTCACGTGGCCTTTTTTTTTGTTGTTGTTGTTTTTTTTTGCATGAATGAAGTTGCGGCGCAGGCTGGACGGCGGGGCGTGAGAGAGGAAGAGGAGTCGTGAACTCTTCTGCACTTGCACAGGTTCCAGTTTATAAGGTCAAAACATTTCCAGGACCAAAAGGCACTTATTCCTTCTGTCTGAGCCGAGAGAAATAATGAAGGCAGAGTGAGAGATCACAGCGTCCCTCTGTTAGCTCTAATAAGCCCTTATCACGCTGCAAAAATTGGGGCTTGTTTAAATATTTCTGGATCTCAAAAATACTCTGAAGCTGCAATGATTTAACAGCACAGACTCACAAATGAGTTCAATTCTACCAGGAACTAAAGATAATAATAATAATAAAAAAAAGAATTAGCGGACAGAATTAAACAGCGTTCGCACTCAACACACGTCAACTGTTTGAGTTGTTATTAATTGCACAAACTGTTGGTCACCACCGACTGTCCATGCATGCATGCGTGCAACGTTTATGTCCCAGTCCACTTTGTGATGAGGAGGCCAAAGCATTCAGCGTGAACATTTCACTATCCAATTAATGAACAAAATAAACAAACTCTGTTATATTCTGTGTGTATGACAGGACAGCATCTCAGCCATCCTGATGTCTCGCACAACCGCACGCCTTTAACACTCCGGAACTTGTAACTTTATCACCTTACCACCTAAAACACAAAATGTTGTGAAAAATAAATGTCTTACTTATGTGCCTGAAAGAACAAATGGATTTTTGCATCAGGAAAAGTTTTCCTTGAATGAGAGGAAAAAATGTCTCAAAGTTTTTGTCTTTGTAATCTTAATTAATTTAAGTGTCCTTGAGTTTCCCGGATGGAAAGAATTCCACCGGATGGACGGTCGTCGTGTTCTCGGGCTGAAAACGCACTTGACCCGCTGTGTCCTTCTGTCATTATTCTGCATTCTGTGCCCACACATGGGTTAATTGCAGGGCAGACGATTACAAAAATGGAACTCCAACTGTATTATTTTGGATTCTTCTCCTTTCATATTTATTTGATTATTTATTAATACGCTCGCCCCCCCCCACGTTCATTTCGATGGGCAACGTCTATTTTCTGGTGAATGTCTTTGGGGCTGCTGGAGCAGAAGGTGTTGGTGTTGGTGGTGATGGGGGTGTGGGTGGGGCGAGGGGTCCGGCTGCCGCGCCGCGAACCCGTGTCAGTCCGTCAGGTGCCCTTTATGAGGTGTTGAGCTGGCGGCTCAGCCGGGTGAAGCAGTTTGTCCCGCTCGCCACGTTATGGACATGTTTCATTGGCACCTGGCTGGAGGTCAGCGGTAAGTGGAGGCCGGAGCCGCGGGGGTCAAGCCCGCTACCCAGCATCGGCCTGGAGAGTAAATTACACCGTAGGGTGGGGCGGGTGGGCCGAGCAGAGCCTAGGGTGGAAGAGGAGGAGGAGGAGGAGGAGGAGGAGGAGGAGGAGGAAGAGGACGAGGACGAGGAAGAGGACGAGGAGGAGGAGGAGGAGGAGGCTGCTTGCGGACGGCGTGGAGGAATCCATTTGACCAAAGTGTCGCTCGCCTCCTTTTTCACGCCTCATGTGTGGAAGAGCTGCGTCGTCTCCCCCCCCCCCTCCTCTCTCTCTCTCTCTCTCCCTCTCCCCCCCATCTCTCTTTATTTCCTCCCTCCGCCACCACATTCTTTAAGCAATAACTATTCTGTGGGGCACCTCACTCGAGTGATGGAGTTGGAAGAAGATGTATCATTGAAGGATTAGGACTAGAGCTCATCAAAGAAAATAGCCTGGTCAGTGTGACATGCCACTTTGAAGTGGCTGAATATTTTAAGAGAGAGCCCTCTTCCTCCGGAGGAAATGAAATACAGCCCCAGAGTGGAGAGGAGGAGGAGGAGGAGAGGGGGGGGGGGGAGGGGGAGCAGGAGGAGGTGGAGGAGGAGGAGGAGGATTTTGTTTGTTTCTTCCACTGCTCAGGGGCAGAAATGGAAGATTTGGACTAGATTGTTAGGGAGCGAGGCAGTCGGCCTCTTTTCCTTTTTTTTCCTTCCCGGCTGCAGCTGAGGACTCCGCTCGCCACAAGCAGTTTATATAATTCTAGAGATGAGAGAAGAGAATGTCTCCAGCCGCACAAAGTAAGATTTTACTCCCCTTCTCCCGGCTTTTCTTTTTTTCTTCCCTCTTCCCTCTGCTCCTGCCCCTCCCCCCTGCGCTCTACTCCAGTCACCTCCAGACGGAGCTACCTGGGTGCATCAAGGACAGTACAAGGCGGCGGCGGCGTCACACGCAGACAGCCACAGCGCGACAGGGTGTAAACACTCCCCTTTTACATGACATCTATTTGGGATCATTGTGCTCGCGCCGGCCATGCATCACCTGCGGCTAAATGGCTGTGTGTTGCGGTGGCCTGCGCTAGAGTGTGTGTGTGTGTGGCCAGGTTAACTGGACGCCGGCCGGCCGGCCCCGGCAGCGATTCACCAGCAGAGAGGACGACTTAGCCCCGAGCGCCACCTCGGAGTTCTTCTGAGCGCGGCCAAAGAGCCGGGAATTACTGCCGCTCATTTCAAGGTTCCCGTGAAGCATGACAAAAAAGAGAGAGGAAAAAAAGTGGAGTGCTTCATGCTCGCTCGATTCTCCTCCTGAGAGGAGCTGAGAGGCTGCCGGGTTTAAACGTCGCTCCCCCCTGCCAAAAAAATAAAATAAAATAAACTCGCCATCATGAACGTTAATTACATCAATTAAGTGGAGCATTGCGACTTAAAGCCACCGTCCAGGAGACGCCGACAGGCCGCGACCGGGCCAGAACGTCTGGCCGGATCACCTGCAAGGACGTGCACAGTTTTGTCCTCTTGCAGTTTGTTTAAATTGGTTTGCAGATATTCACTTTGCGCAGTGAAGTTTAGCTGTTTTTCTTTCTGGACGTTGGCCTGGAGAAAATGATGAACCAAATATGATCTGTGTAAATATTGGCTTTAGGAATCAACCACGGCAAAGAGAATAAAAAAAACACAAAGCCTTAGTGACTGCAGCTGCGCCCAGAGGTCACAGAACAATCCCTCATATGAGCTGTGATGGTAAACAGTTCAACTCACTGTGGCCCAGTTTCCAGTTTAATGACATACCAATATATTTTTTTTACTTTCCAAAAGGCAGAAAATACTTTGCCACATGCAAGCAGTCCAGCAGGAAGCCCTCAGGCCTGTTCAGTCTAATGCTGAATTTTGTTTAATTATTCTAACATGACCTAAAGGTTCAGTAAAGTATCTAAAACCTCTCAATGTTCTTTTCCCAAAAAATGAAAATGAAAATAAGAATCGAAGCTGCATTTTTCTCATTTCATTTCAAAATGGGTTCATTTCTGGTGTTTCAGAGCAGCAATGAGGTTGAAGTTAAAGATGGTCATGTTTTTGCTTGAGGTCATTACGCTGTCAAGAGTTTTCATTCTGCCGTGCATGCATTAGAAGTTTTGTAGGTTTCCACCATTGATTTTACCATCGGAGAAAAAAACCCCTCAAAATTAAAAAGAAAAACGAAATTAAAAAAATTCTGCATGCATGTGCAGATTGACTCGATTAAAGCCAGAGTAAAAATGAAAATGCCTCCCTGGGGGGCTAATAAATGAAAAATAGTGACCCAGTGAACAGACATGGCAGGATGTGCAGCCCATAAAGTTTGTCAGTTGATAGTCACCTTAGTGATTTTGCACGCCGCCCCCCTCTTTACAGCGCCGCCGCCCGTCCCCAGATGTTGCCACTGCTCTTCTGGGAGACGGAAGTTCTCGTCCTGTAGGTGAAAAGTACCGCGTGCGACACCAGAACCCGCCGGTGGCGACGCGGCGGAGCGATGTTCCTGGAGGTGGCGGCTGCCTCACGACCTTGCAGCGCTGCGCATAATGATGCACACTTGGGGAGTTTATTTTTGGAAAACAATGATTCACACAATTAACTCTGTAGTACAATGAAGTGTGTTTCCATCATCTTGGCAGTTGCCTGGAGTTTGTTTTAGTTGTAAATGATTAACAAGGTTCACTTAGTCATGTGGCTGTGTTTATATTTAGACAACAATGCTGCCACTGCCAGTGTGGGGGGTGGAGGGGTGGAATCTGTGTTAAGCGCTTACATGGTTACATAATTAATGCGGCGCGGCGGCCGCGGCTAACGATTATTTGATGACTGATTATTCCCCCACTTATTTTGCCGATCAATCAATTATCCTGTCTCGTCTCCCAAAGTAATTGTCGGCGGGCGGGAAGAAAAGAAAAGAAAAATAATAATAAAAAAAAAACATTCCAGAAGCTCAAGGTGATACGTTGATGTTGCAGGTTTTTTTGTTCAACCCAGAAGAAAAAACAGCCAACAAAAGATTTTCGGTGTTAGAGTGAAGTCGCCTCAGAGTCGAGTCTCCAGGGACGGAGGAAAGTGTACAATGTGGGCATTTTGTGGAGGTGTGTGTGTGTGTGCGTGTGTTTGTGCACTCGTGTGCTCTCTGCTGCATTAACGTGTCCTCTCAATGTCACCGTTCAGTCGCCCATCCTCACAATAATTTGCCTCACGGAAGCAGCGGCTCTGCTGCGTGACCCTCGGAACGACGCGTCAGAAGGACGAGAGCACGAGTGAGAGGGAAGGAAATGCAGGTGATGGCTGCCTTGTTCTGAACAGAGCTGCTCCAGCCATGTAGACCAGGGCTGGGCAAACTTCTGGACTGGTGGGGCCACAGTGGGTTCTAAAATTTGACGGAGGTATATTTGTCTGCATGGGAGGATGTAGGAAACCTGCTTTAATGTCAATTGAAAATGAATAAAAGCCTTGTATGCGTCTTTGAAACCACATGGTATTTAGCTCTTTATTGAAATGACTCTTAAAACACTGGAAACATTGATGAAATACAGCATTTTTTTTTGACTTACTTACTATCAACGTAATCTCTTTAAATTCGGCAGGCTGGATTTAAAAGCGTGACCGGCCATATATGGGCCCCTGGCCGTAGTTGACCCGTGCCCGGTATAGATAGGATGATGCTGAAGTGGAAATGAAATACTGTGAAAGAGTGGTAGCGACGCTAAAGTGGCCCCGGTGTTTGAGAGTCGTGGTGTTAGTCTCACGTGTTGTGTGATGCTGCAGAGAAAAGAAGAGCAGCCCAGACACCCTCGAGATGAGTTGAGTAGCTTCATTTTTTAAAGTTTCTATACCAAGAGATGGAAGTTAACGGCAAATATGACAAGATACTTTTTTTTTTCATTGTTTCATTTTTTTGCAGCTGTCACTCATCCGTAACAAAACTGGAAGAACAAACGTGTTTATTCTTAAACCAAGTGAAATGTTTTTTTTTCTTGAGGAAGCTGTCGACGGTGTGTTGCCAAATTTCGTCACCCATCTCTTGTGAATTAAACGGCACAAACACAAACCATGCACGCAAACAAACAAACAAGCTAGCGCACGCATTTTACGTCAAAATCTTAAACCTCGCTGTTTTTCATCTCAATCCCCTCCTGTTTGTTTCCTCCTCTTCCTCGCCGTGACAGTCGCACTGGTGCGTTCTTTTCTCTCCTAGATTAGCTACTCCAGGCTGATTAGCCACCTTGTTTTCCCTGCAGTGTGCCCATGTTGTGTGTGTGGTAGTGTGTGTGTGTGTGTGTGTGGGATGGAGCGGGAGATAGCAGGAGGTGTGCAGGGGAAAGGTGCGTGGTTGGAGGGCCTGTCATATAAAGCCATTATTGTAATTGGAAGTTAAAATCCCATTTGTTTTTCCCCCTCCAGTGCAAACTGTCACGGCTAAGACAGGGGTCGTGTTCCAAAAAATTAACACTGGGTGTCGGTGTGAAGGGTCAGGCGGGGGTGGGGGAAGGGGAGGAGGGGGGTGCACCCGCCCAGTGAACGGGCTGCCGCTTAACACAGCCGAGGCAGGAGACGTTATTTACCAGAAAAAGAGAAAAGAAGAGGAAAAAAAAACAAAACAAAAATGTTTCCTCCTGCTGTCCCGCTGCTCTGCGCGGGATGCTGCTCCACCACAATATTTCACCCCCCAGAATTCCGGGAGCTGATGCCGTCAGCCTTTCTAAAGGATGGTTTTCAAGTTGAATTGACATTTTATTGGTCGTCTGCAGTCCGTCTGTCTGTAGATTTTGGAAAAGTGACAGATTTTATGGCAGGTGAGGGAGCAAGGACACGTTTGCATGTTGAGAAGGGAGAAAATGGAACAAAAACGCAGACGTGTTTCCATGTTTTTCCCCCAGCACACTTATGATGTCGTCCGTCCTTCTCCATAATATAAAAGCACTAAACACAACATTTCCTGTTAGTGGCTCCTGTCTGGACCTTCAATCAGTGGTCGTCCTCGTGTGCCGCTTCCCACGGTTTGAAGTTTAAAACACGCCGAGGTGCCGCGGAGACCCGACGCTGACCGAGAGGCGACTGCCCACTTCCTGAACACAGGTGTTGAAAGCGGCCGCGGGGATCCTGGCTGACTCTCGCCAATGTGGCAGCTTTGACCGAAGGGGCCGGACTGGAACTATGGCCCATTTCACACCAAATCTGCCGTTGCAGTCGAAGCAGCAGCAGCTGGCTGCCTTTAAAACGTCACTGAAGGTTTTATTGTTTTTTTTTCGCGTCTTTCGCGTCACGCTGAACAAGTGGTATCAATAAAGTTTGATAAAGGCTTATGTGGACACACAGCCGGGCGACGCGGCGGCGCAGCGCCGAGCGCTAACCACTGAGTGCAGGAGGTATTGAAAATGAACGGACGGACACACAGCCGCCCCCTGCAGGCTTGGGAGTGTGAACCCCGCTCCTGTCGGCCCTCTGCACGCCACTAAAATGTTGAGTGCAGTTTAGCGGTGTAGCACTTCCAACAATTCGCTCCAGAAGTTTAAAGCTTTTTTTCTGGCGTTAAAACCAAACTGTTGGCTGATCCGAACCCCTCCCCCCTCCCCCCACCTTCATCTCCCAGCCAGGCCGGCCCCAGGCACCCCTTCTTACATTAAAAATCTAAAGATTGCTTAGCGGGGGCTGGAGGGGTGGGGAGGGGTGGGGAGGAGAAGCAGGGGGAGGCAAAAAGACAAAGTGGTGTCAAAACAGGATCTAATCCGCGCTGCCTCCTGCTCAGTAGACCTCGGCCAGCCTACGGAGTCGAGCTGCTCCTCGCAACCCCGCAGTGAGTTTCAGATACCCCGTCATGTTCCCGATAAACCGTCGAGGAAATGTGCTGAATGCTCGGGAGCGCGTCCGCCCGCTCGCGCCTCCTCCCTCTTCCCTCCTCCCCCCACGTTTAGCCACGAGCGAGCGTCTAATTAGCATAATATTCATATTAGCGAGCCGCCCTTAAGAGCACTTCTGGCTCCGTCCGTCTCTCTTATTTGCCTCTCACTCCTGGAACGTTTGCTTTAATGCCCGGCCCGCGTCTCTCGCCCGGGCGCGTGCGGCGCTGGTTGTGAAATGCGGCGGGAACGCTGTTGCTGTTTGCTTCCGGGAGCCCGTGAGCCTCCTGGGCCCGATCATCAGCTCTAAGCTGTTTCTATCAATCTTCATAACTGTAGTGGCTTGGGTGTGTGTGTGTGTGTGTGTGTGTGTGTGTGTGTGTGTGTGTGTGTGTGTGTGGGGGGGGGGGGGGGGGGGGTGCAGCTAATCAGCTCTAACCGGCCTCATCACGTCGGCCCAACGCCAGGCCGGTTGGCACGCAAACCGCCGCCCACAAAACACATGTGCGTCCCTCCCCTCCCTCCCACCCAGATCCCAATTCTCTGCAGAATTACAGAATCTACAGAACTCAGTTTGTCTTGCGTTGGTATTTTACTTTATCGCAGGTCATTTAGGGGGCAGCAGCCCCAGTCACACCTTTGGTTGGTGCCACCACCACCACCGCCGCTGCTGCTGCTGCTGCTGCTGCTAAGACGTCCGGGAGAAGTTGGAGACTGACTCGCTGTTAGCTTGCGGCCCCTGTGTCTGACGTTAACCCCTCAGTCACCCCCCCAACCCCCCACCCTCCACCACCAACGTATCCACCTCCCCTACCGGCCCCCCCCCACCAAGTGCGGTGGCCATAATCCCGGCGGCCCTCGCCGCCTCGCGCCTGTCACTCCACATTTGTCCTAAGCGTCTCTCCTCCCCTCATCTCCTTTTGGCCCTAATTGTATTGTAAGAAGCAATTACAGGTCTATTTCTGCGCGCCAGAGAGCCGAGGTTGGTTGGGCCGTGGCCGGGAAAAGGGGCGTGTAGGGGCGTGGCCCGGCCGGCGGCCTCCCACCCCGCAGCCCGCCACTAATGGCCCGCCTCTCCCCGACCACCTCATCCCGCTGGCTGCCGTGTGGCGCTGTCCTCCCTCCGCTCTGCCCACCCCAGCAGCGAGCCCTCCAAAGTAAAAGTGACGGCGCTGTTGTTTGTTGTTTATTGGCCCGCTCGCACTCTCTCTCTTTCTCTCTCTCTCTCTCTCTTTCTCTCTCTCTCTCTCTCACTCTCTCTCTCTCTCTCTCTCTCTCTCTCTCTTTGTGAGTCAGCTCTAGTTGATGCAAATGAGCCACGGCAGTGTTTACCTGGACCGGCCGTGTTTTCCTCTGCTCATGTGTGTGTGTGTGTGTGTGTGTGTGTGTGTGTGTGTGTGTGTGTGCGCGTGCGTGCGTGTGAGTGTGTGCGTGTGTGTGTGCGTGCGTGTGCGTGTGTGCGTGTGTGAGTGTGTGCGTGTGTGTGTGTCTGCGCGGCGTCTAGCCCTTTGATCATGGCACATTGCATTGACAGATGCTCTCTGGTGCTTTCTGCTTGCTTACGAACGGGGCCACAGACAGAATCAGGATCTGAATGTCAGTAATTATAACCCCCCCCCCCACCCTCCCTGCGATGACAATTGTGGCTCGCACAACAAAGTGTGATTGGCTTCTTCATCCTTTTTTTTTCTTTTTTTTTTTGCTCCCCTCCCTACACGTACCATTATTTTTAGGGATGACATCAGAGTCTAACCCCCCCTCCGCTCCCCACGCGTTTCCTCCGTGTTCACAGCAGTTTGGCGGTGGAAGCGGCTGAAAACCTGAACGTGCAAAGTGCACGTGTGGTGTGCGTGTGTGTGTGTGTGTGTGTGTGTGTGTGTGTGTGTGTGTGTGTGTGTGTGTGTGTGTGTGTGTGTGTGTGTGTGTGTGTGTGTGTGATGTGTTCCCCGACCCCCTTCCACCTCACATGCAGCTACCAGGATGGTTACATAAAGAGGTGTTTACTATCAACATGGAATGAGCAGTCGCTCTGTAAGGAACGGGCCTGAAGATGCAGACAGAGTGCGGCTCAGATTGGATGAGGAGTCCTGAACGCACCTTCACTGTCGGCAGAGTTGGGTAGAGTAGCCGAAAATTGTACTCAAGTAAATGACTTTCGTAGAAGTAAAAAGTAGTGGCGTAAAAAGTACTTGAGTATGATTAAAAAAGTACCCTGTAAAAAAAACTACTTAAGTAGTGAGTAACTGTAATATAGGATTTATTGTACTATAACAAAACAAAAAATATAATGTGCACATTCAGGTAAACATCTTTAACTAAAATTCTAATACATTTTTTACATTAAAAAAATAATAAATCAAAATACACAAAACAATATGTTTGCCAAATTAGTTTCATTTTGAAACTAATTTTCTTTAAAAAATAAAATATTTGAAACTTTCAAATATTCTATGTAAGGTTTAAGGTATAGCACAAGAAAATTAGAACACACTTGGTAAAACCAGAACAACTACAAACATGACCGATGTGGGGCCAAGGATATCCCTCCTCCTCCTGCTCCTCCTTCTGCTCCTCCTCCTCTTTCACCACCTCAGGAGCGCAGCCCGGAGTCGCACCCGCCATTATCCCGTCTTACTTTCTCCGGTCTGTAGAAATTGTAAGTGCCGGAAGTTGGCGCTTCGCCGCCAATAATTTTGTGTTATTGGTTAAATGGGTCATGTGGTAGAGACTTTTGCGGAAGTCTGTGGCAAAATAAAGATCCATATAATTTTCTTGGATAAAAATAGAAGTAACGAGCCGCGGAGTGCAATGTAGCGGAGTAAGAGTAGCGTTTCTTCTTACCAAATTTACTCAAGTAAAAGTAAAAAGTATTGTGAATTAAACTTACTCATAGAAGTACAACCTCTGACTGTCGGCCTGTCTAATCCTGACATGGTGACGTGTTCAACCCAGCCTTTATGAAGTTTGTTCTCTTTAATATTGGGATTTAGGAAAGTTAGCTTTGATGCTAACACACCGAGCGAGTCTCATGTGTACGGACCTCATGTGTTGGAGGCTCAGTGGATCATTTGGTAAAAACAAGACTTGTGGTGACACCACATGAGCACGATGATTATTTCTTAATACATTTTTTTTTGAGTTTGAGTGCAGTCACGATAGGCCTCCACTGAAGTTCTGCCTTTATTGTTTTAAATCTGACAATAATCAAAATCGAGTATTACCCCTTTAAGGAGTCGTTTCTTTCTGTGGCGACTACCGTAAACCAAATTTTGCCCGGACATGTTCTGAAAGAATTCTGACTCAAGCATCTCATAATGCCAAGTGGAGCTTTTAGTGCCTCATGCAATAAAAGATAAAAATCTGGAGATCAAGAAAACACTGCGGTACTGTTCTAGCGTTGGACTAGGACTGCATCCATGGCCCTCAAACTGTGAACAAAGAGAGAGAGATTTCTCCGACTTTATGATTCAGCAGCGATTTGTTTGGTTCAGGCTCGTTCCGTTAAAAAGGCTGTTTTCCAGTGAAAAAGGCAGAATATCACAAGCGGTTTTTATTGCTGCATTTAGGAAAATGTGGAGAGAAATAACAAATGTTTGGTTTTGCCTTGTGTCGTATTAATTCACCGTGTGTGTGTGTGTGTGTGTGTGTGTGTGTGTGTGTGTGTGTGAGTGATTGACTGAGTGTGAAACTCAGAAGAAAAAAATCAGTTGTAAAATCTGTCGCGGTCTGTTCTGTTTTTTCTTCCCCGTGGCAGAGTGTCAAGTTGCGTTCAAGACCTCACTGTCCCTCTTTGGAGCAGCCGGTGAAAAAGCGAAATCCTTGTGAGCTTTTTACAGAGTCGCCCACATTTTTTTGTTCTTTTTTTTTTTTTGTTGTTTCGGCAGACATTTGGCTGCGGGTGCTTTCTTGCGGCTCGGCCTCTTGTGACGGGGATGAATACGAGCGCTCGCTCGCTCGCTCGCTCGCTCGCCGCCGCCCGCTTGAATCAGTATTCCGCGTTGGGCGGCAGGAACCTTTAGTTTCGTGGTCTGCTGCTCTCCAGACATGTGCAAACGCGCGTCAAAACAGTCTGGCATCAAATCTTACTTTTACTGCACTTTATGCAAATGGGCCTGACGGGGAGAACGGGCTCGCTGACATCTGCAGTCTTAGTTTATACCCTGCTGATTTAAAAAAAAAAAAAATGAAAAAGAAGAAGAAGAAGGAGAAGAAGAGGCAGCGGGGGAGGCGGAGGAGGGGGAATGAGGGAGGAGATGCTAGATTCTGCTCCTCTGACAGTAATTTGCAACAGGCTTAACTTGAAGGGCACTCGGGGAGCCGAGACCTCTGCCAAGGTTAATGGCCCAATCTTTGCACGATACACAGATCTGCATGAGCCGCCGCCGCCGCCACCGCCGCCGCCACCACCGCCGCCGTGTTTCTCCCGGAGATGTTTTCTCCGCGTGGCTCTCAGATCCGCTGCGTCTCGGCGCTCCGCTAAATGGCAGCACACCAGAGATTGGGCGCCCCCCCCCAAACCCCACCACTGCATCACATAGCGCTCGCGGTGCGTGATGTCTTGTGTTTTGCCCTGGTCTGATACCTGCTCCCCTCGGACCCGCAGCTCCCTGACAGGGAACTTTCTTTTCCTTTTTTTTTCTCTTCTTCTCTTCTTCTGTTATTTCTGCGCCTGCTGTGTCAGAAGGTCACGTGTTTATTTTTTCTCGCCAGGAAAATTGCAGTGCGAGGCAACAGCGGCACAAAATTGCCCGCATTTCCTAAACCTGACGGGCGGCTCGTTAGAACTACGCTCAGCGGCCACTTTATTAGGCGCGATGTGAAACCGCCTGCCTGTGGTTCTGTTTTATTCATGGCTTGCGTTGTGAGTTTTTTTTTTTTTTTTTCATCTATTGAACGATGTCCAAGTGCGCGCACGTTGTCTAGAAGTCTCTCTGTGTTGGAGCACTGACGCACC
The DNA here is from genome assembly GCF_046127955.1 of Nelusetta ayraudi. Taxonomy (NCBI): domain Eukaryota; kingdom Metazoa; phylum Chordata; class Actinopteri; order Tetraodontiformes; family Monacanthidae; genus Nelusetta; species Nelusetta ayraudi. The sequence goes on from NW_027466061.1 coordinate 6,873,473, forward strand.
AGTTGGACCTCCTCCAAAACCCCGTTGGCTCCATATCAGCAACGTAGCTGCAACTTGCCGGCTCAATTCTAATATGTTTCTCGCCGTTTTTTTTTTTTTTTTTTTCATTTTCCTCGTCTCGTGTTGTTTGTAGAAGCCGGAACGAAAAGCTGTAAAAAGCTGTGAGAAAAGGGAGCAGACGAAGCGGACCTGTGGCTCCGCGTCCAAGCAGACTCTGGCGAGATCTGTTTATTTGCGCTGCGGTGGGCGAGATGACCAAGTGCAGGATTCCCCGATAGCCACCGTGTGCTTCCCAGAGCCGCCGCTCATACGTCCATCTGCTGGATCGGCCGCGTCAGTTCATCTGCCCGCGCGCGCGTGTGTGTGTGTGTGTGTGTGTCATGTACAGCTGTGTTTCTCAACTAGGTGGAGTCTCCAAATTTATTCCACAAAAATAAAAACTGGCCCACTTTCTATTATGTCTAGGAGATAAATTATTGAAATTATTGAATTGAATTGAATTGAATTGATTTGAATTGAATTGATTTGGGGTGACTGGGATCTTTCTGTGTGGAGTTTGCGTGTTCTCCCTGTGTCTACATGGGTTCTCTCCGGGTTCTCCGGCTTCCTCTGACACTCCAAAAACATGCATGTGAGGTCAATTGGAAACTCTAAATTGTCCATAGGTGTGTGTGTGAGAGTGAATGCTTGTCCGTCTTTGTTTGTGTCCATGCGTCTCTGTGGTGAACTGGCAACTGACTGGCAACCCTGCTGGCCACGAAGCCGCAACCCAATCAAAACAGCTCTGCGACCCACCAGCTGAGAAATGCTAATGTACAGTATTGTTTTTAATACCAGTCACTCTGTAACCACGGTAACGTGACTTTGCATCTTCCCCCAATGGATCTGAAGCCGTTAAAACGTTAGCTTATTAACTTAACTTAATTAACTGACGTTGAGTTCAAACCCTCCTCACGTGGCTGAAATGCCACGTATGTCTCATTTCTACTTAGGGATGGTTTCCATATCTGTCATGTGACTGTGTTCCCGCTTTTTTTTGTGAGTGCAGTTTCTTAAGGTTTCTTCTCTTCCAAATGTAATGAAATCTGAGGCCACTTTGACCCAGCGCTCCTCACTGGGGGGGGGGCTCCCCAACGCCAGAGCGTCTCCCAGTTTTTAAAAGAGGGAACGATAGCGTTGCTAATGAGCGATAACACCCCCCCTCCCAGCCAGCGCTGTGAAATTCCTGCAGCCGCGCCGCCGAGCCGGAGGAATTGGACTTTTCATGTTTAAGAGATGCGGCTGATGAGAGTTAAGATCTTAATCTGCTGCTGCTGCTGCTGCTGCAGCTGCCGCTGCTGCCGACTTCACCAGTAAAACCATTTAAACGTCTCTGCCTCTCTGGGCGGAGCCGCTTTGTGCTCCGCGTAAGGAAGAAAAAAAAAAAAAACCTTAGAATTTGCATAAATAACTTTGACGCTCCTCTCTTACCCTGAGCACGCTCCTCCTCCTCCTCCTCCACCACCTCCCCCTCTACCACCCCGTGCCCCTCCTCCCTCTCTCCCACCCTCCCCCCGTCTTGTTTCACACTATATTCATCCTCTCTCATATCCTACTTGGGGAGTTAATAACGTTCCCTCTTTGTTTTTGTTTTTTTTGTTTGTTTTTTTACAGCCTCGGCTCTGCACGCGTGTTCGCGACACTAATAGCTTTTTGTAGGCGCAATACTGAGGTTTGCCGAATTGTTGTTTGCTGCCACAGGTAGCAGCAGTGGGGGGGAAATAAATAAATAAAAAAGAGATTCCAGAAATAATAAGGACTCTGCATGCAGCAATATTAGCTACAGGCTTATGTTTTTCAACTTCTGCAGTGCGCACGCTCGCACACACACACACACACACACACACACACACACACACACACACACACACACACACATACACACACATGCTCGCACACACACGCACACACACACACACACACACTGTGTAGCACGCACTTAAGCCAGGAGCACAAGATTATATAAGAAGTGCGGCGAGGTGCATTGTTTACACTTAAAGAGAAATGAGAGGCTGTGATGGGGAGATGGCGTTCCAGGCCAATCAGAGATCAGAGCCATCAAAGTGAGGTGGGCCGGTCCAGAGCGACTTGGATAATTAGCCGCCTGGCTTGAGCTAAAAAGTGAAAACCCAATGCGTCCCGCGTTCACTCCATCCTGGCTTTTGTGGGTCGCGGAGGGCCAAGCAGCCAAACCGCCCTGCCGGTGTTTCATCACGGCCTCCTTGTTGTGTTGTGGCGCCAGAGAAGCGGATCACAAAGGTGCAGGTGCAACTCGTTGTTGAGTTTCTTATTAACGCCGCTCCCTGATTGTTAAACTCTTGGCAGCGCTCGCTCAGGGTAGCCGGCCTCGCCTGGAGCTCTTCTCTGCTGGAGCTGTCCAGTGCAGTTTCTCAGTACCTGGGCGACTGTGGCTCAGCAGCTGGAGCGGGTTGTGCGATGTCCGTAAAGTTGACGGTTCAAATCCCGCTCCAGCCCAGGCCGTGGCTGTGTCCTTGGGCGAGCCACATTAGAGGTCGGAGGGGCTGTTTGGTGCAGATTGGCTGCCACACTTCCATCAGTCTGTCCCAGGCCACATGTAGTGCACCACCACCAGTGTGAATGTAGTGTGAATGAAAGTGATAGTGAAAGTGAAGTGCTTTGAGTTCCTAGAGAAGCGCTGTATAAATCCAATCCATCATTCATTATTGTAACAAAAAATAAACCTTGGTGGATTTAGCTCTGTGTTTGCAGCCAGGTTGCTGGCTAAAGCTGCAGCTTTGTCCCATCGCCCGCTTGTTTGGAGGACGAGGAGGAGGAGCAAAAACCTGGCTGCTGATGGAGTGGCGAGATAGCTAAGCCCCCTTTTGACATCACGAGGGGCCAGTTTCCACAAAGCTGTGTCAGGCGTGTCTGCATTTTTTCTTTGTTTGCTTTGGGGCTCAGAGTGACTCGAAGGAAAATAAAGTCAAATGAAGCCGGCGTCCTAATTCACTGTTTTCCTCCAAAGGTGATGGATGGTTTCCATTTCTGGCTTCCAAAACCCGAGACTTTAGCAGGCGTCCTCTCCGACTTCTCCTCAAGTGACAGAAATCACACGCCAGCTGCCGCGGCTGCTCGTTGTATTAGGTGTCTTTCACATTTAGTCCTTGCTTTTTAGTTTGAGAGAGCACCGGAAGCTTTTAGTCCACTTCTCAGAGCGACACCGTGCCGCGCGGAACACGTTTGGCATGCTGGAGAAATTAGAGGTGCACGCAGGCACATGCACACGCCCCGCGCACATTGGTGGTGCTCCTCTCCACTGTCTCCTAGGACCGGGCAAAAATAACCAAAAGTTTTCAAAATTGGGTTACAGGAGAGGGGAGAGGGTGGTGAAAGTGGGCTGGAGAGCGGTCCATTTTTTAAACTCGCCCGCTGGCGTCGCTGCGTTGCCGGCGCTACCGATCGGAGCTAACGTTGACGTGGAGCGGGGGGGGGGGGGACCTCCGACTAGTAATTTGTAAAACGATGTGCGCGGTGTCGGCTGCAGATCTGCCGGCTTCAGACAGACACAAGCAGCAGCAGATTCCTGCTTTGGGCTTCTTCTTTTTTTTGATGTTTTTTTCTTTATCAATACAGTTTTAAATCCAAAGAGATTAGACACTGTCAGGCCTGGCCTTTTTTTATTTTCATTTTTTTAAGTCATATCTTAATCTAATCTAATCTCAGGTTCTGTGTTTACAGACACAACATAAAAGCTGCAAATAATCAAATATTGTGTCAGAGTTTGAAGACAAACTTGACAAGGTGGCCCGGAAGGGAAGCTGGTTTAGAGAGGCAAGCAGGAAGAACACTGGATTGGTTATTTGTTTATTTATATAAATATATATATATAAATCCCCCCCTCCCCCCTCCCCTTCCTGCTCCCCACCCACACAGATTAGCTCCGATAAAAGTGATTGATGTTGATAAATAGTCGGCGAGCCAGTTTATCAGCAGCTGTCTGGCTGGGGGTTGCCGGCGGCAGCATCCGCGGCTGATAACCTCTGAGGCCTGGGGTGTGATGTTGGCGAGTGGAGGAAGAAGAGGAAGAGGAGGAAGAGGAGGGGCGGCTGGTTTTCGGCCAGAGTGGCAACCAAAACCGGCCTGACGCCCACACCGTGACGGTCAAGGCAGGAGACGACGACAGGAAGTAGATCGTTAGCATTGGGAGCGTCTGCTGGGACTGAGGTGATGCTAGCTAAACAAACAAACAAACAAAAAAAAAAACAGACCAGCGCGTCTGAATTTTAGCGTGGCGGTGACGGCCTGCAGTCAATAGTCAGACCTTCATCATGTTAGCAGGCGAGACGCGAGGCGAGCCGTTATCTCCCAGAACTGCGCACTTCAGCGGGCACAAATTAGCGCTCAGAGTTTGGAATTAGCGACGCGGCCCGTCCTCGCCGGTATCGACATGTGGGGAAGCCGGTCATTTGTTGAGCAGATTGGAGGAAGAAGTATTGACCGTGAGAGGAGCTGCGGAAACGTTCTGCTGACAGCTGAACGCTAGATGCACCTGCACGTCATAGCTCTCAACCTAAAACAGCCGTCTGAGTCCATCGAGTCTGCTGTCAGACTACAGGTGTGGCCCAGACTGAATCCCGCTGGATTAAACACTCGAACAACAATTGAAATATTTGAAAAATTGTACTTTGAAAATGTCTAGAAACTGAGTGTGGAATTTTGAACAGACTCGTAGCAGGTGTGCTAACTCACATTACTATCCGCTAGCTAGCTGATGTATTCCCCTGGATGTGTCATAAGAACTGGATATTGGGCTAGCACTGTGGCAGAATAGCAATTATTTTCCAGTGGCCACTCGAGGTACTGCAGTCAAAACCTCATATGGCTCAAAAAGTCTTTCCCCCATTAGACCACAATACATTATAGAGAAACACCTCTAAAATGCCTGCCAGGAACACTGCGACCTGAAACATGATTCATAATAAATCTTTCTATTGTACATTTTTAAGCTATGGTCTTTAATTCTTTCAAAAAAAAAAAAAAAAATAAAGGCCAGAAAATCACCAGAAAATAGTTAAATCACAGCGTCCTACATGCCGTGCCTCGGCTCGTTGTGTTGTGATTGGCTGATGCGTCCCGCTGTATCACGGGAATACCAGAGGCGTGATGGGTAGTGTGAAGCATGCATTCTCTATGGGTTGCATAATGCGGAAGCCAAAAACTTAATCGGCATAGGCGGTGGGTGAGCAACACCATTGAAGTGAATGGGACACGATCCTGAATTCCTGGGAACATGAGTTTTAATTTGGCATCAAAATTGCGTTGGTTCACGTGTAATTAAAAAAAAGAAAAAAAAAAGAAAAAAGAAATTGCAGTCTTGACGAGTCCGCCTCGTGTTCAGTCTGGCAGTCATCTCTGAAAGCTAAATGAACACAAAGAAGAAACCCACTCGAACGAGCGAGGGCCCGTGCGTGGGAGGCCCCGTGCATATGTGCCTGCGAGACTCCGTGCACCTGGAACACACTTGACAGATGGGCTGCTGGAGCTGCCCCCCCCCCCTTCGCTCTCCCTGCGTCGAGCCTCTTTCATAAACCCAAAGTGTTTCGCTCAGCATTCTGATCAAGGTAGACTCTATCAAGCTCCTTGATAGTTTGCCGCGCATCTCTGGAGCGTGTTTATCCTGCGCCCACCTTCATTTATTCCTGTCTGATGCAGGTGAGCCCTGGGAGTTTTCGCGGGGGCTCCTGTGAGTTTCCCTGTGGCCTTTTTTCCCCCCCTCTCTCTAGCTCTCTCTCGCTCTCTCTCCTGTTTTGTCAGTAAGATTAACGATTGACGCTTCCAAAAAAAATTGTTACGCGCCACTTGACGTCAGTAACTTCTCACTCCCTGGTGGAAACGAGGAAGACTTCCTGATTCATGCCTCTGTGTTGGCTCTGAACGGGAACTTCCTGTAGCTTAGCGCGTTGGCGTGTTAGCGTGGTGCTATTTGGCTTGTCAAATGAAGAACTATAATTATAGTTTTTGTTTTTTTTTTCCATTTAGGTATTTGTATCCGCCGTCTACTAGCAACAAGCTCTGAGCTAGCATCATGTAGCTGTCTCTCGTTTCTTTGCCAAGACTCTGACCAATTTAGTTTGTTGCCATGTCCATAACCACAATTAATCCTCAGCTTGTTGGTTGGACGCGTTAGCAGAAGTCATGCTAATTATTATGCCTCTATACATCTCATCCTTTAGTTCTCTGATGTCAAGCCAGGCAGCTGCGCTTGTTTTTTCACTGTTTTGGTCTTTTCCAGAGCCTTAAATCATTGGCTTGTCATCGACCAGCTGAAGGGCTCCGGATCAATCTCAAACTGTGCGGGGACGTGGCCCCGAGCGAGGAGTGCCCGCGCAAAACATGCTAAGTCGTTTACGGTGGCATCACCTCGATTACTCGGAGGTCGGCCGGTAACAGGCTCGGCAACAGTATTCAACAGCTAGAGTCAGATCAGGCCAAAGCAATAACCATAATCACGGCACCGGTGGCACGGAGGCGCCGAGTCGTAAACCTTTACCTCAGTCAGGGGCCGTGGAACAAGTAGAGACTGTGGCTCTTTTTTTCCCCCTGTTTGCTAAGTCTGGGTGTTGGCGCTTGGCGCCGTTCAACCGAGCTTTGGAGCGTTTAATCCTCTGGCTGGTCCAGTCGGGCTGGTTTGGAGTCAGTCCTGGAGAACTGAACAACCAGACTCAGGTCTGTTCTCAGGACTGCAGGTCCCCAGTGAACTCTGGAGCACTTCATTAGCGTTAGCGTGCTGCTAACCCGTAGGTGTCAAACTCTGGCTCGCGGGCCAAATTTGGCCCACAGTGTAATCGTGTTTGGCCCGCGAGGCAATACAAAATCACTGCTGGCCCACTGCTATTATACAGCACATGTACCGCTAATACCACAAATCCCAGTAGGCTTTGCTGGTATTTTGGCACATCGATGAGGACATGGTATTAATTGAAGGATATTATGATTACTGAATTGCTTCATTGTTGTTATTTTGTTTTTTATTATTAGCTCATGGAAAAAGGTTACTGCTGAAATTTAATTAAGAACGCTGCAAATAAAAGAGAGCGCACCATATTATTTGCATTTTATTGATTTTGATGAGCTTTTTTAAATTTGAAATTTGATTTTGCGTGTGTGCAATATTAAGTTAAGTTAAGTATTTATTGTACAGTATTCCATTGTGTCGGGATTTGCCTTGTTTCTCCTCAAGTTGTGTCTGCTGCACGTGAATTTCATTTGAAAATGTGAAGTTTTGCATTTATTTGCGTGTGTGTTTTGAGGGTGGTGCCTTCTGAAGAAGAAACTGTGCCCCCCCTGGCCCCCCCCTCCCCCTCCCCGAGCAGAGGGTCAGAGGGTCAGCTTTGATTTAGCGGGAAACATCCATTTCTCCGGCAGCTGGATGTTTACAGGCCGACCCCTCGTTAAATGTCGCCTTGTGAGGTCGCCGGTTCGCGTGTACATTTTTAATCGCGCGCAAAATGGAAATAGCCACTGACGGATGTCTGTGCGCCGACGCTGGTGTTCAGCTGTGACCGTGTTTTTTCTTCTCCTCCCTGAGAAATCGTCCTCCTAAATTTAGCCTGCGCTCTCCGCGGCAGATGTTGGTGCCCTTTTTGACGCCGTGGGTAATAATCCTTAATATTCTTGCCGTTTGAGACTAAATGAGGCTTTAATGCACTCTGATTCCATCTTCCAGCGCTCATTAATTGTTTTTTTCCCCCTCTGTAAAGTCCATAAATTATTTCTGTTGTTCCCTCTTTGCTTTTTTTTTTTCTTTCCTTTTATTATTCTTTCTCAAGATAAACAGAAACTTTTTATGTATGAAACGGAGGGCTTTAATTCGTTGACAGTCTGTTTTGATTAGAGGTTCAATTCCTAATGCCGTTGTGAAAGAAATGCACAAAGCCCCCCCCACACACAAAAAAGAAGAAAAAAATCATCCTAAAATGTACGCGGCGGCACTCGTGACCTTGCTGTAATAACAGGTTAAAACAAAGCGCTTTTCCGGCCGCACTTGTGCGGATGTGTTGCTTCCTGCCTGTTTGCCTCCCTCGGCAGGTGCAGGTTCACTCGCCGCGTTTGAAGCCTCATTAAAGTCGCCGCGCGGCGCATTTGAAGCCCCCGTCGCTCACCGTCTCCTCCCCTGCCCTCTCTCTCTCTCTCTTTTTTCCAGATGGTCACAAGAACAAAGAAAATATTTGTGGGCGGCTTGTCGGCCAACACGGTAGTGGAAGATGTGAAGCAGTATTTCGAACAGTTTGGGAAGGTAAGAGGAGTCATCTTTTTTCTCTACATATATTTCAACCCTGCAGAGTCACAATAACCACAGAAACAAGCTTTTTCTTTGATTTCCCTCTCTGCGCTCAGCATCTCTCATATAATGTGGTTATCTGACTCGATCAGTCTTGAGTTATTAGTCGGGCTTGCAGGTCCCCCTGATATGCAGAATTCACTTTTACATAACTGATGTTATGTAACTATAATATATGTGTTTCCAGCCGTTTGTCAGACAAACAAACGGGCCAGAAGTGAGAAAAAGTCGCTGCTTTATTTCTTTGGCTTGCCCCACTTGTCACCTGCGGTTTTGGATGTCGACCTTCGTGATGTCACAAAGGGCACTAACCTCTCCTCAAGGACGGTACTATCATCCCAGCGGAGGAAGCATTGAATCCAAACAGCTCCAGAAACCACGCTGCGTTCAGTGGGACCTCCAGGCAAACCGGTGCAATCTAAACGCTGCTTTCTGGAGCTGGATGAGATTTCTCGGATCTTTGTGCTCCGCTGCTACATGAGAGTGTGAAATCTTCTTGGGGTTGTTGCTGTTTCAGGATCTCTGTTGTTGGAGGCAGCCTTGGAGTTTGAGCTTTTAAAGAGCAGCCAGCGGTTGTCCTCGAGTATTCTTGGTCTCAAGACCGGTCAGGTGACCACTTTTGAACGGTCCTGTCGAGACTCAGCCAACGCTGCAATGACAAATAATTAAAGGAAAAGAAAGCTATTGTTTAACCACCTCGTCCCCAGAGCCATGCAGAACTGTGAGGTCTTTCACAACCACCGTGAGTGAGATGAGTGTATTTTTAGTGTAGAGCTCAGACATTAAAGGTTTTTTATGCATTTTGTTCGTGCTTGGCATGCAATCATCTCCGTTTAATTATTCCTAGTTATTTTTAAAAAAATATTTTATGAAGCAAAATAGTTTTTTTTGAAAATGGTTCAAAAAAGCTGCCAAGGCATCAAAATGTTACAGGAAATGATGAGAAGAAACCTTGCTGAAAGGAAATGTCGCTGCACAGGGACGCTCTGTAATGCAAGGGCATGCATATGATGCGAGCATGCACACACACACACAAGCACATACACAGGCACACACACACAAACTTCATATTGCGTGCACACTGGAGCACGTGCACACACACACATACACACACACACACAGGATGGGCTTTTGCGTTTTCGCAGATAATTTCCCCCCCCCCCCAACCCCGCGCCGAGACGTGATTTCCCTCATGTCATCTTCCGCCTCAGTCAAGGTCACCTTCAGCCACCACCGTCGCTGCTTGACCTTCAGCTTAAACAATTTTGTCCGCTGCCGATGGATTTTTTATATATTATTTTTTCCCACGGGCGCATAATGCACCGTCCTGAAGGAGACACAGGAGCCGCTGGAGATCAATAGAAACTGCAATCTTTCTCTTTCTCTTTCTCTTTCTCTTTCTTTTTTTCTTTTTACTTCACGCACGCAAGCAGCGCCGTCTCATTTCTCCAGTAAAGTACTCGGACCTGCGTGCGTGTGTGTGTGTGTGTGTGTGTGTGTGTGTGTGTGTGTGTGTGTGTGTGTGTGTGTGCGCGCGCTCCATCAGTGGCAGTGGGGGCGGCTCCGCTGTGTTTAACCCGCCACTCCAACTTCCCTCCATCCTCTGGATTTATCTCACATTCAACTGGCGAGGATGAGGAGGAGGAGGAGGAGGAGGAGGAGGAGGAGGAGGAAGAGCCCTCCACAAGCATTTGGAAAAGGAGGGGGAGGGTGGAGGCAGCGGGGGAGGGGGAGGAGGGGGGTGATTAGGCGAACCTCCTGTCTGTCACAAAATCAAGCCGGCCAATCAGATTGATTGCCCGTGGTGCCGCGACATTAGCCACGCGGCTAGCTGCCGCGAGACGACGTCGGATCCAGAAGAGCCTTCGGCGGCGCTTTTTCTTCTGTTCCTCCCTCCTGACCCCCTCACCCCACCTCCCCAACCTCCTGTTGCTCTTCTCTGTAGAAGCGCCGCCTGGTTCTGATGAAACCGACACTGTTGAATCTCCTCAGCGGTTATTTGCAACTCGTCTTCCTCTTCCTGCTCCTTTTTCTGTAATTTTTCTTTTTTTCTTTTTGTTGTTTTTTTTCTTTCTTTCTTTCTTTTCGGAGCCACCCGGCACAGCTGCGACTCGCTTTCACTGCAACTTAAGCGTCATAATTGCCACTGATTGGTTGTGTAATCTATAAAGGATTAAAGCAGATGGAGACGGGAGGGTTGGAAGGCTGGAGTTTGGAGTCGATGTGCCGGTCGATCCAGCTGCTGTCGTCCGTCCCTCTTCACCTTGCAAACCTGCAGAAGGGGGACCTTTAAAAAAAAAAAATATCCGCCCTGGGTCGTGTTGTTACACACTCACGAGCCGCAGCTCATCAGCATGGGCTGCGCCTGTTTTATCAGACGGCCTGGCCCATCGCGACAAATAAAGAGCGATTATTTGCACAACGCAAATGCAGCATGCAACATAAAGAGAGAGAGAGAGCGAGAGAGAGAGAGAGAGAGAGAGAGAGAGAGAGAGAGAGCGAGAGAGAGAGGGAGAGAGAGAGAGAGAGAGAGATCCAGCACGACTTCGCAATCAATGAATCTGAGAAAGGGCTCGAAATGATTTTCGACTTGATTGAATGACATAATTGACTTGATTATACAAAGTTTTTCTTTCTCTCCTCCTCCCTCCTCGACTCCTTGAGGAATCCTCCAACGCTCAGGAGGAAACAAACAAATCAGAGTGATTGAGGCAGATCGCGTGCTTGTTTCCCCGCCAGGCCTGCTTTCCGCTGCCTACTTGTCCGTGCTCCGGATGTGGCGGCGGCGGCGGCGACGGCGGCGGCAGCAGCTGAGTGTTCCTCATGTAGGTGCATGATTAGGGATGTGTGTGTGTGATAGAGGGAGAGAGAGAGATAGAGAAAGAGAGAGGGGGGGGGGGATAGAAGGAGGGAGGTTAAGAGAAAGGGAGGGGGAGGGAGGGCAGGTTTGAGTGTCTCTGGCAATGAGGTAATCAGTGTAGACACTGTAGGCTACGTCAGGGATACAGAGCAAAGAGAGCCGTCTCTCTGTTTAGTGTGTGTGTGTGTGTGTGTGTGTTCCCCTCCTCTCTGCCTTATACATCCCAGGATTTATTAAATAGCCTGCCAACCTACCATTATTGCTGCACACCCACACACACACACACACACACACACACTAGCAGGACTTATCCACGGAAGGCAGAGCCAATTAATTCCGTTTCCCCTCCATAAAATCTGGGTGTAAGTGTGCGTGTCAGTCGTCACTCCCACTGTCTCGTCCGTCCGTCCGTCCACCCTCTACCCCCCCCCCCCCCCCTCCACCCACCGCCTCCCCTACGGTGGCGGGGCGACCTCGCCGCCCGACACCGCGTCCGCTCATTTGTATTTCCAGGGAAGAGGAAGATGAGGCAGAGGAGGAAGAGGAGGATGTTTTTGGAGGCGCTTATCAATCATTGTTGCGACGCAGCTCAAGGCGGCGGCAGAACGGTGGCGCTCACCGCCAGCGGGGCCGTCTCACCGACGCTGCTTGGCGTGCGTGCGTGCGTGCGTGCGTGCGTGCGTGCGTGCGTGCGTGCGTGTGTGTGTGTGTGCGGAAGTCAGTGTAGGCCAATTAGCGGGATGTGGTCCGCGGGGACGGTGGCGGCCGGGAAGCAGTGGAGGGGAAACAGCTGCTGTGGCCACAATTGGGTCACAGGTTCTGTCTGCACCCCCGACCCCCCTCCCATTCTGTCACTGGGTTGGGTGAGGTAGGGGGAGCCGAGAGAGAGAGACAGAGAGATGGCATTTGTTGTGGGGGGGGGCTGACAGCTCTCGTGCACATCAGCCTCAGTGCCGGTGTCTCGGGGCCGTCACCGCCAGGAAGCAGCACACGGCCGAGCTGGCACCACTTCTGACGAGCTGCGTCCAGCCGCCGCCGCCGCCGCCGCAGCGGCAGCGCCGGGCCAGGAGGCTGCAGCCTGGAAGCAGCCGAACACGACCCAAGCCCCTCCATCCATCCCTCCGCCATCCATCCCTCCGTCCGTCCCTCCCTGCCATTCTAATGCATCTCAGATGGATCCCATTACCTTCTTAATAGTGGCCACATCCTGCCCCCCCTCCACCCCCCCCAATGCCTTCATTCTTCTCTTCCTCGTCTGTCTCCCTCCTCCAGCCGCCACCGCGCGGCACCTCAGGCCTGCAAGCCAGATTAGACAATCTTATCAGCGCTGCCGGCCGTCACCCTTTATATTCAAGGACTCTTGACTGGAGGCTGCTCCGTCCGTCCGTCTGTCCGTCCGTCCGTCCGCCCGCCCGCCCGCCCGCCGCTCAGGTCGAATGAAGCGGCTCGCTGTGCAGATTTACGCTCATAAGCAGAAGACAACACCGGCTTTGTTTTTCCTTTGATTCTCCTCTGCAGCTGAAAATTTGTCCTGTTTTTCTTTTTTTTTTTCTTCTTTTTTTTCCTCCCCCTCCCCCCCACCCCATCGAGTCTCATAAAATAGGAACGGTCGTATTTCGTGATGCATTTCACCTGCTGTGTTTTCGGTGTGAGTAATATCAGAGGTGCCGCTTGAATAATAGAGCCGAGGGCAGAGAAGGTTTTTTTTTTTTTTTCCTGATATTTTAATGCAGCCCTTAAATATTCTGCCCTCCTTTAAATGCGGCGCTTACTCTGAGGTCAGAGGTCGCGGCGGCTAAAGAACAGCAGATGCGCTTGTAGGGATTCAGTGTCTTGCAAAGCATTACCTTCTAATGACTGCGGAAAAAAGAGAGCGAGAGAGAGAGAGAGAGAGAGAGAGAGAGAGAGAGAGAGAGAGAGAGAGAGAGAGAGAGAGACGTAGTGCAGTTTTCATATTGAAGCCAAAGTTTTGTGTGGGCCACACCTGTGGTGCCTGTTAATATTTCACCCATGTTCCACTGAGGCAAGCAGTTCATTAATGATGGGAAATGTGATGACACCTTTTAAATGTGGACGTGACGCACCAGCCGAGGCCGGCCCGGACATGACGCCAGCTTCTGCCCACAGTTAAAGGCATAATTAGCTGTGGAGGCTAATGCTTCTTCATTGGTTTATTGTAATCGGCTTTAGGGTTGCGTCTCATAGTTCCCTTATTTGGCTCGGCTGAGAGTCCAAGTCAACCAACCCCGCCCCCCCCCCCCCCCCTCCCACCCAACCCCTCCTTCCCCCCCTGCGCCCGCCGCTCGCTCGTGCGCAAGCCTGAAGCCGACTTTTAGTTTAATCAGAGCTACTTGCTTCCATGTCACTGGGCTGCCACAATCACCCCTTTATGTCCAGCCTGTCCTGCTTCTCATGCTCCACTGGTCTAGAGCCAGATCCTGGAGGTGGGGCTGAATAGGGCAGGGAGGAGAGGGGGAGGGAGGGGAGGATGAGGAGGAGGGGCTTAACCAGTTCACTGCCACTGGGCTCGACGGGAATAAAGGTAAACGGACCAGCAGGTCACCGGTGAGCCGTCCAAGCCTGTTGTGTAACACTGAAAGCGATCCGATGGCGTGAAATAAACATTTATTTTTGGATACATTATCGTTCATTAGCATTTATGCTAACATAAATAGTTGGTCTGCTAGGGAGGAGGTGGAGGCCTCGCCCACCATCAGCACCACCCCAGAGTCAATCAGATCAAGTGAGATATCAGAAAACAGGGGATTGACTTTATTTGCAGTGCTGCTTTCTGACCATTAGGCGTCACTAAATCTCACACACTGGACCTTTAAAGCCAGGCAAGGCAGTCAGTCCCCATATTAGAATGAGATCAGTGGGCTGTTGAAAGAGGAGAGAAAGGTGCGGACGAGTTGAACAGGAAGAGCAGTGTCACAACAAGAGGAGGAGGGGGAGGAGCCTGCAGCCGCAGCCGCTGAGTCCCTCCTTTGGCGAGCGACTGCGTCTGCATACTTCTCACATACTTCAACGGGGAGGGAAGCAGATGAGAGGAAATTATTAAAGAAAAAACCCCCGTCTGAAATGGATTCCTCCGCTCCAGCATGGAATTCTTTCTGGGCCTCCGGTAATCTCATACCGACTGACATTTTGCATGGCCTCAGATTTTTTTTATAAATGGGAGCAAAATAACTGCGCGGGCGACAATAGAGGCCCAATGAATTCTTTGTGCATACCTGCACAAGTGCTCGAGTCCTTGGAGCTTTCTACGGCGGAACGGAGGAACTCTGGCTCGGTTTTTACTATCAGACCTTTGAAGGTCTTATTTAAATAAGCGCCCGCGTCACATCATCTCGGCCGCATTTGTGCCATCAGTTCTAATTTCATCTCCGGCTCGACGGCCGGACGGTGGCGACGCGTGGCATCGCATTCTTTCCCGTAACAGCAAAACTTGGGTGATTAATGCCGGCGAGAGGGGAAAAAAAATACACTTAACATGAGCGAAAGGAACCTAATCAAAAGGCCACAGTCCTTCATTCCACTTCCTCGGCGGAGTGCAGGTGCACATTTGCATGCCATTTACATGGCAGCTCGCGGTGACCACCGCGACGCCGGCGTCCCCGGTGTCCATCATCCCTGACATTCTGTGATTGTTTCCTCTCCGCCTCGACTCGGCCAATCAGCCGGGGATATAGTCTGGTTCCAGTGATTATAAGGAGTGATCACGGCGCCGATGATGGAGCATGTGCCTCTCGCGGCGCACATTTAGCCGCAGGCTTCAATCTCATTGCAGTCACTTGTAGTTAGCGGCGGGGGCTAGCAGCGGAGAAGGGCACGGCCATATAAATGAATTGCCTATGAATGTGGCTACAGCGGCGGCGGTGCTGCGGGGACATGTGGCTGAGGAGGATGGGGGGGGGGGTTTAGACAAACTTTTTCATATCCCCCTTGACCTTTACTTGCCCAGTGGCCCAGCAATGTCTACAATGGAATCGCTTTTAAATGGCCGCTGAAGAATTGAAGTATTCACATCATTTATCTCTCTCTCTCTCTCTCTCTCTCTCTCTCTCTCTCTCTGCCTCTCTCCCTCCCTCTCCCTCTCTCTCGCTCTCTCTCTCTCTCTCTCTCTCTCTGCCTCTCTCTGTCTCTGTGCCTCTCTCTGCCTCTCCCTCTCTCTCTCTCTCTCTCTCTGCCTCTCTCTGTCTCTCTGCCTCTCTCTGCCTCTCCCTCTCTCCCTCTCTCTCTCTCTCTCTCTCTCTGTCTCTCTCTGTCTCTCTCACTTTCTCTCTCTCTCTCTCTCTCTCTCTCTCTGTCTCCCTGGGTGTCCGGCTTTGTCCGGGAGATCAAGTAGGAGCCTTCACACACACACACACACACACACACACACAAACACAGAATGCAAGTGTCCCTCCTTCAGGTTAGAATTTTCTGCAGAAAGGATGGCCCCCTCTTTAAAGAAGGACTTCTTCCTGGCCGCCGCTGATCCCGCAGAAATGCCTTTCAGACGGCCGCTTTCGCCGACAAGGAGACGCGGCGAAGGCGGCGGCTCACAAAAGAGAGCCGTGGATCAGCGGAGATTGACACCTTTCTGTAGGTCCGCCGTCTCATCTCCCCCAGCTGTCCCTCCTGAAATGGCTCCCTCGGGATAAGCCGGGATTGGCTTGATTGTGTTATCGGCGGCTGATCGGGTCACTGAATGATGGAATTTTGAGCCCCTGTTCTGCTTAAAGAATGAAATGTTTAAAGAAGATTGACTGTGATTGGATCGGATCCAGCACCTGCTCAAAGGGTCAATCAGGTGACGGCAGGAGGCAACAATCTCCAGGAACGCGCTATTGTGACACGGATGGGTGGGGGGGAGGGACTAACATGTGCATTGGGGTGGCGAGGTGTTGACGGGAGGTGGGGGCGTGGGGGGCGATCAACAGGGAGGATGTTGGGAAAAATGTCATCAGAGAAAGTGCCATGAGTAATTTGCAGCAGTCTCACCACCTGGCTGGTGTGGAAGTGGACGCCTCCGCTCCCGCACCTCGCAAACTGCAATCTTAGCCTGTGTGGGAGCGAGAACAGTGGCAGGAAATGTAAAAAAAACAAAAAACAGCTTGATTCCATATGGAATAACAATAAGTGTGAGAGTGTCGCCTTGTTGCGTGCGTCGCTCGAGCCCGTCGCAGACGTAGGTGACGGTGCAGGGAGAAGCTCGGAAATGAGACGCTGCGTTTGCTCAGAGGACTTTTAGAATTAGAAGTATAACTCCAGAAATGTTGCAAAGGCTTTGAAATGAAGGAAGTATTTCACCGTGGAGAAGGCGCTCTCGTAAATCAGGCCTGTCTTTGCTCTGGAATGGTTAATAAACTGCCTGTAAATATATTAATTAGCCCTCTTGCTGATGATTTGATGCCAGTTGATCATCATTCTGCTTCGGCTTGACTTTTTTAATGAGGGGAGAAAAGACAGACAGCTGTTTCTTCCTGTTTACAAACCAGTGGTTCATGTTGCTATGAAGAATTCTGGGATGTCTTAAAGGTGCTTAGAGGCTAAAACAGAGACAGAGCTCACCATTGCAGTCTTCTGTGAATATATACATATATATACACATATATATATATATATATATACATATATATATATATATGTCTCTGTTTTAGCCTCTAAGCACCTTTAAGGCATCCCAGAATTCTTCATAGCAACATGAAAGTCTTCCTTTTTCAGTGGCTAAAACTATTTGGACATTTTTGGACACATTGGAGCAGCAATACACTATGATGTACCATTGTGACAACTACTAAACTTGGATAAAGTTACAAGAATGAAGCGTTCTTTAAAGGATGGCCATTGCAAACACGTCAACAAGCATGCAGAAGGGGCCCGTCAGACCCCAGACTGGTAGCGCAGCCATCAACACGACACATTTCCTCGCTGGCCCTTCATGCAGAAGAGAAAAATATGTTGCTTCCTCTGCACAGGACGGGTGCACAGGCACCGTAAAAACAGCTGCTAGAAGTCTAAAGGTCCACCGAGAGCCTTTGCCGGAGCCTTTAAGTGAAGCCAGGCATAAAGCATTATTCACTCTTATTTACACATAATGGCCCCTGTGCACGGTGCGTACATTCAAGACAAGCCCAGCGAAGGTTGGTGTCGGAGAGCAATTTTTAATGGCGTCGAGTGAGGGGGGAAAAAAAAGGAAAAAAGAAGGAGAAGCGGCGCCCCTGCAACAGGTTTTCACTGCGCTAATCCTCGGCTAATCTGCGTTTTGTTTAGTTTTTTCCCTTCTCCGTGGGGTCAAGAGCCAACCGGTGCCTAAATAATTCATCCAAGCATCCTATTAATGATTAAGTAAACATTAAAGTGACTGCATCTTCCCACAAGGATCCAATATGAGAGCCGATGATGATGTGTTGACTGTGGGATATAGCGGCTCGTGTGTGAGCCTCATTTATTTATTAGCCTGGGACGAAGTGGTTCTTGAGCGGCTACTTTGCTGGTAATTAAAAGCAACATGCTCGCCCAATTCCTGCTGCTCTAACGCTGGCAAATTGAATAAATGCAATGGATTTCCTCGTCGCGGCTCCGGGCTTTGCGCTCCCGGAGCACCGCGAGCACAGACTGACATATTTGAATTGAGGTCCGCAGAAGGCGGCAGCAGCCTGTGAGTGACAGACCTCGTGGCCCTTGATGTCGCGGCCAAATGAGAAACAAAATGATGGTGTCAAATTTCAGCTCCTCCGTGATGGGCTTTAAAACAGAATCGTGAAGGAAGGAGGAGGAGGAGGGGGAGGAGGAGGAGGAGGAGGAGGGAAAAAAACCTCGACTCTTGCACCCAAACGACCCTTTTCAGTCTCGTCAGATCTCGACCGAGGCCTTGTCATTGTTCCACGTGCACTGGGAAGCGCCGGGCGTGACCCGTGACTCAGCACCACCTGGAGGAAGCAGCTCAGCGCGGCGCGGCGATAAACATGCAGAGAACGGCGGGCCGAGCTGACACGCGGCGCCCTAATGGATCTCAAGACGTCGACTAATGGCGTTTCCGCACTTCTCTGGACGGACTCGTTTCTGAGACTCGTAAACAGTCTGGAGCCTTTTCCACAGCGTTGGCAGCCTTTGCCACCTCTAATATTGGATTTGTTGGCAAAATGAATCGATAAACATAGCTGAAGGGAACGGTTTAAAAAGAGAGGGAGAGATGGAGAGACAGTCAAGAGAGAGAGACAGAGACAGAGACAGAGACAGAGAGA
This sequence comes from Nelusetta ayraudi, assembly GCF_046127955.1. Taxonomy (NCBI): domain Eukaryota; kingdom Metazoa; phylum Chordata; class Actinopteri; order Tetraodontiformes; family Monacanthidae; genus Nelusetta; species Nelusetta ayraudi. Next base: position 6,891,906 of record NW_027466061.1, read on the forward strand.
TCAACTTGCAGTTTAGACAAAACAGGGGCGGGACACAAAAAAAGCCGGGTCACGCGGCCGTCCCCACATTATTTCCCAGTACGGCAGCAAGCAGATTCAATTATCATATTTCAATATGCTGCCTTTTGTGCGAGAAATAAGCCTTTAAGAAAAAAAAAAAAAAAAAAGACCCCCATTTACATTCGAGGGAACATGAGGCGATATGCACATATGAGCGCACCGGTCTTTGATTGACAGCTTGGACGCTGGGCCTTTTGTTCGCCTCGGCGTCACAATGGCCATTCAGCGCCAGCGCTGAGAAACGACTTAAAGGAGCCCTGCTGCCTGCACTCCTGCAGCCACCTGCCACAGCGTGGCCAGAGCGCCTCCTACGCCGCACTGCCTCCTTGAAATCATCAGGCGAATGTTCCGACACGTTTTGGCCGCCGTGACTCACAGGACGCTCGCCCCCGTGCAGCCGGACTCCTCCTTTCCTCAGGTTTAACCTCCATTTAAAACCTAATGCCGCTCTGCCGTCCTGCAGGATATTTTCTAGTTGTGCTCGTTAGGCCCCAGGTGTTTAAAAAAAAAAAAAAAAAAAAAAATTTCGACATTGGATGTGACAGACTCGTTACTCCTGGTGCGGCGGCGGAAGCGGGCCAAACAAAACGGGGCAACGTAGCGTAATTGCAAGAGGGGCGCGGGGTCGGGGGGGGGTTTAGGGGTGGGGTGGCGGGGGGGTTATGTCAGCCGTAAACTGAACACAGCAACTGTTTCAGTTTGGTCTCCAACGCATTTTTTTTACAAGCTTGTATGTCTATTTGTTTTCCAAGTGGTTGTCTGTTTGAACGCTTTAAGACGGTTGGAGGGTTCAGCGGCTTTGGCTTTCTGTAGTTAGCAACATGTTGTAGCGCTGTGAGTTCGGTGGTAGCTTTAGCATGCGGTCCAGATCACGTTGCCATTAGCAGGCAGGAGAGACGTCAGCGTCGTTATTTGACTAATTCTCTCCTTTAACATTTGAACAATCGAGATGAGCCGCGTGATTAAACCACCGTAGCCCCACCAGTGGCGGCGTGAACCTTAAAATTAGCTGCCCGCTCAGCACCAATCTGGTGTGTAAACGTTCCATAGGTTCTGTAATACAGGAGCTGCGGCGAGCTTCAAAGATTTCCCTTCACCCGCAGAAAGTGAAGCTATTTGTTCAATGCGCCGCTAATAGCTGTGTTATGATGTGACAACCTCCTTTTTTTCTTTTGGATTCTTTACCAGCCTGCTTTTCTTTTAGCTTTGACAGAAGCAGTGAGGCAACAGAAGATGACAGATGATAAAAACAGTGACCACACGCCTAGCTGCGGCTGGAGAGACACGTTACAACACGGTGGCTTATCCTCACTGATAGAAGAGCAACAACTTAAAGAAACCGAGCGAGAGAGACTTTCTCCGTGTGGACTACATTGTTGCCTTTCACTTCCAACTGTCTTTGGCAAGAATTGACTTCAAGGCTGCCGTGCCAGGAGGAAGCCTTGCCCTGTAGCTAGCAGGATAAACTAACAGCTAGAAATCTGGCCTGAACTGAATGTGACAGACAGACGGCTCGTCGTCCATTTTTGCTTGTCCTCACAAAACTCTCCAGCAGATCTGTTGACTGCTTGTTTTTTTTAAGCTTCGACATTTACATCAACACCAGCGTTTTGCTATATTGCACCACTGACATTTTTCTAAACACTGTTGGGAATAGGGGACCAGGGAAAGATTGTGGATATGTAATGTGATATGTAACACCTTGCACAGTGTTTATTTCTTGCCTTTGTGATGATTGAAGCTAACTTGAGTCTCCCTCTGGTTTTAACAAAAGCCCATTTCTTACCCGAGGCGGCTGTGCTACATGAGTAAAACGTGGGCCGCTCTTACGAATCCACCTTTGCGTGGAAAGTGTGCGAGGGGTTCTGTTTGACAGCAAAAGATGACGGTCGAGGTCGAAGGGACGACATTAGCATTAACACCAGCAAAATATTAGCCCATCAACTCGGCCTGGGCAGATATATTTTGCATCTGATTAGCAGGCAAACACGTCGACAGATGGAAAAGCTTCAAAATAAGGTTGGTGGACTGCAGACGTTATTGACATAATTCTGCTGTTATCCTCCGGAGGGAAACAGCAGCTTATGTTGTCGCAAAAAAAAAAGGCATTTTCATAGGGATAAAAGCCCCTCCCCCTTTTGGAGGTGAGAAGCGGGGCTTCCTTATCTCGCGGTCGTGTTGCAGCCGTAGCCGGTTTGACACGTGCGTGTCAGCTTGGCAGTTAGCTTTAATTCTGTTTTCCCCACGACCTCCGAGCGTGCGCGCGCCTCCCTCCGAACTCGCTGGCACCTCCTTCAGGAGAAGAATAGCGCAGCGAGCGAGGCCGACACGCACACGATGCCCGTGAGTGACAACAGATCCCTATCGCAGCCGCCATGCCATGAATAATCTTTGGCTTATTTTCTGAAGTGGTATCTCGGGGTTCTGGTCGAATTGTCTAAAAGCTAAATAAATCTGCCTGATTGAACTAATGGCACAGAGCCAGGATCTGGCACCAAGTCTCGTCTACCGTCCTAATCTTTTTGTCACGGACGCATTGACCAGCCTCGTATGCCTGTATGCGCGCGGGTGAGCACATGCACGCACACGCACGCACGCACACACACGCACGCACACACACACACACACACACACACACACACACACTCACTCCAAAGCTCCCTCCCCAAGTCACTTCCTGATCAGGAAACTTTGAACCCGACATGTGGCCCATAAGTCCTGTCCACAGGTAATTAGGTTTGATGGTTAGTTGAGCAGAAGCATGGATTTTATCCTGCTCTCTGTCTCGCCTCCTGGAGGGCTGCCTCAACTTGTTTTTGATAAGACCACTGCTGGCCCAGCATCAGCCTCTTCCAGCTGAACACACATTGTAAAAGCCACCAAGGCGCAGTAATCCTTTTCAAAGACCAGTTACTCCTCTGATATGAAATCATGTCGACTGTGCGCCGGGACGCGGCTTAATGTACATTTCAGTTTTTCACCGTCCGCCAAAAAAACATGTTCGTCACCGGCATCCTATGAGCTAAATCACAGCCTATTTCTCCCTCTAGTGGTTTAGGCGAAGTCAGCTGTTTATGATAGACGGGTATATGATAATGCTCCCTCCCTCTGACGTCCGGACCAACTGGTGTGAGTGTCAGTTCAGCAGGAATTGTTTTTTTCAGAGTTAATTGAATCAGCTTGACCGCATTAGTGTCTCTTCACAGTATTGTGAGCCTGCATCTGCATTTGCTTCTCCTAAAAAAAAATAATATCATGTACTGTATGTATATATATATATATATATATATATATATATATATATATATATATATATATATATATATATACATACACATATAGTTAGAGGGTCGTCTTGTGCCTTTACACCTCCTTTCTAATATTTGTGTACTTTGGAAGCATAGCTTAAAAAGTGTTGGCAGGCAAGCTGCGTGAGACAGTTAGCACTATGCTGGGTTAGCCCCCACTGCTGCTGCTGGATGCAGTGGTTGTGAGAGAAATGGCAGAAACAGCTTTAAAATTCGATTTGATTTGAATTCGATTTGAATGTAATAGGAGGTGAGCACAAAGTAGGACAGGCAGTATCGCACTCAAGTGACGGCTTTATTGCATTGAATCGTCTGCCAGAAAGTCTCCCAGCTGCCAAGTTGCAGTGTGAACATGAGGATAGTTGTGTATTAAAAAAGAGGGGAAAAAAGTTCTCCTCAGTCAGATGGAATAAGACCAGGAGGAAATGTTTGTGAGTCCCCCCTACACCACGCCCGTCTTGCTGAAAGGGAGATCATCTTTGCGTTATCGCCTGTCGAACATGTTTAAAGTTGTGACAGAATCGTAGACGCTCCGTCCAAGAGAAGAGAAGCGGAAAACAGAACTAAAACAATACTGTTCTGCACTCGCTCCTTGAGTGGCGCACGTCTTGTGTTGTACTTGAGTTTGAAAGCATCGGAGAGCGACTCATTTAAACTCCCAGCAGGGTCAAGGTAATTGATAAATAGTCATTATTCATGAGAAAATAAATTTACCAAGGGCTGCCTCGCTGTTGGTAAACATTGCACTAAGTTGCTCCCATTAAAAGCATTTTGTTTAATTAGCGCTACAATTGTGTTATTTATTTATTTTAAGTTGCATCTGAATGGAATAAAGCCAAATTCTAAATTGCATATTAAAGATTTTATTGAGTGCAGCCCCTTTTTGATTCCAACCTGTCAAGTCCAATTAATTATGGCTTAAGTGGCCCTTTTTGCTTTGTACAGTGTTTGAATATTTTAACGAGAGATCCAGAAGCTTATGTCCTTTCAGTTCTGTTGCTATCAGAAGATTGCTTTCTTTTCCCCTCACCCTGTTACCTACAATTAAAATGAGCAATTGCAGTTGAAAGTTCAGGGTCGGACTGTTTCATTTGCCTGTTTTGTTGTATATATATTTAAATGAATCTTTTAGGTCGCTGATCTTTCATTTACATTTCCTGTATTTCCAACAAGAAATGCTTGATACTGAAGTGTAGACGTGCGCGCAAAAGAAACACTTTTTGACATTTGGCACACATGTGCGTTTGTGCATTTCAGTTGTGCTGCTTTGCTCAAGTGGCAATTGTCATTTTGACCATCAGCTTATTTATTCAACACTATGACTCATTAATGTGGAAATGATATGTAGATGCCAGAGAGCTCTTTAGACCACTGCACATCTGCTCAGTGTCACAGAAATAAAGAAACTGGAAGCAATGGTCGGATTTATTTAAAACTAAAAAAAAAAAGAAGAAAAAAAAGGGTTTTAGCCTTTTGAATAGATGAAACTATTTTTACAAATATGTGGAATCAAGTTGCTTCAGTCCTATTTCAATGCTGCCATAGTCGCCCCACAAGGTTGCATTTAAGCAAATAGTCAATTCAAATAAAGTTCAGACATGGCAGAGCGCCCCCCTCCGTTAAATCAGGGTTTGCACAGAAACCGACCATCTAGAATCGAGATGGAGACAGAATGCAAGACCGTGGAGACATCCTCATTACAGCAGAGTGTTATTCCCCCACTAGCATAGCTATAGCCGTAATAAACATACACCGACCTGTTTACTTCATTTGATTGAGGTTTTTCAGGATCTCTGCTACAATTTCCTGCCGTTTATGCGGCTTTGACGCGGCACATTTTAGCATTTTAACACTTGTTTTGTTTTTTGTTTTTTTTTGCGCAGCACATATTAGATTTGAGTATCAGCATCAGCAGCTGATGCTGGGGGGGAAGACTGAAAATCTGGGTGTCTGGTGATGAGTGTTCGCTATGCTGTTTAATGCTAGAGAAAAACGCTACGATGCGGTTTAGCGACTTGCGCCGTTAAAGTGGTATACATCTCCTTTGAGTGTGGCAGCCAGTTAACATGATATCATGTCTGCGGCTTATTACCGTCTTTACGACTGTAACCTTTTGCTTTTATGTTTCTGCAATCATATTTTCTCCTCGGTAATAAGTGCCCCAAAAGAAGAATAACGGGTAAACACATGATGGCAGTTAATGTGTTTTGGAGAGTGAATGGTATTTACGCAGCATGAGCTCCATCCTGCTGCGCAACAGATTCAAATTAGCAACTGTGGCGCATAGATCAGAATTATGTCTTGCGTATTGGTTTAATATTGTGGCTTTTGCAAAGTGAAAAAGATGTTTCTTTTTTTTCCCTTTTTTTTCTTTTTTAAAAAAAGAGGGATTATTTATTTATTTATTTATTTATTTATGTTGCGCAGATTTTTCCACAAATGATGTTCCCCTTTTATTTAGGAATCATTTTACTAAATTGCCACATTGCCATCTGGTTTGAGGATAAAACACACGCTAAAGCGTTGCAATCTTCATTTACATAATGGAGGTGCGCTTGTCAATATGAATGGACTCTCAAGTCTTATGAGCCTCTCGCGGACAAGGATCAAATGAAGTGTTTTTCCCTTTTTTTTTAAGAGAAAAACCTCCCACATGAACCAATGTTGTGTCACCTCACCCATTTCAATATTCATTAAGCACGCCGATTGTAAATGTGAGCTCCTTGATATAAAACGGTCGCCCCTGCCGTTCACACTGGAGCCTCTGCTCTTGTGTTTGTTTCTTCCCTCTATCTCTACCTGCAGCCTCATTCCAACTGCATGTGGCCGGCTGCCCTCCCAATGGCAGCTGGCACATGTGGCCAAAGTGTAAATCAGATTCAGACTTTCCATTCAAGTGGGCGCCTCGTGGGATTTGTACCCGGCCTCCGCTCTGACCTTGTGGGCCTTTTTTCATCCACTCAGAGAGGAGGAGCAGAACGAGGGACGGCGCCGTAGTCGGTGGCGAAATGAAGAGCTCAGTGTCCCTCACCTTTGATTAAAGTATTACCTCGCCGCATTTGGACGCAATTTGCACACAAGGTCGTGCCCGTTTTTTTCCCCGTCGTACTCGGGCCGTGATATTCAGATCGGCCAGGATTTCGGGATTCCCGGGCGAGAAAAAGCAGAATGATTAATAAACAATCTCATCTGCGAACGGTGCCCTCGGAGCGGCGCTCGCCGCGAGCCGCTAAATGCGTGTTTTTTTCCGTCCCTGTCCCCGCTCACAGCTGATGCTCCAAAGAGGGTTTGGCAGCACTCAAGCTGTTTAGCCCCCCCCCTGCTCCTCTCCCCCGCCATCCCAGCCGCTCTATCTCTTCCCTCCATCACACCTGATTGCATTTGACAAATGCCCCTATTGGCTCCATATCATCAGGTGTGGTGGAGGCAGCCTAAGACTATATTACTCTGCCCATATACCGTGGCTCCGCCCCCTCCCTCTCCCCCCCCCCCCCCCCCTTCGCCGACACCATTTTGCATGGATGACACACTTGCTCCTGCGGTTCCGGCGGGGAAGGCAGGGGAGGGTGGTGGGGGTTGGGGGGTCGGGCGGGGGAGACAAGCCTCGGAGCTGATTCACAAATCGCATGTTCGGCCTGCAAAGGGAAGAGAGGGTTCATCCTGCACGGTCGCCCGGTGCCGCTGCTGATCTGGAAGTTGGGAAGAAAAAGCAGGTGACTCCTGATGATGCTCCCATTTTATGTAACTATTTTTATTAGCAAATAATACAAGCCTCTAGCTTTTCTGGGGGCTCACCAGGACTGAGAAAATTCCTATTTTACCCGGGATTTGTGGCATCATTTGCCACTCCAAAAAAAAAATCATAATAATGTGTGTGTGTTTCTTTTGCAGTAAAAACAAAGGGATTGCACACACATTGCTGCAGGTAAACAAAGGAGGAGGAGGTCCTGTCTGGTAACTCCAAATAATATGAAAAAACTGAGCATCACACAGCATCGTAGGTCCAAATTCACTTACGACATCATGACACCACGATGCATTGGATCCACAGGTGAGCCTGTGAGGTCGTCGCGTGCTATACCACTTGCTTATTATTTTTTCCCTCTTTAAATGCACACTTTGAAAGTGACTTTGGGAGGGTGGGTGGAGTTGAGGGGGGTGCACGCGGTGGTAAAAAACAAAAGAGCAAGCGCGGTGGCTCCTACCAGGGAGCGATGCTGATGGGCTGTCACGGTCATCAGCGGGGCTGCAGGTAGGGGTGGCACCGTAGTCACCATGTGGTGGCAAGGTTAGGGCGCGTCAGCTGCCTCTGACTCTCATACAAAGGAGAGGCCGGCTAGCAACGCTGCACTAGTGAAACAGGAGGGGGGATTTATTGGGGAAAAAAATGACTTAAAAAAAAAAAAAAACATCTTCCCTCTCTCTCAATGCTCTCAATTTCTTCGGGTGGGCATCTTTAAGAGAAACAGCAGCAAACTGAGGAAGGCAGGTGGCAAAAAAACATTCAATTAAATGTGGTGGGGAGGGAAGGAACGGAGTCGGACGCTGGCTGCCAAAAAAGACGGACAGCGTGGCCGGGGATCTGCGAGGTTCCTCGTGCGCATCGCATCGCGTGTCCTTGTGAGTCAGCCGCCCGCTGCACCTGCTGGGTGGTAATTGGTGGAGCTTCCCAGGAAAAGGTGGCCGCGGTTCTGCTCGGCCTGTGGGCCGCCCTCAGCTGTCTGCGCCGGCTCTAATTGGCACAAAGCATCACCAACCCCCCAGGGTGCATTTATGTAAAGTACAGACTATGGCTGCTCTCTTCTCACGTTTGGGGGTCCTGGCGTGCGCGTGTGCGTGCGTGCGTGCGTGCGTGCGTGTGTGTGCGTGCGTTCGTCCGGCCACCGCACACAGGTGGTCTTGGCCACGGTGACACTGGTACTGGGCCACGCTAGCGATGGTGAGGTGCGAAGGCCAAGACCACCGTGACTGGGCAATGAATTGCACAGCTGTAATATTCAGCTGACTGCCACGTTTCACCCAGTGGGCTGGGGTTCGAGTTGCAAAGCCTACTGGAGGGTCGTCGTTGGCAGATCTAGAGGGTTACGATCAACGCCAGTGTAGAGACGCTGGATTCCAGTGAGCATCAACAGTGAGCGCAAACTGGTTTCTTCCTCTGCAGATTGAACCAAAGCATATGGCCACCGACTGTATGGGACAATGTACTGCGATGGAGTTGCTCGGAAATGTAAATGTTGAACTTCGAACATCAGCCCATCAGCGACCCATGATCATCCCGATGACTTTGGGTCATCATTGAATATATACACATTTACCGTTGTGGTTGTTTTTGCCAGTGATGGACTCAAAGACTGTCCTCACCAAGGTTACACAAACCACTCCGCGGGGGAGGGGAGGCCCAAACACGCTTACATGGTCGTGTCATTTTTGACTGTCATGGTTAATTAGTTATAAATAGCTAATATGGCCAATGATAAAGAAACCCGTTGACATTTTCATCCCTATTAGACCAATCAGCTTAGGGAGTGTGGTTAGTTATCTGCTCTTTTCCAGCCCACCCATTGGTATAAGTGCGTATGTGTGTGTGTGTGTGTGTGTGTGTGTGTGTGTGTGCAGGGTGTTTTAGGGGAGGAGGGGGGCACTGGCACCATATGGTAGGTCCTTGACTGTGACAGACTGACACATTAGTCATTGATGGCTCACAGCCTCTCAGATGATAGGCAGCGCTTAAATTGCTGACCTAAAAACACGCATGCGCCGCACACACACACACACACACACACACACACACACACACACACACTTAGATAATCCCACAAGACCCTGAATAACTGAAAACAGACACTTTTAACAGAAGTCAGCAAGCTCATTTTAAATATAGCATATTTAGTAAACAGCTAGTGAAGTGTAGGATGTTAATGCTCACGGCAGGACGGGTAGCTGTCTCAGGATTATAGGGCGCTGGTTGGGTCTCAGGATATTTGCTCGCTCAATTGCACTTCGTGGCAGCCACATGGTTCCTGCCTCTGATGCTTAAAGTAATCAGTGCAAGGCTCTGATTGGCTCAGGAGGGGGGTAGTTTGTATTTATTGGACACAGCGTTTTTCTGGCCTTTGACACAAGCGCAGACAATTTCACTCGTTGCTAGTGTCTAGTTTGTAGTGTATTGGACAAATGATTGTAGCTTCATCACACCTTCAAACACATGATTTTAACTTCCCGTGAGGAATTCCCTTTACAAATCAAATTTTGCGTCTCTGCCGCCTGCCAACACCAAAGAGACGGCAAGCTAAAATAGCTGAAACATTTCAACAGGATGCTATAAACAGAGGGCTATTTTGTGGAGCGTTTTGTTGAAATTTAATTGCGCAAGGCTGCTTTTTTTTCCCCTTCATGTCCCCTGGCCTTGTTTGAAACATGTCATCAGCTGTCCTGGCCAGGACGTTGCCACTTGAACCTCTGAAGTGATGGCACCTTCTGCCGGGATGAGGTCACGGTAAGAGGGGGTTAAATGTCCCCTGAAGGAGGGAGCGGCCAGCTAGACACTCTGTGATTTGGGTTTTACGCTGCTGGAGCCGCTCAGCTTCTCTTTCTCTTTCTCTACCAAATGACCTTGACCGATTCTGTCTCAGTTTTTAACTTACAAGTCAATCTCGGGAAAACTGCCTGGCCACCATGTGTCAGACGTGCCACTAGTCATTAGTCTCGGTCTCATTGCTGATCTTGAGAAATGAAAAAAAGGAAAAGAAGAAAAGGTGGGGAGTGGGGCATTAGAGGTCGAGCCATCACACCATCAGCACACAGAACACATCCTCTGTTTTGGTTTAATCCAATTAGACATCCACTGAAGCTTCAGTTGTTTTCAGGCAAGCCTGATTAACTTTGTTGTGAATAGCCGCGCCAGCTCCTGTTATTCTTTCCTGTCTTGTGTTCGCTGAAGAACTCTGGGCCCCTCCCCCCTGCACTTTATCATGCTTTATGGTGAATCTTCGCCCAGATTAAAGCTAAAAAATGACAAGCCCGTTCATTTACAAAATCAAGAGTGTCACCCGGAACCGCCGTGCTAAAACGTTTCGAATTTGCAGAAGAACAAAAGTAGCCTTGTTGTTTTACATGATACAAAAGATACAAACAAACCAGTGTGTGAACAACAAGATTTCTCATGCATTCCTGGTGGCACCAAGCAAAGCAGCAACATATAGTCTTGGTCAGCCGCATCTTTATTTTTAGAGATGGATTCATTTTCCCCTCAGGTAAAATGGATTTTGTTTGCAGGGCTTGCATTGAAAAGTTTCTTTCAAAAAAAAATCAACAGCATGATTTATTTAGAAAAAAGTGTATGTTTTTTTCTTCATTCTGCTGTGAAAAATTTGCAGACCCTGGGGTAAACAGACTTCACGCGTCTACTTTGTAAAAAAGCGGTGCACCTCAAAGCCGCCATACCGTAACGCTGCAGTATAAGTATATATACGTCTCTGAGGGTTTCGCTATAAACTGTAATAGAAGAAGTAATATAAAATGTGGCCTTATCAAACAAACAGACCTGCTGGTGGACAACACTCTTTCGCTTTGCTCCTGAGTGCACTTGGTGAGAAGTTCCATGGCAACGCCACAGGACTGGGGGCTCATGGCGCTCTGTGGTCAGTTTGACTGGTATGATGGTGTTCATGTGACTGCAGGCCGCTTGGTTGCACGGCTTGTAAATTGCCGATTTTACCCACAGAGACACAGGCGCTCTAGGATTATCACTGTTAATGCTGAACTCTTGATGCTAAACCAGGGGTGGGCAAACTGGCGACCGAGGGCCACATGTGGCCTGTTAAACTTTTCAATCTGGCCTGCCGAACTCAAAGCAACTATATTAATATTAAGTAAATAAGAAAACAGCTGTATTTCATAATTTTTTTCAGTGTTTTAAGAGTAATTTTAATAAAGAGCTAAATGCTGTGGGGCTTCAATGACAGTTCTTTTCTTGGAACACTTTTGTTCATTTTCAATTGACATTAAAGCACATGTTTTCTGAATATCCCATGACGTCATTCTTTTCACCTATGATCTGGCTCACCAAAACTCTCCATCCATCTGCTCCTGGTCCGGCCCACTAGATCAAATTATACAACCCAGTGTGGCACACCAGTCAAAAAGTCTACACTCTGGTCAAAATCCAGTTTTCAAGCCTCATAGGTTGGCTTAACCAGCAGTGTTTTTCCATGGCCTCCGCCGCTCATCGTCACTTGTGTTAGTCCGACACTCTCCGTCCCACAGGGGCCAACTTGCGCAACGGCCCTCTCCCAGCGCACGCCTTTTTGTGCCTGAATAGAGAAGATTATACGTTGGTTGCGGATTGGAAACATTTCAGCCGTTTTTCGCCCGTCGTGAATGGAGGTGAGGCCACCGGCGCTGCTGCTCATTGTTTGTTGGCGGGGTGCCAATTAAACCTGCGACGGCCCGGAGAGGCACGTGTCGCGCGCTGAATGAGGCTCGCCGCTGCTTTGCCTCTTCAACGCGAACTGGCGCCGTTTCCTTTTCTCCCCCGATTGTGATAATTTTACCAATTCAGCCATTGAGACATTGAATCATTATTCTCACGCGCAACTGTCCTTCATAAAATAATTGAAGAGACACTAAAAGGCAATACTGTAATTATAATTTTCGGGCTGCCCTGCGAGTTCTTGGTGAAAGCGCCTCGTCCCTCCTGTATGACGGGGCCCCGCGGTTCCGGTCGGCCATTGTTTTTAAAGACACCATTTGGAGTTCATTACCGGGAGTCGGTATGCAGATTTGGAAAGGGGCTTTGATTAAAGCTCTAACAAGCACTTGATGGGTGGGGATATCACATTTCCTTTTGTTTTAATGCACTCGGTTAGGCTCGCTCACAGTTAATAAGTCACAATCAATCTACCTGCTGTACGCGCCGAGGCTTTGCAAGAGCTTAACAGCACCCGGGAGAGATGGAATAATTTCACTTGTGAAAGAGACTGACGGAGTGAGCGGCGTGCATTGATGTTTGCGTCTGTGCGGAGGATTGCAGCGCCTCCCTTTGTATATTTATGCGTTCGTGTACGAGGGAAAAGCAGACTGCTTAAGGAACTCTGTCAGGCGGCGGCGGCATCTTTATTTGAGAGAGTGGATGCGCTCGCCATAAGCGAGTGTGTCGTATTAGATGACCACGGAGGCGGCGCTCCCTAAAATACCTGACTAATGCTTTCTCGCATCTGAGGAGCCGCCGACCAGCCTATGAATGTATCAGATTTCCACCTTGCTGGTCTGGCCGGCCGTCGCTGATGGGCTCCGGATGCACAAGATGCACTCAAAGGTCGCGTGACACACTGGGATCTTTAGGAGAACGCCGACGACTCCCTGTGAACCTCGACGCAGCTTTAAGCGAAAGGTCGTCTTCGTGCGACCGGCGCCTTAAACTGCTTTTTGCCGAGGCATTAAGCCAAGGGGGAAAAAACCCACTGCACCGCTGGAGTTGAGACGGTCGGGACGCTCCGTCGCCGTGGTCCCTCCGCCGTGACATATTAAGCTGGCATTTTAGCTGCTTTAAGCTTGATCGGGTATTTCATTAAATTCAGATTTGTTCCCTTTGAATTATTACAATAACATATCCCTTTTAATGGAAATATAGTTGGGGCGCTCCCACTCTTATAGGTTAGCCGTGTCGGAGCGGAAACCGTGGCCGTTAGCAAAGCAGCAGTGTTTTATTTGTCACTTTGTTTTTGCCATCCGGAATTATTCGCATGTGAGCCATTGGGAGGCTTTAATAAATTGGGCCCGACTCTGAAGTCGACACATTGGTTGCACCCTGAAGTGCTGGCTGAAGTTCAACCGCTCAGCCGTTTGCGCCACTCACAGCGACTCTCCACCGACAGTGTGGGTGTCTGGAGCCTCGACTCAGTTGTAGCTTTCAGTGATCCAGCCAAGGCTACCGGAGCGTGGACATTGACGTCCGGGATGCACTGACGCGCTGAACACGCTGGCTCACGCCGCCTTCAAACATCTCGAGGACACTTTCAAATTTCTCATTCCGCTCAGTGAGATGGTGTTCTAGAGCTGAGCTTGTGTTTGTGAAGGGAAGGATTTAGGGGTTTATGGGTAGGATGGTTTTGACACGCTGGCGCAGTGGTTAGCGCTGCCGCCTCACAGCAAGAAGGTTGTGGGTTCCATTCCGGGCCTGGGACCTTTCTGTGTGGAGTTTGCATGTTCTCCCTGTGTCTGCGTGGGTTCTCTCCGGGTTCTCCGGCTTCCTCCCACACTCCAAAAACATGCATGTGAGGTCAATTGAGCATTCTAAATTGTCAGTAGGTGTGCATGTGAGTTTGAATGGTTGTCTGTTTCTATGTGGCCCTGCAATGAACTGGCGACTTGTACAGGGTGTCCCCCTGCCTTCGCCCTAAGACAGCTGGGATAAGCTCCAGCAGACCCCCGTGACCCTGAATAGGAATAAGCGGGTATAGAAGATGAATGACTGAATGAATGAATGGTTTTGACCGCACAAAACGACTAAAAGCAAGTTCATAACAAGTCTGTCTGTTAGGGTCTCACAAAATTGTACCTGTTGTATCTGTAACTGTGGCCGTCCACCTTCAAACCCAGGATGTGTCATTTGTCTCCGGTCAACTGGGCGGCCTGCCTATCATGAAGTATAGTGCTTCAAAAAGCAAGCAAAAAAAAGCATTGAGAACATCAACTTGGAATTGGCTTTTCCAAGAAATTCCCCCTCAAATTATGGCTGCGCAACCTTTCCTACACAAATCTGTTTGCCGGCAATGTTAAAGCCAGTTGATGTTGTTTTGTTCGAAACCCCCCTCTTGACTTCAAAAGCCAGCGTGTTTCTACTGTCAGAAGTTCCAGTCTGATCCTTCACTCAAAACACAAAGCAGCCAAATGCAACACTGAGCAGGCTTTTCTCAACTCCCCCCCCCCCCCCCCCCTCCCACACACACACACACACACCCTCCCTCCCCAGCAGCAGCCCTATCTGAAAGAGATTAGAGGAACATGTATTTCCTTTTTTTGAGCTCTCATTTCAAACCCTGCCTTTGTGATTACTTAAACGTGGTGGAGCGGTTGGTTACAGAGAGGAAAAAAACAAATTTAAACCAGGACCATCCTTGTCCTTTTTTTAGAAGTTTAAGAAGTCGAGACCTCAAATTAGATTTGCCACAACTAAAACGCTTAGTATCAGGATCGCCGGCATGGTTTTCTGACACCATCATCATCCTTCGGCTTCTTTTTTTCCCCCTTCTTCTTCTTGTGGTGGTCTCCATCGGCATGCTAGCAGTTCACACTTTCCGCTGTTGCTTCGAGAGTGAAAACTGGAAGAAAGGAAAGGAGCGAAGGCTGGTTCAGCGGTGCCTTTATAGTGGAGGAGTGTTTTCTTCTTTTTAAGATGGAATTAAAGGGCAGAAAAAGAGCAAAAGGGAAAGGTGATGTCACAACACTCGTGTGTGTGTTCTTTTTTTGGAAGCTTCAGTGACAACTGCAGCTGAGCTGAGAGGACATTGATTGTTGAAATACGTCCGCAGCCCGATGTTCCTTTGAGGCTGCCGACAGCAGCCTCATACATTAGAGAAATGGATGTCCCTGTCCTGCTTCCAGCTTCTCCTCCCTTATTCCCGCCAAATGTTTGGCCAGTGCTCATCAGCGTGCATCGACGTGCACGAAACTGATGACGAGATGATGGAACAATGGGTCCTCGCTGTTGGTAAACCCAACTTGATGCGTGAAGGTGAAAAAAAAAATGAAAGAAAATGAAAATCCAACGGCAACCAAGGAGCGCTATCTCCTCGCAGCACAAAGCGGCTTTTTGCAGGCTTGGTTCTCAGTTGCGACAGGTTGAATGTGGCCTAATAAAAGGGAGACGGAGCGGAAATTTTTACCCAGTTGCTGCTGATAAGAGGGTATTGTTTCAGCGGCTCACGTGGTTTTTGTGAGAAAAATGTGAGAAATTAGATTGGCAAAAAGAAGCAGGATGCTTTTTTCCCCCTTCTCCCATTCTCTGGCTTTTTTTGGTGGTGGGGCGTTTGAGGCCGATTCTTGATGCCGGTTCAAAACAGACACGGCACAAAGCGACTCCTGAAGATTGGTAATTAGAAATAGTTTACGAGGGGAGAGACGTAGTGTGTGGACTGGGAGTGGAGTCATGATACCCTGGCGCGGTTTTGGCGTGGCGCCACTGCAAAGAGCTTTTCTTTCATTCTTTCCCTCTCCATTATTAGTAGTTCAAAGGCAACAAATATAAGGAATTGCAATTTCTTTGAGTGCCTAATTAAAAATCTTAAGCTTGTGTGTTCTTTGTGTGTAGCCGCGTGGCTTCATGTCCAGCCAAGCGCTGCTCCTTGTGTGTGAAGAGTTTGGCTGCAGTTTATCTGAAGCCATTCATCTGCAACGCACAGTACACAATCTGGTCCCCCTGGTTTCTTTCTGTCTTTCTTTCTTTCTTTCTTTCTTTCTTTCTGTGAAGCAACTGACTCTTTAGCATTACACACATTTCCATTGTATATGTGTAACTGCACCTGGGTCTGAGCTCAGCTTACTAGCATCCAGGTGGGATACGGTGAAGAATAAGTGAACATTTTTTTTTTTTTTACATTATATAGAAAACAGACTGTTGTGTGAATTAAATGTCACTGGACATCATGGTGCCCCATTCTGCAGTCAAATATTTAACTTATAAAAGATTGGGAAAGCATTTATCTTTTTTTTATATAGGAAAGCTCAAACAATTGAATAATATTAGACAATTTACCGCATTAACTTTCACTACTTTGCTGTCACTGTCTCAACTTTTCTCTCACTGGTTGTTTCTGGATTATTTCTCAGCTGATTGGTGCTCTGAAAACGCTTCAATTTAGTGGCGGGAAGCCGTCACCTGGCCTGTGGTCATAAAATCCACACATGCATTGTGGGTAATGTGGTTTATGGTCAATAAACGTTGTTTCAAGTTCTGCTGGGCTGCATAAAGTGACATGGCGGATGAGTTTGACATGCGTGCGATGTAACAGATATGACTCATCAGTAAAAGTGAGTGGCAAATGAAATGAGACCAACTTGACAGTGAATAAATACTGAATTTGTCAAATTGGTATCAACAGTTGCCTGTGGTTTTATTCATCAGTTTGATATTTTTAGACGTCCTTGTCAGCCCAACAGTTGGGAGCAGTGATGGAATTTATTGGAGATTCAAACCTCCCCTTGAAGATATTTAGTCGTCTTTTTTCAAAGAATTCTCTCGACTCCCCCAACGTCCCGTCGGATTGCGGCTGCGATCACATTGGGCCGTGCAGAAACGGCTGAATTGGAATCTTATCTCCTCTCCATCTTTCCCATTACGGGCAGATTGAAAGCCCTGCAGCGGTCCTCCGGCTCAGTCCCCAGTCAAGGCAGCTTTTTAGGCCACGATTTGACAGCTTCTAAAAATGTCACATTTCGCCGTTAAGATGCGCTGCCAAGCGCTTGAGCCGTACACGTTGTGGCATCGACACCAGTCGTGAAGCGGCGCTGACCTTCCTCTCACTCGTGGGCTTCACCCCTGGCACCACCTGTCTCCTGGTGTCAGTATGACATTAGCAGCTTGAAGAGCCTGATGTATGGAAGTGGGCTCGGAGGCACTTGTCACGACTCCGCTCCCTGTTCTCTGTAGACGGACGTGCTAGCCAAGCCAAGCGCTGCTAGAAGGTTAGTGAACACGCCGTGTATGCTAACGGCCTGTTGTGGCTTTGTTCAGAGTAAGACGCAGAGTTACTGATTATTAGAATCATTTCAGTGTCTGCCCTGATTCTGAAACTGGCTGCTCAGATTTGATAATTTGACTCATTTATAGCAAACCCTCCCAGCCTTTCCTTGACGGGGTTGCAACAGTGAGTCATATACAATTGACATTACAATTACATTACCTTCGTGCATTGGATGCTCTTTCTGACAAACCTTCGCGTTTATCCAGCATGGGGAACGGTACTGGTAGGACGCTTGTTTAGCGCCCCCTCGAGGCTGCATTATCAGGGTGACCTAGTGAGTGATTGGACCCACAAGCTGCCAGTGTCATTTAGGGCACGCTACCATCTCATTTAGGTCAAAATAATGGAATGAAAAAAAGAATCTCAAGGCATAATATCATCGGCACACAAGAAAAACTGTTACATTTTTGGGTATTTGCTGTCAGTATTTAACTTCTTAGAGGGAATTTGCACACAAAATCGAACAAATACAAACACAGAGTTCTAACGATGCTCAGCCCTGGTGCTAAAAGAGATTCAGGCTGACGCGTATCGACAACCCCCAAAAAAAGAGGCTCCGGAGAAGGTCGGCTATTTTTATACGTCTGCTGGCTGCTGTCGCCGAGCTGCGGGCAGACGCCCGTCCCTCCGCTCCCTCTGCTCGCTCCCGCCGCCATCCTCCTCAGCTGTGCACAGCGACCGATGCTGCGTCTCAGACACACTCAAGGGGGCAGCATTTTCTCGAACTGAAAGTGTGTGTGTGTGTGTGTGTGTGTGTGTGTGTGTGTGTGTGTGTGTGTGTGTGTGTGTGTGTGTGTCATTGTGGTGGGGGTTGCGAGGCCCCCCTACCGCCCGCCGGCTGCCATCTGGGCAAATGGCAGGTCTTTATGCCGGCATTGTAGCCAGCGAAGAAAGAGGGCACGGGGGCGTCGCAGGAAGCTCCGGGGACGGACAGGGAGGGGGCATCCGCAGACACAGGTCATTCTTCCTGGGCCGAGAGAGAGGAAGGGGGGGTAGAAAAAAAAAGAGCCACTCAGGAACACCTGTGCTCCCGCTCCCCTCTGCCCTACTTCAGACGCTCTGTCAGAAAAGCACGAGCTCAGCAAAAACTGCAGGCGGCAAACAAAAGACTTTGTGCGGGGCTCGTGCGGGCGAATAACAATCGCCGCTCGCTCCTCTATTCATATATTCATGTGCGCACTCATATTCGGTCCTTTGCCGCGAGGCCGATAAACAGCGGTTGGTCCAGCAGGTAGGATGAGATGCCCTGCCATGTTGCGCAAGCAGGGCTGCAGGTCGCGATGCTCGATAGCGCCCACTTTCTTTCCGATCCCATACTGAGTAAACTTCAGGTTGGTATCGGAAATATTGATCCAAGACTGATTTTGTGTGTGTGTGTGTGTGTGTGTGTGGGAGACAAAGAAAGGATGGGCCTACTCTGCTGGGTCTCCCCGACAAACACTTGCTGTTTTAGGATACAAGGTAACTCAAATTGAAATCATTGGTAGATTGTTTGATCAAATTAATAAATACATAAATGCCTGAATAATTGCACAGTTTTGTTGGTACCTACATCAACCATCAACCATCACCACCGACAATTAATAAACCAAATTAAACCTATTATCATTAATAATGGATACATTTTAGAAATATAATGTTTCTTTTTATCCATCTTACCTAGTTTATATTTGTCAAATTTCACCATGGCTGTGCACAGCATGCCGCAGTAAATTAAAGTTCCCATCAACCACCCTTCATTGGGACAAGATCTCGGTAGTTTCAAAACTGTCCAATTTGTTCCTATTAATGTGATTCATGACCACAAGTGACTGAAGTATGAAAAGTATTGATATTTATGATTAGAGAATTGATTTTAGATCATAAAGATCAGGCATAGGAAGCATCACTATTTTTATATGGGTCTGCACATCACTAGCTCACTGCGGGATGGTCGGACTGGTGTCTAAAGAACAACCGGAGGTACTATGTCTCAGCCTGGGTGGCCGCAGAGAGCTCGAGTTGCCCAGGGCTCGTAACCACAGTCTACGCCCTCCCCCCCTCCGAAAAAAAAAAAAAAAAAAAAAGAAACGAAAAAAAAAACGCTAATAGACTCTCACGCATTATTCTTCTCGGCGCTCCTCCCCGGAGAGGCTCGGCGGCGATCCTCTGTTAAAGCATTACGTGAACATGTTCAGCCGTGCCGCTAAAAAATCTCTCCCCCACGGCTATGGTCTCAGCGCAGCCAATCCTTTCATCCCCCGTATCTCTCAATCCAGGTAGGGCTTGGCTGAAGACCGCCACTCTGGATTGGAAGTGGGGAGGGGGGGCGGTGATGGGGTGGGGGGCACAGGCCTTCGGCTGCGCAATCGATTTTCGTGTAAGGTCCAGGCCGTACAGTACGAGTGACCGTGTCAAGTGAAAAAATGTAAATGGGCCGAGGCCCGAAACGATCGGGCGGCTCGGATCAGCGAGTATGTGAGCAGCAGATAGCATTTAGCCCTGGTTTTAACCAAGGCGCTCGGGCATTTTCTTCTTCTCCTGCAGCCCCTGAGCACTCGGCCTGCAACTCAAGCCGCTGCTATCAGCTGCTGGGGCCTCTGAAACAGACCCTCTTCGCTATAGATCATCTCCCCTCCTCACGCTCCTCCCGCAACCCCACCCCACAACCCTCCACCCCTCCTCCACACAGACCAGAGGTGATGGAGAAGTTGTAAATCAGGATTGTATAGTTTCACACCCGGTAATGATTACGGTGCCCCTGGGCTGCATCCCCCAGCCCTCCGAGCTGAGTTAAATACGGCGCATGCCTGTAAGTGAATGAGGAATAAATTGGTGGAATTAGCTGATGTCACCCACGGTGGTAGTGCGCGTCGACGGAACAGCTGATTTAGAAAGCGCTTTGCGGCTCCTCAACGTTGCACCTCTGCAGTGTGTGCGGTTGCTGTGCCGCTCACGTGTAAGAATCCTTCAGTTGACATTTTGCAGGCGCCATGATCATCCCTGAAAATCTCTGAGGAAAGATTGTTTGAAAAAATTGCTTCAGTGTAGATAATAAAAAAAAAATCATCATTTTGAGGTTGAATTGCAACTTAATTTGGTTCCCACTAATGCAGCTGCCCACGCTTAAAATGTTCCGAGCCAGGAAAAGCTTTCCGAAAGTAATTTTACAAACCAGTTGACTTGAGCATCTGCTCGTGGACGCAGCCTTTGTGTTTATTCCGGTGCAACGGAACAAGTTTTTCTTTGAGGATGGAAGTTTTCAAAGAGGGCATGCTGCAGCCCGCTCAGTGCGACAGGATGAGGCTCTCAGCTCAAGTGGTCGGTATGGCGGAAGTGTGTTTGCAAAAGAACCAAACGTCTGAGCTGTGATTGGTTTGTAATAATATGAGATAATGACGGTGGTTAATTAATTCTGATGTGGTGAAAATGATGATGTCCACTGCGGTCGTCTCTGCTGGCCGCGCTGCCAGTTGAACGCCACACTTCCATTTGTAATAGTATCACGCTGGGAGGTAATAAATAATAATACTATGCTTGTAAATGTCCAGTGGTGATTTGGTCCAGTGTGTGGCAGCACTGGGGCTTCTACTGCTTTGCCTTTTTTGCATCTCTGATACATGTACTTTAATTTTTATTCCGTAAATCAAGCTTTTTACTTTAACAACCTTACAGCAGCCTTTAAGACACTAAGACCATGTCTGATTATGTCTGGACAGTAACTGATGCATTTTTCTTGCTTCACTAAAATAAAAAAAAACCCTGAACCAAAACAGAAAAACCGTGACCTAAACACTTAAAATTGACTGCAGAAAGGTTGCCGTTTTCCATTATATTCACACACTTTATTGCTGGCTGTGGCCCCGGAGATAAGATGACAGGGGTGGGGAGGCAAGGGTGTGTGTGTGTGTGTGTGTGTGTGTGTGTGTGTGTGTGTGTGTGGAGGGGGGGGGTCTTCTGTCCCTCCTATTTAAAACACGCCTTCAGAAGCAAATCAACTCCCCCGGCGGCTGTTTGGATTGGCGCAACTGTATTGACAATCTGTTAAAGTGCAGAGAAATGGCTTATTTTTCCCCCCCTTTTGTTGAATTTGACAGTGATAAAAGTGGATTGGGGCAATAATGGCTGCCATGGATCAACACCTAGAAACATTTCACTCGGCTGATGTGGACATGAATGGGATCCAAAGTCATGTCTCCCTCTGGCCGACTGCCAGGACCTTCACAGCAGCTTTAATAAATGGTTTGTACCGGCAGACGGTCCTTGGCCCGCCTGCGCGGGCTCGTGCCCGCACCCCGCTCTGCGTGCGTGCGTGCGTGCGTGCGTGCGTGCGTGTGTGTTTACATGCACAGGAATATATAACGCGGACTAAGTGGGCAAAACCCCTTGCGGACAGCAAAGAAAGACCAACAACGCACAGCAGAGCGAAGAGAGCAGGAAGTTGAAGGTCCGCCGTCTATTTATCCGCAGCGGCGGGGTGCACATGAATAATTCAACGTGACATTCATTCATAATTAAGTTTTTTTAATGGATAAATAAATAGACAAAGCGTAGTAGGGAAGCAAATTTTTTTCCCCACATGATGCGTGCGGATGCATCTTCAAGCTGCGCTCAATGACGTGACCGGTGAGGGGTAGGAGTCCAGAGAAGGAGCTCAGTGGTCAGGGGCAGAGCTAAGTAGTGGCCAGGGGTGGGGGTGGGGGTGGGGTGTGTGTGTGTGGGGAGGGTATTGTACAAAATTGCCACACTACGGCATGTCATGTCTACCTGACCTGATGATTGACCTGGATTCTGTTTTGGCTGAAACAAGATGCTCAAAAGAATACATTTCATGTAACCCCGACCATGACTTTAGGACACAGGGCCAAGCTGATACAGGTTGCTATTGATATTTAACATTGGTGAAGATTTGCTCTTCAGGCCGACTGTTATAAGGTCACGCTGAGAACATTGAACAGATACGCACAATAAACACAGTAGCACTTGGAGTAATAATAAAAACAGCCCTACACACATTTCAGGTACCTCTGCTATGTGAGTCATGATCTCAACCCCCCCTCCCCCACCCCAAAGGACACATGTCTGGCTCCGCCACCGTCAGTGGGTGGACTACCACCATGGTGCTCAGAGGTCAGCGGGCAGCTACCTTCCACTAGAGCGGCTCGCAGGCCTCCAGCAGGCTGCGGTGAACTTCTGTCGGGGTGCTGCTGTGGGAATGGGGGGGGCAGGAAAGTCGGTATTCCCCATCGCCGCCACCATCGTTCCCCCCCTCTTCAACCTCCACCTCCTCCTCGCCGAGCATCATCAGGCATTATGGCAGATTTTCAATGAATACATTATAAAAATACGGACACGCTTTGCGGGAGGAGCGAAAAGCGGGCGGATGGTGGGAGGGTGTGTATGTGTGGTGGGGGGTGCTGTGCTCCATCTTTTGAGGCGCATCTTTTTATCATCTCGTGCTAGGCGGCGTGCGTTATTCCCCATCTTCATCACTGTCACCTTGAATCACGCAGCAGATGTCTGAAGGTGTCGCCGCTCGCCGCTTCGCCTCATTGTTTACCATTTACGGCCGCCGCCGTAAAAACAATTCTTGGGACGCGCTTGTTTATCGGCGGTGGCGGCGGCAACAAGCAAGCGAGCGAGCGAGCTAACTTCGCTGCCATCATCATCATCATCATGGTCGTCATCGTGGTCGGCGGCGGTGGCGGCGGCGGCGGCGGTGGCGGCGGCGGTGGCGGTGGCGGCGGCGTCGTGAGGCACGCCGGCACTGGCAGGGTCGGCGAGCAGCCTCAGCATGCTATGAATTGATTCGCTGTTAAAAGGGTTTGAATATAATTAAAGCTACTGTTTGCTACTCGGCAATCTAAGTGGATCTTGCCATCACACTGCGAGTTGCATCTCAAATTTGTCTCCCTGAAACACTATTAACACTATTTAACTTGGGGGCATTCATTTAATTTGCTGTAATTGCTTTAGAGCCCCCCCCCCCCCCCCCCCCTCTCTCTCTCTCTCTCTCTCACGCCATGCTCAGCCAGTTATCCGTAGGTTTGTGGTGGTGTTGGGGGGGTGGAGGAGGTAATGGGGGCAGGTAATGTTGCAGCGCAGGTTTTTTTTTCCTTTTTCTTTTTTTGCGGGCTTCTGCGACTTCATCTGAGGCGGCAGTTGCCTCGAAACGATTCAGTCGGAGTGAATTAAAAAATTATGGCACTGCAGTAAATTAATGCACGGTAATGTCGGGGCCGTTTTAATTTATCGGGATTTCATTTTGCCGCCCTTTTGCGTTAATTTTGCCGTTCGACTGCCAGAGTGCGTCCCTTGTCTGCTGTCAACAGACCATGGAGCCTTCGCATCAGCTCCCAGGTGATAAGGATGCCACATAGTAGTTTATTTTCTTCATCGGCTTTCAGATATTGCAGAGTAATCTTCGATGTACGAGAAGGCCTGTTTGCATTCATAAATATTTAGGAAAAAAAATATATTGTCCATGACACTTACGTGGTCCATTCAAAGCTATAAGCCGATGTCCAGGTCAGATGAGCCTGTTGGAGAAGCTAATATTCTATTCTACAGTAACACTGAACATCAGTGCATTAGGTCATTGTTTCTCTACGTTCTCTGTATTCTATCACAGTCTTCACCTTTTACTCCTACTGGAAACATGTGGCTCATTGCGTGCATCTGTGTATCAGCATTGGCAATGCGGCATCTCACCCGACACGTTGCTGGGGAGGCTGATCAGTGTTTGAGGGGATAAATGAGGAGTTTGGCGGTTTTTGCAGCGGTAGCTGGCTTCTCAAGCGGTCACCTCCTGGAGAATGTTCTCCTTCAATAAATGATCACCTCTCGCAGAACTTCAGTGAAATAACAGCCAATTACCTTGACGGTTCGTATTTTAATGATAGATTTGGTTTTCATTGGATGATTCTATGATGCTATTCGAACATCGTTGGCACTTCCATCTAAACCTGCATCTGAATGCATTGTGGAGACGCTGCACGTCTGTTTATGACTTGAAACAACAGTTTTGTTTCCGCAGCACAGCTACGTCCGTGGCCGTGATGTGTCTATCCGCCATGAAATAATCACATGAAATGACGGCGGAGCAGCAGTTTGGCTTCAATCAGGGAGAAAGAAAACCATAACATTAACATGTCGGGGAGGGATGGCAGGCTGTTGGGGGGCGATGGGGGGCCGTGGGGGGTGGGGTGGGTGGGCAGGTGTTGGGACTCCTTAGAGAGCTGGAGGTCACATTACCATACAAAAGCCACTCTGCTGGGTAACCTTTCCAGGCGCTGCTCCCCAGCCAGGGGGCCTGCAGACACACACTGGCACTGCCACAAATGCCTCACTACCAACCCACACACACACACACACACACACTTAGGCATGCATAAACACGCTCGTGCATGTCCGCGTGCACGCATCTCTCATATTCAGCCCCCCAAAGACCCCCTGCGTTCTACCCTGACAGAAACATTGCTTGTATAGTGACATGAAATATTTGCACCCGGGGAACATAAATCACAGGGGACAACTCCACAGCAAAACAAATACTATGATATGGTCCATTGGCGTCATAATGCTCACTTAAGGGGAAGGCATTCTCGTGGAATTTAGAAACCAAAGCCCAACATTTTATCTTCGCCAGCAGTCAGTTTGCGCAACTGCCCCCCCCACACACCACCCCTCCACCCCCACCTCGCCGAATCTCCAGAAAAGTGAGCCTGTTGTCATATAAGCTCCACTTTATTGTCAAGTCGGGCGTGTCGTTGTTGGGCGTTGAAAACGATGCGCTGGAGCTGTGCGGGTGGCACAGGTGGGATTTCGGGGGCCGGGGAACAAGCGACAGGCGTCGACCTTGGCAGAGGGGGTCGGAGGAGGGGGGGCGGGCATGCTGAGGCCATGCTGCTGGGCAGGAAGAGCAACCGGTGGCGAGGAAGAGGAGGAGAGCGGAGGGAGGCACCCGGCGAGGAGCCGCAGGGTAAATGTCGATCAAAGGAGCCAGGGAGGGGGGTGAGGGGGAGAGGAAGGAAGGGGGAGGGGCTGGGCAGGAGCGCCGGTGGTCCTTTTGATGGACAGCGAGCGGCATCAGCAGGGATTTAGGAGGCTGTTGGAAATGATGCAGGTTTTAATGCTGCTGCTTCTTTTTTTTCTTTTTTTTTCCTATTTGGAGGTGGGAGCCACACACGCCGGGCATCTTTTCCACTGAGGCTGATTTTGAGTGACAGGTCAAAGAGATGGAAAAAAATAATAGTAAT
The DNA here is from genome assembly GCF_046127955.1 of Nelusetta ayraudi. Classification (NCBI taxonomy): domain Eukaryota; kingdom Metazoa; phylum Chordata; class Actinopteri; order Tetraodontiformes; family Monacanthidae; genus Nelusetta; species Nelusetta ayraudi. The sequence continues at coordinate 6,917,253 of NW_027466061.1, forward strand.
ATAAATATACTTAAAAACAAAAAAAAAAAAAAGTGGTCTCTGCACATACGTGCGAGAGCGTGCGCTCGTTCGCTAGCCCCCACAGGTAACACGTGCACACCGTGTAATTACGCTCATTACACGGCAGGCTGTGGGTCTGCGTGACACGCCTCAAGACGGCGGGGGTGGGGGGGGAGAAATATTAGAAAAAGAAATAAAGAATGAAAGTGTGGATTGTTGACAGCAGAGCGGCAGCCGAGCTGTGACAGTCAACTACATTGTTTACGCTGCAATTACCAAGGCTGAATTCAATCAGTCAGGCCAATACACTGCTTTTTTTTCTGTTTTTTTTTTTTTTTATTGCAATTATGCAAAAGACCTTACAGCGCACTGTGTGGTAGGACGTGATGTGCGCCAGCTTATATTGATTACTTTATTTGTAAAACGGAGTCTTTAAGAAGTGGCTGTCACTCAGCCCCGTCGGCTGCTCCCTGAGTGTCGCGTGCGCCAGCAGCGCCCTCGCGACAATAATAAACTCTTAATGTAATTGATGTAATGCGCCGCACGCAACAATAAGGTATAACATCTAATCACATTAAGGAGTCATTGCCAGGCTGTAATTAAAGTGTTTGAGGCAAGTGATTACCAACTCCGATGGAGATTGCGAATATATAATGGAGGTGTTATGAAGATACTGCTCTTAATTGCGTGGCTTTTTTCCCGCCGCCGCCTGCCCATCCTCTAGCGCGGCGTCGTGGTCGGCGCCGTCACCTCGTCGTTGACCGCGGCGCCCCCTTGAGCCTGTGAATAAGGGGCCGAGATGAAGCCCCCCTTCAACCGGTCACGCCCCGCCGCGCACTCAAGGGTTAACGCCGAGGCAAGGCGACCCCCGCCCCCTCCCCACCTCTTGCCCCCCCGCAGCCTGACTCGGCTAATGGCTCGCCATCTCATCAGGCCGCGCGGCCAACCAGAACACGCCGAGAGATGTTCGCGTTCGGGCAAGTCGGCAAATTAGCCGACACGAATTAAGCGGCGGCGCTATGCTAAAGCTGTCGAGAGGCGCCCACGAATGATTTGTTGCCCCCCCCGCCCCCCCCTCCTCTCTCACTCTCCCTCACCCTCCCCTCGCCTTCATGCCGCCGCTGATCGGGATCGAGTGTCTGTGCTCCCAGGAACGGAGGGACGCAGTTCGCTGTGGCGCACTCTGCAAACGCAGTCAAAAATCAAAAGGGGTTCACGAGGCTCCACCTGCCCTGCACTTCTCCTCTGCTCCAGGCCGCTGCCACTCCAGTGTGACAGCATTATAAAACCATTGTATAACTATCAGACTATTATTTTTAATATCAGTATTTTATGGAGTTGCAGTGGAAACTTCAAACCAGTTGATCACAGCAGGGGAGGTGTTTTCCATCGTGAACAACTGTGATCTGGGAGGTGTTTTCACCTTTCTAATCGCTGTGCCAGTCACCCATGGAGACGTCCAAGCCTGAGGCTTTGTGGGCTGAGCTCTGCTCTCCTTCTTGTGCGCCGGCCCCCCTTTCCTGGAGGCACCACTGTGCAGCTGTAGGCGTTCATGTTTTCTGTTGACTCAAAGGTCTCTGTTATTCAAAAGTTCACTCTGATACTGTTTTCTACCTGCAATGTCTCCAAACTATAAATGGATTTCCCCCGGAAAACAAGACAAGACCATTCTTTACTTTTGTTGCCCCTTTTCAGGAAGAAGTACGTTCCCTTTGTGATGTCACAAAGAGAGCCTGATGTGGCTCAGTATTGGACCTTGTGGCAATTTTATCCTCCGTTTCCCTCTGTGGGTTGCTTGTTTTGTCACATAAAGTGATCAGAAAAAGTTCAGAGTGATGGTAATTTGCAGTGTAAACTACATTAATTGTGAGTAACTTCTGGAATTACTTTTAGACACCTGTTTTCCCAACACAATAATGGCAGGGAACAGAATTAGTTTGGTCGCTGTGAGCTCTCGAGATCTCTGCCAGAGAAATTAAAAATTAGCAAATAGTGTGACTTTATTCTGGAGGCACATTGAGGGATACCCTTGCAGCTGGATCACTGGACTGCATGTTGAGAACACCTGTTTAAAAAAATCTCATTCATGATTCAGGATTTTCATAAAAGAAAAAGTCTAATTTGAACCACATGCCTATTTACTGACTAAAACTGGCTCTACAGATTAGAATTAATCAAATTACAATCGTAAACACACATTTTATCCTATGTATTATTTGGTTCCTTCTCATGTCTGTTTGTTGTAGTGAACTGACTCTGAAGAGCTCTCACTGAAGACGCTCAGTTCGAGGATGTTCCAGCTGTGTTCTCTGTGTTCCCGACGTGAGGAGGAGTCGGTGGTGTGGGAGGAGGTGGGGGAGGGGGATCAGACGTTAACGGAGAGGCTCTGCTAGATTACACGAGGCTTGTCTGAGCTCGGGGTTCCCTCGCCTTTTGTTGTACAACCTGGCTCGTGGAGCGGCAGATCAAAGCTTCGCCTGCAGCGTCTCGCGCTGCATCATTTACACATCTGTGAAATCCACAATCAGGAAGAAGACTATTAAAGCCCCTGCAAAGCATTTATTAATGTGGAACTTTGACCTTTGAACAAAGGTAAGGTAGCGGATAGAGATACTTGCAGATTCCCCCTCCCCCTCTTCCTTTCTTTCTCAGTGGCGTTCAGAACTGAATGTTTTTCAGTGTTTTCCATTTATTCTAGTTCTGCTTTGAGTTTCAGCTGTTTGCTTTCTTCACTGCATTCAGGTGCGCTTTCAATTCATTAGGCGATCCACTGCGAATGTATTATCGGACACTATGGTGCTGGCAAAGGCGAGAGCACCGGCCTATTTACCGTCACTCATGAAATATGCATCTGTTGAATGGGTGTCCATCTAAAAGCATGCCTGCCTGCCTGATACAGTCGTGATGGCCGAGGTGGTGGGAGGGTCCTGCGCCGCCTCAGAAGTTCACTCAAGGACAATCGCTCACAGCCATTTCCATCGTCGTCGGTCTTTGGCGCTGATCATCGGACATAAATGCTGCGGTGCCTATTGGAGATAACAGATTTACCTGGAGGTGTGACTCTGTGTTTGGGATCGTTTGCTGCTAATTCTGAACTGTACACAAACACACACATTGCGGCAGCTTTAAATGGCTATAAAAAAAACAACAAAAAAAAACTGGCTGCAGGTTTTGAGGGAAGACCATTGACAAATAAGACACCGAGTCCTTCCTGTACGTCAACAGCACAAATGGAGTGTTGGGAGGGGAGGCCTGTCTTTGGGTCTCAGATGAAGAAGTGCCTTGCCACAAAGATGAATGATTGCCTTCTGTGCAAATGCACCGACTCTTGGGTTGATTTAATTGAGTTGAATTAAACCTAAGCCAGGTAGAAATGGAGACAGAGAGAAAATCCATGCCGTCGATCTATAAAAGCCTTTAGGGCTTCGATCTGGATTACGTAGATTATTTTCCTGTCTGGTCACAGTCACACTTCATTCCTACCCCTGCTGACAGTTTGCTTCAGTTCCATATCGTCAAGGTGGCGGTCTGACAGGGGGGTGGGTTATAGACAGACCAGACCCACCGCCAGCACTGACTAGGACCATGTGTATCCTCGCTTGCGGAAACTTGTAAATCTGCTTAATTTTCTCTTGTTTTATTCTGAGCCTTGAATTTAATCCTACATATGCAAGGAAAAGCCTGAAAATGCAGAGCTTGCTTGGAAAAAAAAAAAAATCTGGCAGAGGAGAGACGTGTTGTTTTTGTTCTGGCAGAATGGCGGAGACACTCCTGCAGAGCTGCTTCTGCCATACAGCGCGTCTGCTGTAAAAATAGCCCGCTGACGGTAAAGTCATTTCACTGACGTAGTTCCTCAACATGGAAATCATCATCAATCCTTGTGCGCCGTACGCCGAGAGGAGGCGGCGCCCGGGCCGCTACAGAGGGGAGAGCGACACAACAGAGCCTGGCATCTTTCGGGGCGCGTTTGATTTTGAGAAGCAGGAGGGGGAGAGAAAAAGGAAAAGGAAAAAAAAAAGCTGAGAAATGAGAGGATGCCACGATGTGAGGGAAAGGGGCCGCCGGTGCCAGTGGAGTGGAATGAGCCAACTATATGTCAGCTGTAAACGCCCCCTGACAAATTATCAAACAGCGTTAAAGGAAAATAAAAAATGCCGAGCAGTAATTCAGCAATCAGCCGGCGATTCGGGGCCATACGTCGTGGGCTGCCAGCGGACTTAAGGCCAAGCTGCCAAATCACTCTTTCAGGGCAGCCTGAGCAAAGGGGCTTATCTAAATGTGTTGGTCTTTCTCCGCTCCGCCACGCCGGCCCTATGTCCACAGAGCCCACGGCGGCCTGTCTTCCTTTGTCCGTATTTGTCTTCCTGTCTCGTTTTGGCTCCGTCGCCGAGGACCCGGCCCTCCGCCCCGCCCGCCACCCCCCTTCTCTGCTCCGCTAACCTCTCGAGGAGTCGCCTCTCTTGTTCTTGACAGCCTCGAGATGACACGTCGACTCGTAAAAATGTGTGATTAGCCATCATTGTTTGAGCCCCCCACCCCTCTTTGAGCAAAGCTGCTTAGGGGGCAGCCGATAAAACCAATGCTGTATGTTTATCTGCTACATTTCAATCCTTCTTTGTAGTGTGACAGCACAGATGATAGGAGGGGAGAGTGAGGGAGCGAGCGAGCAAGCGAGGGAGGGAGGGAGGGAGGGAGGGAGAAGGAGGGGGTCCGATCCTGATCTGTTCATTTGAAGTTGAAACCTTTGGTATAGTGGGATGAGACCGGAGAGCCGCGCCGCACGCGACGTGTACGAGCTAACCTTTTTTTGATCATGCAGAATTGTCATGTGCTGTGTTTTATGATGTGCACGTGTACTGGGGGTTACCGGGGGTTACCTCAGCCTTGTTCTTCCACCTGCATCCAGGCATGAAGCACCACGCGGTTGCGTTGCGGCTGTGGTGCACTGGGAGTCTGCGGGTTCAGGAGTTGAACATCTTTTGCCGCAACCAGATGTCTGTCTTCTTAGCGCACGGCAAACCGCTGAGCATAAAGGAAAAAGATCCTTGTCAGAAAGCAAAAATAATAATCATAATTGCGACTTCCCTGGTCAAGCAGAAATTCACCCGTATCCCATCACCGTTATCCTGCAGTCAGGGTCGTGGGGTGAAGGCTGGGTCACTTCCTGAAGAAGTTGCCAGTTGATGGCAGAGCCAAGCAACCCCTCACTCACATTTTGCCCTTCACGTGATTTAGAGCTGCCAATTAGCCCGATGTGCATGTCTTTAAACTGGAACCGCCTCGGACATGCAGTCTCCACACAGAAAGGGCCGCAATCATAATCAAACCCTGGACCTTCCTGCTCTGAGGCGGCGGTGCTAACTACTGCTAGCCACGGTGCTACCCTAAATAGAGGAAACAGTGTTTGTAGTGTAATGTCAATGGAGAGAGACCGCAGCTGCATCGGCGCATTAGAAAGCCCACCGAGGCTCCAGGTGTGTCCTTTCATCCACATTCACATCTCCTCCCACGACTGCCAGTCAGTGCTCATCAGCACCACTTGGGGGATCCTCAGGCATCCTTGCCCACCTGACACACAGTCCCAGCAGTGACTTCTGGGTCTCCTCCCAGTCCCCTCCCAGTTGGACACGCCTGGAAAAGCTCCCAGTGAAGGAGCCCTGAAGGCAACTCCATCAGATGTCGGGAGCATCTCAGGTGGCCACTCTGGGCTCAGAGGGGCGTCAGCTTCCCCTCGAGCTTCTCTCCATTGCAAATTGAGAAAACTCAATTCAGTCACTGATGCCCGCCACACCATAAAACTTGCAAAAAGTGAAATTACCACGAGAGGTTCTCCAAGCGGACCGTGTCCTCCCTGTGCCTGTGACGCTGTCCATAAATGTCAGAAACAAGCTCAGAGACAAAGGGCAAGATTGCCGGAGTTCCGGTGCCCACTGGGAACGTATTTGACTTTGTGCAGTGAATACAGACAAAGCTCTCAGCCTGCTTATCCAGAAGCTGAAAGGCACATAACAGCGACCCTGGTAACCTACAGCCTGCACAGCGCTTCTTTGAAACTCAATGGGTGGACACAACTGTTGGCCTTTTTTTTTCAACCCAGAAAAAACCCCGCATGTACTCTTGTTGAGCAAACTCCCATGACAAACCTAAAAGGTTGAAGAGCTGGTCAAGCGTGTGCTTATTCCTCCAAATCTGCAGCTGGAATTGGAAAAGGCCTCCTAAAATAAACTTCTCCTGTGGGGCTGAGCGACGTGACACCCACGTAAGTAAACTGTGGCTTTGGGTTTTTCCTCTAATCGTTTTTAGACCACCAATTTCTCTTTTTTTCTTTTTCTGTTTTTAAAATACCAGTTTTGGACATTTTCTGTTTGATTTATCACATTGCTGTTATGTTCTCCTTCATTTCCGCAGCAGGCACACAACACACAAACATGCGCGTGCGCGCGCACACACACACACACACACACACACACACACACACACACACACACACACACACACACACACACGTACACACGCGCGCGCAGAGGTTGCAACATCTTCTTTAACAAGTGCAGCACCTGTCACCCAGAGATAGTGAGAGCACCACCTTCCTCCAGTAGCTCTGGTGGAATACTGTCAGGATCTGCACATTTGATTCAAAAATAGCAGCCCTTAGTCATCCAGGCTTTATGCACCTGTAAATACAAGATGCATGAGAGTTTGTGAGACTCAGCACTTTTATTTTCTATGCTTTTTTTTTTTTTTAGCTTGACACCTCTGTGTGTCCTGCTCACACACTGGCCTCTCTTGATGAAACGAAAAAAAATCAAGTGAAGTGTGAGATGAAGTGCAAAAGATTGAAAATGAATCAGGAGGCTTTTTTCACCCAGTCTAATAAAGTGCTTTCTAAGCTCAAACATTCCAGGGAGGGTTTTTTTTTTATCCAGTGCTTGGTTTCCTGGTGAGCTTGTCTGCAAAAGCCTGAAACACCTCAGATGGGCTCCATGGTGTGGAATGGGTGGGAGAAAGAGGCGGAATTAATCTATTGTGATTTATTTCTATTCATTTGTACCCCTATACATGAAGTCTGTGAAGTAGTCGATATCGCAGACAGATTCCTCGGCCTTCCAGAAGATTCCATGATAGCTGGATAGCTCGGGGGGAAGAGGCAGGTCTTTGGCTCAGCCAGATTGACAGCTGTTGCATTCAGTCAGATTAATCAAAACAACATGAGTAAATGGTAAAAAAAAAAAAAAGTAATAATAATAATTTGCTGTCATTGATATTCATGTTAGATGTGATTTAGCTACAGTCACATGGGTTATTTCAGTATGATTTTTCCGTGTGAGTTTGAGTATGAACGGCTGATATGTGTGATATTCGGACATTAGTACCAGGCATATTGAATTCCTATATCCATTTCAGCGGCCCATTCATTAGTTGAACTCAGCATCCGCCACTGTTGCTAGGCATCTTCCTCACGAGCTGTGACATGGAACCCTTGAGTTATTCCCTGTGCAGTTTACTAGAACAAAAATAATACTGAACTTACACTGAAGGCAATCTTGAATGTAAATTAATCTGGTTTTGAGTGCAACAAAAAAAAATGCTGAAGATTCACATTTTCAGACTTTTCTGACGCCTTTACTTTGCAATGCAATGCGCGTGCACGTGCACATTTGTTTGCGCGGGCCTCCGCTGTCTTGCGAGTGCGCGTGCTCCCGAAGGGGAAGCAGGCTGTGCGTGCGGGGTGTTATCTGCTTCTACGGAGGGTGACAGCTAATCACCAACCCTGACAAACACCGGGGTAGAGCGGAGGGAGGAGAGAGAGAGTGAGGGAGAGGTGGCAAACGAGAGGGTGGGAGGGGGGAAAAGGAGTGAGATTGCGCTGGGCGGCCAGGGGGATTGACATTTGAATTCCACTGGGGAACCGCAGAGCGCTTTGGATCCTGACGCGTGGCTCTGGAGCGGTGGGCCGGACCGCCGCCCACTTGGCCCTCTGACAACTAATAGACCCCCGTCGGTGGAGGTACACGCAGAGATGGCTCGGCGCCAAGGGAAAAAAAAAAGAAAACCGTGTTTTTTTCTTTTTTTTTCTTTTTTTTGATGAGTTGTGTAAATCTTTGTGTTTGCAGAACCTGTCAGCAGCCGCTGTGATTTTCCTCCCCGCTGCTCGTAAATTTCCAGCCTCGTCAAGAATATCTGCAAGAAGCCTTCACAGGGTTTATTTATTCATTCATTTATTTATTTATCTATCTATTTACTGCCGCGGGAGGATGGTGCCTTTTCATGTGCTTCCTCTTCAGGTGCCGAGGCATCAGCGCCTATGGTATATTCCCCTAAACACAGCGTTAATCGGAACCCAAAGTTGGCGCGCAAATGCATTCGGAGAGGGTCCTCCCCCAAACACCCCCCCCCCCCCCAGCTCTACATTTGCCTTGCAGATGAGGCGAGGCACGCTGGGTGGAGCGCGAGCCGCCGGTGTCGCGCGTTGACGTGGAGATCAGAGGGCTGCGGGAGACGGAGCGACGCCGTTGTGAGATGGCGCCGCGCTCGCCAGCCGCGCAGGCAGGCAGGCAGGCAGGCAGGCAGGCAGGCAGAGACGAGGAGAGGAGGAGACCTCGCCCTGGTCTGGTCTGCTGTCACCCCCAGACAGACGAACCTGTTGGAGGCGCCGCGTGGCTCAGCGTGATCGGCCAATATGACGTTTTAATGGACACTAATAACGGCTGGCTTTGATTTCCGATAGTCCGGGTTGAGACATCCATCCTTTTTATTTGTTTCACCAGGCAGGCTTGCTGGTTGGTCAGCCAGTCAGTTGGTCAGCTTCTGGCCTCGGAGCGGCTCTGCGACACCCCCCCGGTGCCAGCGTGGGTGGGAATATTCAGAGCAACTGGCGACTGTCTGGGTTCGCCAGGACAGGACGGGTGTCGTGCTTGCGGCCTCCGTTCGGGGGAGACCCTCATCTGCTCTCGGCGCCACGATTCCACTTTGACTCTCTCGCTCTGACCCTGTCACCACGGCAGCAGAGGAAGAGAGGGCGAGTGTGTGTGTGTGTGGGTGGTGTGTCCTTTACAACGCAGGCATAGTTGATGTAGCAGCCAAATAAAAGCAAAGATTTCTTTAGGTGCTTTTTACCGACCAGGCTGCTAGAAAATGTCACAGTGGCAGTCTCTTTAAAACTCTCCAGGTGTGTGTGTGTGTGTGTGTGTGTCTATCTATGTATATATAATATAAAAAAAGAGGTGTAGTCTAGTTTATTCTAGTGTATATGTATGTATATATATATATATATATATATGTATATGTATGTATATATACATATATATATGTATATTCATATGTATATATATATATATATATATATATATATATATATGTATATATATATATATATATATATATATATATATATATATATATATATATATATATATATATGTGTGTATATATATATGTATATGTATATATGTATATATATATGTATGTATATATATATGTATATATGTATATATATGTATATATATATATGTATATATATGTATATATATATATATATATGTATATATATATATATATATGTATATATATATATATATATATATATATATATATATATATATATATATGTATATATGAATATACATACAAATGTATAGACAGATACATCGATTGATAGCTCAATTTGAAACAATTTTCTTTTTTTAATTTCTTTACATGTGTTGATTTTCACCTTGGTTTCGTCCTGCCTGCCGGAGGTTCTTTCCGAAGTGCGAATCGAGCAAATGGAGAGCAATGTGTTTATGCGCGACACTCACAGATGGCTGCCGGTGGTCTGGTGCTGGTGACCGCATAGCATCTGTGTTTGAGTGCGCGCGCGTCTACATCTGTGTACTTGTGTTGTTTCGGGTGCTAATGACAGTTGGCATTTGGCCACTATCAGTGGATCGTTAATTAGTATTGAGAGGTTTGGCGGGCGGGAGAGAGAGAGGCGCAGATTCAACCTCTATCTCGCAAACAGATGTGTGTTTGATCTGAAAACCCGGGCCCACAAACACACACACACACACACAAAAAAAAAAGTAGGCATGCAAGCACAAGTATGGGCCACGTGCGTTTCCCCATCTATTGCCATTCTCTGACCTATGGAAAAGTCTGCGGGCACTTCAACATAGAGGTAGTAGCAGCCACGGTTCTGGGGTGGACGAAAAGGAAAAGATCCCAGAGGAGTCTGCTGTCGGCGTGTTAGAGAGGGAAAAACTGCAAAGAAAGAACAAGGTCATAACATAAATAAATGGACACCCCATGTGCTTGTTACATATATATATATATATATATTGTATTCAGAGTCAGTCTTCGGTTTCCGAGTGCAGTTACCAACAGTTTGTGTGCTCCCTTCTGCACATGGCCTTTTCCATTCAGGTCAAAACTGGATGTTTCACCTAGATAATGACGCTTGACACATCCAAGTTTAAGAGTTTAGTTTGATAGTTTTGTTGTAATTGAAATAAAACAATAAACAGGAGACAAATCCCTTTCATTTGTTTGTGTCACACCTGTCAAAACGCAAAGATTTTTAATGATAATGTAGATTTTAATGGCAGTCTGAAAAAAAATGTCACAATAAGGAAAGATTGTGTTTCTTTCAATATTTCTGATATCTGTACCAGTTAAACATGTCTGATTTAGTATCTTTACTTTGTTGAGTCTAGCTAAACAGTGCTTTGCTAGGGCCGGCACCGGTCAAGTGCTAGCTGTTGCTAGCAGTTGCTATGTGGCCACAGAGGTAGTGACAAGTCTGATTGGGTGTGATGGACAGCTCCGTCCAATCACCCTCCAAGTTTAGCTCCCCCTCTCCTATGAGAGCTTTATAGCAGATGGATGTCTGAGATAAATCCAAAGAGAATGAAGCAACCAAACACTGACGACTGAGTTTGTTTCTCATTCTTTTTCATGCAAGATTATCTATTTCTTTAAGCAAACCCCCATGAACCTCCTGGAATAGAGTGAAAGATTATTGCAGGGCCGGCTCTGGCCAATGTGGGAGCCTTTGTCTTCTCTGTTAATTGTTGCACAGCCCTCCTGATGGATTTGCTCTGTGACCTTTAGTGTTTTTATTTCTTCAGCCCTTATACTTGCTAAGTGATGGTATTCTGGCTTATTAGCGCGTCTCCGTCCCCCCAGACGTGCGCACATACACACCCACGCTCATGCTATTGCAAAAACACAATGTATTCACTCCCCGAACCCCACTTGGATTGTTCTGCTTTATAACACTGGGAAAGGAGCATCAGTCAAGTATATTAGCTGGATCCTATTACTGTCACCAGATTGCCTCTCTGAGCCATCTTAAAGAGCCCCCAGACAAAACTTCCTGTCATGTTAATCCAAGCTTTAATAAATAGAGGGATGTGTAACCATATTCAAATAGGGGCTCCCATATTTATGCTGACAAAGAGAGACGGGCTATCACCAAATGACAGATGAAAGTGTTTTGCATGAAAAGAAGAGGGGGAGGGTCGGCGGGGGAAAGTTTTTATCGGCGCTCATTCTCTCCCATTCTGCTGGAGAAATGTCAAATTATTGAAATGGCCTTTAACAAAAAAAAGCTTAAGCCTAATCTAAGTAAAACACTACAGGTATTACGCTTGGCCGCTATTGTGAGCGAAATGAATGGCATTCAGCTCAAGCCAGCAGCTCATTTCATCCCTCTTGTTCGCCTATTGATATCGAAGTACATAATACACACCTTGTCTCCCGAGAGAGATTTATGTTCAGCCGAGCCGTGAACATTAGAGCATGCTGACACCGAGCACTTTCACAGCCTCGTGAACACAGAAGGTCTGTTATTAGATTTTATTTTGTAGTTGCTTATTCAGAGGCGTCGCCAGCCGTGTCATTTAGTTAAAGCTCAGGCAGTCGCCGAGGCGCACCGCCAGCCCCATTTTGCATCCCCGAGCGGCCTCGACGCCGAACAAAGAGCCAAAATAAAAAATAAAATCTGCCTCTTCACTTCACGGCCGTCGTTCACATTCACAGGTGGAGTCGGAGCAAAGGCGCTAATGCCATCGCGGAAGATGCCCCTGCTCCCCCTGCAGACAGCGTCGTGTTCCAGCCCGTCATTCCTCGACGCTGCGAGCGGAGAGAAATCCTGCCTAAGCCGCCGTCTCCCCAGCCCGTGTCTGTGTGTTTGGCTATGCAGCGCACAGATGTCCCATTTCATTATTAAGCTGATGAAATCTGAACATGCCCGTTCGCTCCTGCCGTCCTGATTGAAATGTTCCGTGTTTGCTGAGGCTGCATGGGATTTTTCCACGTCTCCCCCCGGCGCCGTTATTAACAGGCATCTTTCTTAGAATTACTGAGCGTGATGGAGCGGCAGATCCGTTTCAGGACGCCGTGCCACCAGAATGTCCCGTATATCGCCTAATAAAATTGGACGGCAGACTGTATTTTACAGCACTATTACTAGTTTTCTATTGGCCGTGCTGTAATTGGAATATCAACAGCAGGGGCATTGATTTGTAATATCATTTATATCTGTAATTATTGATGTTAAAATTTAATTTGTATAAAAAAAAAAAAAACGTTTTGCAGTGTTTTGAACGTTCCTTGGCTAGCTGTGCAGACGATAGCAGACTATAAAGAAGGCAATAAAATGGATAGATGGTGAGACGGAGCGAGAAATATAGCTGGCCCACCTACGACCTTTTTTCTTTTGCGTTGGGTATGTGAAGTTTGAAGTCTGAAAACACTGAGGCCTCGCACATATAGATTTTTATACAAATGTATTTTTTTTCTCAGCCCTCTGGATTATAAAAAGAAAAATACACATCGACAATATTACACAACAAAACAATATTACAGCCACAGGTGGCGATGTAACTGCTAAAAGCAGGGGTCACACTAAAAATGATCGACAACAGCAACAACAACACCGCAGGCTCAAACCAGACTAGATATACGTTTATTTAGATACATGAGAAAAAGGCTGGCCAGAAAGGTCAAAACTTGAACTATTTGGGTTACTTCCATGATTTATCTGCTTTCACTTTGCAGAAATAAGTTTATTGTATGAACACATGTTGCACATAAAGGATGATGTCAAACAAAGGACAAATGCTACTGAGGGTTTTCTGACAACCGGAACCCTGCAAGGATTTTTCTTAAAAGCTCTGTTTTTTTATATAATAATCATGCTACTACTACTACTACTTCTACTACTACTACCAATAATAATAATAATATATATAAATATTATTTATTTATTTTTATTTTTTGACCATCTGAAAAAAAAAATCTGTTTGTGTATGGATGACAAGATGAAGGTTACTGGGTTACTTGGCTAGCCACAAAAACCCCCATGTGGCCAACGCGTTTCCATGACACTTTATAGTTCATTAGCTAGTGCTTTCGACCTAAACGTATATATATATATATATATATATATATATATGTAAATCATGTTCAAACTTTCACTGGCCAATTAAAGACTGAAGCAGACCAGCAACAGGGAAGCGTACCTCGGCTGTCCGCGAATGTCATTTTCATAGAAGCTATTAAATATGAATGTGAAATACAGCCAACCAGATTACACAGTCCCTCTGGGAATTATTAGAAGTGAATTACCCCCTATTCTATACTGAAAGGGCAGCGGAGTTAAATAAACAGTTGTGTACAGTTGGCTGTTCCGGTGTCGGCTCACATGATTACCTGCTCTGCCTTGATAAGCCGTCCCCTCTAAAAAACCCCTGCGTCATGATGTCCTCGCGCAGCCACCTCAAACGCTTCAGCCTAGCACCTGACCTTTTTATTTCTGTCCTCCAGTCAGCGCTATAAGCGGCTATATTTACTCTAACCAGGCGGAGGGAGAGAGGGAGGAAGGGGCGGCTGATGTAAAACGTGTGTCCGCCTGCCTGGCTGCCTGGCTGCCTGGCTACGCAGGCTCGTGCGCGCGTGTCCGTGTTTGGCGCCGGCTGAGAAATCTGATTGGCTCTCCAGGAAGGAGGGACATCATTTTAAATAAGTCCTCAATGTTAAACTGTTTGCTCTAGGGCTTAGGGATTGCTCACCTCTCCAAATAGTATTTTAGCTTGAAAGCACAATATTTCCCAGCCTGAGCTTTCACATGGGAGAAAGAGGGAGGGCCCTGGTGCAGCCGTTTCATGGAAGGTGGCTTGCAGGCATACTCCATTCTGACAGAATAAGGAGGCACTCTTCAAGAGTGTGGCAGAGAGGAAAGGGGCCCTATTAATGAAATGACTCTATAATGGGTAGTTCCCTGCAGCTTGGCAGAGGAAGACAGGCAGATTGATGGACGAGGCCAAGGACTACTTCCTCAAGCACACTGAGCTCGGCTGTGCGGACGTGGCCCCGTGTGGCCGAACACGCGGCCAGACCGCACATGCTAATGCACCGTTTGCATAGGAAGGAAGTGGTATCATAAATGGTTTCCTGTTTTGCGGGAAGAGGTCAGCGGGGCAGTTTCAAAGTGGGTGCTGCGAAGCATCTCAGCTCCATTGACCACCATAGAAATTCATGTGCACCCTTGCTTTTAAAGGTCCAACATCAAATGAATTTGAAGATGTTTTATCTTATTATTATTATTATTGTTCATCCATCAGTCCAGCAGGGCAGCCTAGTACTACCATGTATCAAGAGGATCTCCAGAAAACAGCAAGTTCACCCCTCTGCATGGAACCCCAAACAAATGTTTTGGAGAGGGATTTCTACTAAAATGCATTTGCTTTTTGTTCCGATGATGACCAGAACAAAAGGTCTACTTTGCTGTATTCATCCCAGATTTGCACATTTAGCCCTCTGTTTACAGTCTCCAGGAACACGCGGTTTTAGCTTCTTAAAAGTGATTGGCATCGTTCACATATCTCTGTCATTTGTGGCATCACAAAGGGTTTGTTTCACCGCACATCCTCCCCGGAAAGGAGGGCAACCAAGTGCAGCCAGTGATGAGATTTTTTTTCGTGTCAGGGGAGTCCGTCGACAGGCAGCCGACACGTGCTAGAAAATTTAGTCAAATCAAATTTCTGGGAATGTGGCACCTTCCATTGAGAAGATGCACCTGATTGTAATACAATTTTAAAGTAGGAAAATAAGGTGCTCCGGGTGACAGTTTCACGTTTGTATTCTGCCCGGCTGACGCCACTTTGGTGCGCGGCGCCCGCAGTGTCGCGTTTCCCAGGGTTGTTTACAAGTGAAGGCTTGGAAAAGATTTATTTTTTCTAAGCGTCTTTCTGCTGGGAGGATGGGCGATTTGGGAGGGCTGAAGATGCGCTAATAAAACATTGTTTTGCCACAGCGGCGTTGCGTTGCCGCAGCCTCCTGAAGGCATCGCTCCATCATCCTTTCATTACATTCCTCCGTAACAGCACATTGATTAGAGTGGCCTCAGCACGACGGCCTCTTTAATTGTGTATTTGCCGATCTGAGAGCCGCGCCGAGCGCGCCGGTCGGATCTGTAGTAACCATTGCAACGGCGCTCCGAGGCATCGTCTGACACACAAAGTTCATTGCTGGAATATACATCAGCTGGTGTCACCATGGCGACCTCCTTGGATGCCGAGCAGGGAACCTCATAAATATGTAATCCTGACAGATTTGAGGAATTGTCTTCCTCAAGTGTTCCTCTCAAGCCATTTTGTTAATGTCAACATGAGGGAAAGTTACCGGAATAAGTGTTGACATTCAGCCCGTGGTGTACATCATTAATAATTACATGCAGCAGGATTTCCGTCACGTGAGGCAGAAAAACACTTGAATCCCCCTTTACTGTCACTCTCATCTTTGGTAATTAGGTAGAAAGAAATGGATGAATTATGTATGTGAAGCCACAAAGCTCATTATGCCCTTGTCGCCATACTGTGGGCTTCATTCACAGTGTAAACACTCACAGGGCTACATCTCTATATGTGGCTCTCTATGTAGTTATTTATTTATTTTTAATTTTGCCATTCCTTGTATTAAAAATGTAATAGTCGTGTTGCCGGGGTGTCCTTGCGGCTCTGTTTCTTCTTCCTCTTTCTGCCACCATCTGTCCGAAAAAGCCTTCCATCCCCATCTGAATACAAATTGACTCCGGTTGATTAATAATTTTAAAAAACAGTTTGCGAATCTGCTTCTGATTGAAGAGAGAGAATAAAGTGAGGCATATTTACTGTAAGAACAAATAAGTTAGAAAAAGCAGACAAACAGATGAGTGTTTTTCAAACATCACTGAGCTTTTTTTTTTTTCTTTTTTTAAATAAAAAAAATCAGAGCGGGCGTAAGTGCTGTGCTTTATTTATGTATGTATTTATTTATTTATATATATATATATATATATATATATATATATATGTGTATATATATATATATATATATATATATATATATATATATATATATATACATATACATATATATATATATATATATATATATATATATATATATATATATATATACATATATATATATATATATGTATATATATATATACACATATATATATACACATATATATGTATATATATATATATATATATTTTTTTTTTAGATCTGAGCAAGCGTAAGTGTGTCTGCGTGCATATGTGTATTTGCACCCAACATTTGCATGTTTATCACATCTGTTGAGGGTTGCCACTCATCCCTTATCATAAAGACTTTCTCTCTTTTCAGCAGTGAGGGTTTGTGTTCCGGATCAAACACACGTCTGCTGTCAATCTGAATTTCTTTATTTTTTTTTTCTTTCTCCGTCTCCGTCAAGATTGCCGTTGAAGAGCAGTGTCCCCTTTGCCCCCTCCCCCTCACCTCGCCCCCTCCCTCGTGTAATTGCGAGGGCTTATGAGGAGTTAAAAAAAATTTTTGCCCTCTGCTCCTCGTTAAGCCACCGCTTGTAAAAGCGCTCAAGCGTGGACGCGGCACATTGCGGCTCAACGTTTCCCAGACAATGATATAGATTTCCTCTACTGAAGAACAATTGGAAGGGTTGTCACAAATTTGTCCATTGTCACTGGGTCGCTATTATTTCTCTGTTAATTGCCGTCATTGTAATGGAATATTCGATGCTCTCTGCTGCGGAAGGGAGTGGTGATGAAGGGCCAGTGCCAGCAGAGTTTTCTCCATGACTCTGACCCATATCTGTCACACTGGTAATGATGATAATGATGATGATACTCCATTGATCCCAGCATGGATTCTTTTTTTAGTACCACCTTTACCCAGAGACATGGCCCATAAGCCGCTGTTGAAATTTCCCTGCCCAGAGACTCGAGAGGAACATGACTGCTTGCCAACAAGGGGGCTTAAACCATGCCCTCCAGTTCCACAATAGTCCCACTCAGTCCTCGTGTGAGCGTGTTTTATTATGCTGAGACAGTCCCCACAAAACTGACTAACAACATTGTTTCTGTACTAAGCACTTCTGTTTAGATTGCAGTATTTGGACATTCATTTCGCTGATAGTATGTGGTATATTTGATAGATAGATAGACAGACAGACATTTTAGTTACACAAGCCTCTCTTTCAGTTCAGTTTACCCACAATGCCCTGCCTTAGTCTGCTTCCTGCATTAGTTCCACTTGAGGCAGAACAGATTTCCACATCAGAGCCAGTGTGAATGCACGTTATAAATCAAACTGACACGGTTCAAAGGCCATGTGTGTGAGATACAGCAGCATCTAGCGTCAGCCTAAGAACTGATGTGCTGGAAACAAACAAACTTGCACATTTTTATCATGTGTAAGGCAGCCGTCCCTGGCTGATATCTCCCTTATATCAGCTGTGATGTCAGCGTAGAATCACAAACCCCTGATCAGATCCACACTGTGGCACGCTGTAGATAGGTTGTGGCGCAATATTGCTGCCTCCTTACACGTGAAAGCATTTTGATAAACATGCTTGAAACGAAAAGGCAACAGTTGTGTTGTTTAGTGACTTTCTCTGACTAAAAACACACCAGTGAGGGCTTTTAATCCCATGCTCTATCCCAGTAAATGTTAACATTGCTCCTTTAAATACAGAGAAAGAGTATTTATTTGCTCCAAAATGTCAAGAAGTATTACTGTGTATTTTTAAGTATGTTTTCAAGCATGCTGTGTTGATATCATTGATCTAAACTAAATGAGTGGTTTTGCTGAAGCAGTGCTCTCCCTCTCTCGATCTCTCATGCTGTGAAGTCCTCTTAGTGGTGAGGCAACTTGTGTTTCAGGCTTTGCGTTTTTTCTCAGGATGGCTAAGCAAAGCGGACAGCAGCAGAAAACGCTTGGTGGGTTTTATAAAGTGGTGATTCATAATGTAGAAGTAGCACCGACTGCTTATCCTGTCAAGGAAATTAATTGTCATCTTATATTTAGTCCTTGTGTCAATTCCCCGCAACTCAGTTTTATTAATATGGTCCAGAGTCACGCGTGGGCGTGGCTTCATGTACTTATGTGCTTCATGAGTCTTTTGACCCATGCAAGGAGAATTATAACACCTCAGGTGTTCTTTTTTTCAAGGTGGACACTAGGGATGGGCGATATTTTTGTTTATATTTAGTTTGTTTTTTACGAGAATGTGTCATCTCGGGATAATAACGATAAACTCGTGTTGATGACGTAATTACGTGCGCAACGCACTTGCTGCTGGCAGCTGATGTTTCGCACAATAACAAGCACACGGCTGATAGGGTACCCACCGTGCTCGAGAATCGGTCGTGGGTTGTGTGCAAAGTGAAAATAAACACCACGGAAACGATTTGCAAACATCCTGTTTTTTTTGTTTGATTTTTTTTGGGTGGCGGGCCTGGATGTTGAGGCAGGAAACGCAAAAATGTTAGCGAACTTTTACTGGCACAACTCCGAGTCAATTTTAGCATGGACCTTTTCAGGCTTTGTGTTCGAAAGGAACCCGAAGCAGACGTTGAACTCACGAGCGCTCTTTCTTTCTGTTCTCCGTGGCGCTTGTTTTTAGCGAGCTACTGCTTCTGCAAACACATGGCGTGCTTCAGGCGTTCTTCTGCTCCTTCTTCTTCTCCCGCCTTCAGGGAATAAACTTGCGGCGCCACACCAGGCCGGGCATAGGTACTACATTGTTTCTAGTCGTTTCCAGCGTATCCATTTAAACTGCTTTATTTTTTTATTTTTTTATTTTTTTCAAATAAATACGGCTTCGTGTAAACACGTTTTTTTCCCCGAGTGCGGTGTTAAAAAAAATAAATCCCAAAACATGGAGTTACATTGTTTTATATGTTTTATCGTCACTTTTATCATTATCGCAATAAATGCCAGAAATTATCGTGATAAAACTTATAGTCCATATCGCCCAACCCAAGTGGACACAGTGTTAGCTGGGTTGGGAAGTCAGAGCCACTCACTGGGTGCCTGGTGAGAAAAACACACTCATCATTGTCACAACTGTAGACATAACAGCAACAGTGTGTCATGACAGGCGCATGATGAAAAATAAACATGAGTGTAACTGGAGTACAACGAGGCATCTGCACCACACAACCTCCCTTTATCAAGCTGACCAATCAGTCTTAGACAAATAACTCTGTGATCAATTGCTGGGATTTTTTCTAAAGGGTCCATTATCATGCATAAAAGAAAAAAAGAAAAAAAAGACACTAGAAAAACTGCCCAGAAATGAAAATCTATTTCCTGCATGAGCCTCATCCGCCTTTGAGCAAGTGTGCGCTAAAACACACACAGTTCTCAAACTGTCATGACGGATGTCACGAAGGTCACTGGTACCTCTCCCAGGCTGCTCACAGCAACACAGCTTCGTGGCCTCCTCATTGTCTGTGTCTCCCTCCTCCCAAAGTGGCGGAAGGTTCGGCAAAGTAAAGCCAGAATTAGCAGGAAGCTACAGGCTTCGAGAGATTTTACATGATCTATTGTACAAGGCTCATCCACTGGAGTCAGGGATGCAAAAACAAAGATATGGGACTTTGAATATTAAAATAAAACTCTTTGCAAAATATCAGCAGGTGATTATTTATAGTGACTCCAAGGGTTCCTGCTGACCGTAAAGAATGGAAAAACAAATCTGGGGGATCCTATGGTTCTACTCTCAGTGAGAGTCACCATTTATAAGGACCGATGAGAGAACAGCTCGTGGGAAGCCAAATTCAAAGATGGAGAAATTAGAGAAACGCAGTGATTTATTAGAATTATTTAGCTCTGTTCTTGCAGAGCATTAGGAACGGGATCAGCGGGCCGCAAAGGTAGCGGTGATGAAGCCGAACTAATTGAAGAATATAGTCGGTGTGGGGGAATTCCTTTTTTTAAATGCAGACTCAAAGGGCCTCAGCGCAGTGCCAGGTAGTGGCAAGTAGGGTTTAAATTGAATTAGTCACACGTTGACAAAATGAGTTTGTAAGCTGTTCAAAATGATCTGATCCGCCGAGCATTACCAGGCAAATAGCTCCGCGTGCCTCTGTGTCGGCTGCGCCAGCGGAAATCCCAGATATCCCCGACACCCCCGGAACTGCCTGGGAGCCACATGCATGCCTGCGCAGAGAGGTGGTTCCGGGGGGGAAAAAAAGGGAAAGTTCACAACCAAACAAACAGCTGATAGGAGGCTCCTGAGGGGGGAAACCACCCACAGCCTGAACAAAAGGATGGGTCCCAGGTCACCGTCCAGGGCCTCTGGTCTGTGTTCCAGCGGCTTCAGATATGATCTGTATCAGCGTCACCCCCAAATTGCAGGGAGAGCTCCTTCGCTCGCCTTCAGCCGTGAGGTGAATGTAAATGTGTATTTGACACCCTCTAAATCGCCGTCATAATTCATTCCCAGAGCTCTTAAATCTCCGGCTGTCAGCGGGCACCTCCGCTGTTTTCCTGTCCAAAAACAGAGCACATTAGCCTTTTATTGATGCCTTTGTCCTTTGATACATAATTCATCATTTGCCAACTGTTTTTCTTTTAACCCCCCCTCTCCTCTCTGAATGATTTCGTCCTGTGCCGAGTGCTCCCGTGCTCGCCGCGCGGATTAACGCTGTCAGTGGGACGGCGCTCGGCGTGGCTTTTTCAGCCCGGATGTCGCTTGACAGGGAGAGTCTTGTTTGAGTGATACACAGCTCAGGCGTTTCCTTGCTCCAAGGTTTTTTTTTTGTTTTTTTTTCTTGCCCAACACATGTCACAGCCGGTGCGATACCCAGGATGCCTTGCAGCACAACCAAAATGCTTGCAGACGTCTCTGATGGTTTTTCTACGGATCTTTTTGAGGGGGTCGTTGTCTGTGTGCTCAGTGAGTCGGCGCTTGCAGTATGATTTTATGTCTGCTTGTATTTCTCTGTATATTATTTGAGTTCCTCGGGTGGGCGCCACAGGTATGGCAGGACTCATAATCACAATTATGATGATACTGGAACCCCAATTATTAATTCTCATATTGAAAAAAAAAAGCTTATTGAGTCATTAAAACACAGTTAGGTTGAACTTACAATTTAATTAACAAAATTAATTAAAATTAAGCAAATAATCATTTGACAAACAATATATTTCCCCAGACCGATAGGCATTCCAGTCCTTCCTCCTCTCCTCCAGTTCTGAACACTGACTTTTTTTCTTATCAAAACAACTGCTACGGTGGTGCGTCATGCATGAATTCTTTAATCAGAGTGGGATCTCGCCGGTCTTGCCAGTGCAGCAGCCCTCTCCCCCTTCAGAGCTGCAGTGAGAGGCAGCCGGTTGTTGACGGACGGTGGAGCGTTCAGTGGAGCGCAGCCGTTCCGGAAAGGCACACGCGTCCGGCCGAATCCCGACTCCCAACCTGGATTTCGCCGGACGCATCCGGAGGCCGTTCTGGAACACGGCGCAACAGTTCTGGAAGCGTTCACTCCCCCTACGTCCCTGTGACATATGGCACCGTAATGGTCCTTTTAATTAACTTCCGTCATCTGGTTTTAACGATCATGGCAAAGCCAACGTTGTAATTGAGGTTGAAATCTGGTCTCTAGTCTGTCAGGAAATGGAAAAGAAAAAAACAAATAGTTCTGGAAGTCATCACCACCTTGTTTCTGTCCCTTTCCAAACACAGGGGAGGTACAACAAAGCATCAATTTCAGTAGGAGGCTGTCAACAGAGGGCTAAAGACACTTTTTGTTTTTTAGTTCATTCTACAAGCTTCTTCTATTTGGGGATTAAATGAAATTAAAAGATATAGACATTTCAAAAATCCCTGGAAGGCTGACGCTTTCCATGTTTGTATTATATAAAAGCTAGAAGAAAAAAAAACAAATCAAAATATCATAAATCCTAGTTGGTCTCCTGCAAGAATTCAAGAAACCTCTTGAAACAACAGTAATAACAGTGTTTCTCAGACGCACTTCTGTCTCCTCTCCTACTTGCCATCCCGCCCACTTGTACGCAGTAAGTGCCCAACGCTACACAGAACTTTAAATTGGTTCTGCCACTGTCTGTCTAACTGCTTCTTCTGTCATGTCTGTTACTGAGGCTTTAAAAAGTTGGCAATCGTTTTTCTTTTATCTCTCAGCGAGTGTGTATGTTGAAGATGAGAGAAGATTCTGCTGTTTCTTCAGCTTGCAGAAACGTATTTTAACACTTCACCCTGTATTTTTGAGTCAGCTTTTTGAAATTAATAAACTCTGTTACTCCCTCGTTTGCTCACTGATAGCGAATGGTTTAAATTCCAGGTGGAGATGAATTTTGATTACCGGCTTTTCGGACGTCAGTCAGATAACAATGGTCTAGAAAAGGTCATTCAATTTAAACTGGATTTTTGGGACACTTGAACTTGTTATACATCGAAAAATTTAAAAAAAGAAAACTATCAAAAAGCTAAATCACACTTTGAACGCGCTGTCTATTGAATATCTTTATCTACGAGAAAGTTGTCAAGTCAAGTATCCCCAAGTCTGTCTTCAAAGTGGTTGAAAGATGCTAGCAAAGGTTTATCCATTATTTCATTTAGTTATTTTTTTATTTTTGAATGGAAGATGAAGCCTCCGGACTCCCTGCGCCTGCCTCCCCAGCCCTCGGCAGCCACTGATCAAGCTCCTTCTTTTTAAGTAGCCACAGACTTCTTCCAGTGCATATACCGCAGCGAAATAGACTTTTGCTCTTTTCTTCATTGTCACAAAAGGCCAGGCACTTCGCTGGAGTCCCCCATTCCCCTTTTACATAGTGATAAGACAGCCATTATCCTTTGAACCTTTCTTTTTCAGCGAGCCAGTAGAAAGGGAAGAGTAAAGGAGGAGGAGGAGGAGGAGGAGGACAGAGAAAGATTTCTTCCCCGAGGTGAGCCTGGCCTCACCTCTGTGTGGCGGGCTTTTTTCCCCCCCGTTTTTGTGAGCAGTGAAGAGGTCCTTAACCTTCTATCAGATGGAGGCACACAGTTGTGTTCTGCTTGAATAACTACATTGAAAAGCCCTGAAGCACAGGAGATGGTTCTATAGACTCTGAAAGTGGCAGAGAGAGAAGCAGCCAGTGCATTGTATGACCTGCTGGAGTGTGACTCTCACATGATGTGCACATTCTTTGGTAAAGTGCCCATCAGTGCTTGGCGGTGAATCCGTGTTCTTTGTTGTGCGGGTCTCGCTGACAGGATGGTCCTCCACGAGTAATGTCGCAACAACACGGTTCACACATTTATATAATACACTTCCTTTTAATAGAGCCCCTCTGCTCCATTTTTTTCTTTTTTCTTTTTTCTTTTTTACAAAGTAGCAAACTTCCTGCTCCCTGTTTGCAAATGACTGTGCAGCCGCTGCAGTGGTAGCGACGAAAAAAACCCAGACCGCCAAAGTCCATGTTGCTACAAAATCCCCTTTATGTTTCCTAACAATAACAATAGTGTGTCGGTGAACTTTCCATACACTCCATCCTTCACTCGCTCTGCCGGCTCTGTTTTCATCGGGGATGCATGCTGGAACGCGCGCTCCCGTACGTCAGCCCTTTGTGATGTCACAGTGGCAACTCATATTGGCCACTGTTGATGGCGATACCTCCAGTCAGGTCTGACAAGGCATTCGTTTTAGCAGAAAAGCTAAAGGGAGCATTTTTGTTGAAGGCTGCAAACAGAGGGCTAAACATGCTGTTTTTTGGAGCCCTGTGGTTGCTTCTGGATCAGACCTGATGCGAGGACGCTCCTCTTGAAATGGAAGATCTGAAAAGGGACTTTAAAGCTCAATAGCAAACCGCAGTTCTGTCAGCTGCAAGTGAGATGCAAGACAAACTAACTGCCAACAGAAATTAAAGCCTTGGAATGTTGTTTTTCAGCAAATGCAACTGAATGTTTTCTTTCAAAGAAATTCATATCTTCAATCTCAAAGTGCGCTTCTCCAGTCTGTTCGCTATTAATCTCCTTCAAAATAGTCGTGTTTACGAGAATCGCCCGCCTTTTGCTTGAAGTGTTTTTTTTCGGTCAGCACTTCCACTGATGCGTGAATGGCTTTGCTTTGTTTTTTGTTTTGTTTTGTTTTTTTCCGTGCAGGACTTTCAGATAATTGATATTAGATGAAGAGGTCAATAGCAGTACGCTGCCGCCGTCCGTTTGAATGATCTGCGGATTTCAGCCCACTTGTCAAATTAAACGTTTACCATAGTTGGTAAACATGCCGTTTAATCATCGGCGCTGCGCTGCAGCTCTCATTCTGTCACAGATAAACGCACGCAGATGGTTAAATAAAGAAAATATTTATAAATTGAATAAGTGATTCATTCGTCCACATTTCTAGTGTGACAATAACGATGTAAATAACACTAAAATCAAGTGAATACTGCCGCCACCTCTACTAGTACTACTACTACTACTAATAATAATAATAATAATAATAATGTTCATATAGCGGCTTTCAGTTGGAAGCGACACACAATAAAGGCAGTAAAAAGGCTGCTCTGAAAAACAACAGCAACATCAAGTAGCTCCTTGTTCCTCAAGCTCAGGCAATGAAACCTCAAGCCGCCGCTCCACAATTTCCAGTTATGCCGCTAACTCTCACTTTAATGTGGTTTTCATTAGATCGCCTGGCATGAGGTACAGGTTGGGTTGTGTGACATTATAAATGTCTGTTTATAAAACTGTCGCCGCGGGCGATATTGCTCGGCAGCTGTGTGTTTGTACACTTCTTCCCTCTGTTTTTTTTTCCTCCCTCTCTCGCGCAGTCATCAGATAGCACATTTTTCAGAGACAAGAGACAAAATGTCATTATTTTTGCCGCATTTTTATGTCACCGTGTTGTGTCAACAGAAAGAAACATTTATTGACTTTGTTAGTGGCTGCACTGAAGTGAGAGCTGCTGCGGCGCCGTTGCACTCGCAGATTTACAACCCTGGCTGCCGTTAATTCAAAACCCCCAGTTGAAAACATTTCTGCCTGCACTCAGTGCAAGATTTAATAAGCTCTCCCGGCTGCATTCACACCAAGGCTGTACTGTCAAGTCTGTGTAGTAATGGCTGAACTGCGGTAAATATAGGTGCAGCCCAAGCTTGAAATGTTTAATAATATAATAAAAAAAAGGCAGTGTATCATCCCTGTATCATTAATGTGCTTCCTGGATTTGATACCGGCAACAAAACAATGGCAATTCTGAGACAAACATTCCACAACAAACTTCCCGGGCGGTCACAGGTTACGGTGTGCAGGCAGCCGAACCCTCAGACAACCTGCTGGTGTCACTTGCCGCTGTTGAAACAGTGTTCTTGTTTTGTGAATGCCAGAATCCCAACGGGTTCCTCCAAAACTGCCACTGCCGCAGAGTCCACGCTAATGTCATTAGCATTAGCTAGGCTCATAGTTGCTTCCTGTATTTCTTCTCCTGGGGGCTTGTCAAGGGAAGCTGGCGGCTTCCTGATTGTGGGACGCAAAGAGCGACGGAACAAAAAGAAAGTATTTAAGCAAGAACGATCAGGCATCAAATCTCTGAGATCAAACTGCATTTCATGGCTAATCCCCCAAAAGTTCTTTAAATTCAGGTTTTGGCTCCCGTTGATAATATTAATCAAGATATCATGTAGCCTTTGTGTAAAGCAGCAGTCAGTAAGCACAGTTTGATTTCTCTTCCCAATCACCCTTGCGTACCATATTAACATTCTGCAAGAAACGCTATTGGCTCGGCACAAATGGAGTGTCTGGGAGTTGCATGTGGCCTGTGAGCCGTACAGTGACTAACAGGGTCCTGCGAGCTGTGCCAGCGTCCCCGCTGCCAATTGTGTGGCGGCAGTGGCGTGGCGGCAGTGGCGTGGCGGCAGCGGCGTAGTGGCGTGGCGGCGGCAGCAGTGGCAGCAGCAGCGTACCAGTGCCAGTCTGCCCAGCTGCCGGCCACTCCTCTTTATCCAATCAGACACTTCGACATGAACAAGACCCCTATTCTTGTCTCTTCCTGCCCCCCCTCCCTCCCGCAGCTATCTCACCGTACTCGTCACCGTCACCCTCACCTGGAGTCCGAACCCAGGCGGCGTTCGCCTTTTTGTTTTTATCTGCGGCTTTTTTCCAACTCTACGTGTC
The DNA here is from genome assembly GCF_046127955.1 of Nelusetta ayraudi. Taxonomy (NCBI): domain Eukaryota; kingdom Metazoa; phylum Chordata; class Actinopteri; order Tetraodontiformes; family Monacanthidae; genus Nelusetta; species Nelusetta ayraudi. The sequence continues at coordinate 6,943,681 of NW_027466061.1, forward strand.
TTCGGACAGAAATCGCAGACCAAAATGAGCAAATCTCTCTCTCTCTTTTTTAAGATTTCTTTAGAAATCCGGACCCATCTGGAGATCAGCTTGTTGTCGATGTGCAAAGCGTGGTGGGGGAGGGGATGCGCTGTCTGTCTGTGTGTGGCTTTATTGGACATGATGAGGGATGATATTATGGTGGATGCCACCGCCGCCTCCGAGATGAGGAAGGTCCCCATTTGTCTCCCGCTCGCCGAGAGTAATGTGTCTATCTGTCACCCTCCACAAGACCGGACAATGGTGTTCATCAAAATAAACATATTGTGCACGCAGCAATACCATTTATTTATCTTTATTTAGTCATTATTTCTCATTATAGTTCATTTGCAGTTGCGCAGCCACTGTTCCTGCCGTAGGGAGGGCGGCGACAGTGACCTGACCCTTGTGCTGCGGGTGAAAAAAACCCAAACCAAAAAAAACAAAAAACAAGAGCGATGGTAAAACAGCACATGTATATTTTCAGAGTAATCACAGTGAGAATGCAGCAGGAGGCGTGAGGCCCTTTGCAGACAAAGACAAAGCTAATTCCGCCGCTGCTTTTGTGTCTTTCAGGTTGATGACGCCATGCTCATGTTTGACAAGACCACTAACAGACATAGAGGTAAGTGCTCGCCGACGTCTGCCTGCTACCCTTCTACCCCTCCCCCATCTCTTTTTTTATATACTATTTATTTTTTTGCTCCTTCTTTCTGAAAAAGGTGAGAAAATAGTCATTTTGTGTCCTTTCCCCCATGAGATAACGGCCAACAGTTCCAATCTTGCATGATATTAGCTGTGCCGTCTGTTCGACAATGGGAGCGTGTCAAAGTAATCAATAAGCTGCTACGGTGTTTGGAATGTCTGAGCGTTGCGTGGCGCTCGCTGGCGCGCGCTTGTGTGTGTGTATGTGTGTGCGTGTGCGATGGCGCTGGTGTGAGTGTTTCAGAGAGGTGCTTAAAGGGTGTAAGGATTGTGGGATGGAGGGTGCTGTGCAGTCAGATAACAGCATCAGATAGAGCCCAGGAGAAGCACTGACTTTATCGCTATCTCTCATCGGCTCCTTATCTTAGATGTGTGCGTGCGCACGTATGTGTGTGTGTGTGTGACTGTGTGACGTTCCTCTCTCAAGCAGAGGTCTTTCACAAAGACAGGTTTACCTCCCTGCGCCATACTGCGGCGATGCGCATTTGAAAGCCGCGGCCCGACTGAAGCGCCGGCAGGCAGCGGCTGAGGTGGACGCCTGGAAGTGTCCGGAATCCTCACAGAGGCGGGCGGTGAGGGTGGGCTCGAGGAGAAATAACCTCACGAGTCGGCAACGTGTGTAACCTTGCCGCTGTCATGCAGCAAGTTGTTCCGCCGGGGGGTTTCTGCTTGCGTGACGTCGCCTGACGCTGGTGTTCAGGGAGCTCGCCTGGTCGACATCGATGCCTATTCGACTTTGTTACTTCAAAGGTTGAGTGTGTAATATTTGGAGGTTTTGAGAAGTAATGGCGACATCAAGTGGCTACATTTTAAAATTGCAGCACTCACCCTCTCTCCCATCCCTCTCCCGAGCTTGCCAGTGAAGTACGGTGGCCTGCGCACCCAAGCCTGGAAACCTCGTCCACCCTCTTCTCTATTGGTTTATGTGAGGACGCGAACATTCACACTGATTATGAAATTTGACCAAGGTGACCTCTGCGTATTGTCAGATATAAATAAGAACCGTTCTATAGGTAGGGAAACCATATTACTATTACTTCCCGTTAATTCTTTTATCTCAGACATGGGTTTATTAGGTTTTTATTTACCTGACATACGCCGCATCCTTCCGCCTTCGCCAGAGTGTCACATGATGAAGAATGCGCCAAAACACGTCAGCTAAATAAAAACCTAATAAAGCCATGTCTGGGATAAAAGAACTAACGAGAAGTAATTGCAGGAAAAAACAGAATGAGCTTAATTCAGTGAAACCATATTACTTTTATTGTACTGTATTGTACTGTAAGTATACACTTTTATCAATGTATTTATGGATAGTATATTAAGTATATTAAGCTGTGTATATATATACATAGCTAATATATATTAGCTATAATTTATATGTATATATATATATATATATATATATATATATATATATATATATGTATATATATATATATATATATATATATGTATATATATATATATATATATATATATATACATACATATATGTGTGTGTATACATATATATATATATATATATATATATATATATATATATATATATATATATATATATATATATATATATATATATATATATAAATATACATATATATATATATATATATATATATATACATATATATTTACCCATATGAAAATCATACATCAGGCCAAATTGCATCTAGACTTTTGTTTTATGATCTGTTCTTTGCGCGGCGTTTGTCGCGTTGTGGGTCGGACGCTGGCCGGAGGTGTGACGTTAAGTGTGTCCCTGTGATAGAGTGGAGACCTCACCTTCGCCCCTGAGACAGGATGCAGCACCATGTGACCCCTGGGTGTCAAGAGCAGCAGTGGCAGGAGATGGATGGTTGGTTAATGACAAACAACAGAACAGAACAGAAATTGTTTGATCATAATTATTAAATATGGGAACATGAAATACATTTGAAAATAACTATAAAAAAAATAGTTGCCCACTCTATAATGATTGGATTACATAAAATAATTAATATTTACAGTTGTGTTGAGGGAACCAATTTCCTTTGCTTTTTTTTTTTTTTTTTTTTAATAGTTCTTTAAAGCTCCTTATTCATCGGCGGGCAGAATCATCGGTCCACCTGTAGAAAAGGCTTCTTTATGATATTTCACACCAGTCACCTCCCCTGTTGGCGGCATTTCACTGAACCGGCCCAGAGCTGTTTTTCCTCCACAGTAAACACTCGTGTTTTGCAGGTGAGCAACTCAGCCTGTATAAATCTTTAAGTGCAGTCGGCTCAGATCGAAAGAGCTGTATTGTTTTGCTCTTTCACCGTCAGATCTCTCTCAGCGTGTGTGTGTGTGTTGTTTGTGTGTGTGTGTGTGTGTGTGTGTGTTTGTGTGTGTTTGTGTGTGGGAGTGTGTGTGTCTTTGAGTCTGGTAAACAGTTTCTAAGTGTGGAACATGTGAACTATAGTGGAAGTGATCTATGGCTTTGAGGGGATTTTGATCGCTAGTGACAGAGCCCAGTGTGAGGTCCAGCTCTGAGAGAGGAAGGCTTTTCTCTCTGTCCCCCCCCCCCCCCCCCCCCCCCCCTCTCTCCTGTCTGCCGCACTGCTGGAGGGTGTGCGGGGCGACACTCGGGGAGTGTGCGAGGCGTTTTGCCTTTGGGCAGCAAAATGCCCTTCAAATGAAGACAATGATGGAGAAATAGCCTCCCTGGCAATTTTTCTGATGACAACGGCCGTATTTATATTGAGTGTGACGCCGAGGCAGGGGACAGCTGCTGCTGCTGCTGCTGCTGCTGCTGCTGCTGCTGGTCTTTCTTTCCAACCTGTATTTTTGGCATATTTTGTTCCACCTGGAATTTCTTTTTTCTTTTTTTGCTTTCATCTTAAATGCCTTTTGCACACTGGATGCATTTTTTTTTTTTTTTTCATGCGAATAAAAATATTTCCCGGCCTGCTTCCAGGGATAGAGTGCTTTCACACAGAATGCAAAAGTGAGGCCGTTACTTTGAACTTTTGAACTGAAAACAAACGCAGGCGGTGGCGCAGGAAGCTGTCGTGTCTGTCGTTTGCAACAGCGCCACCGATGACTGACAGGTTCACTGTCTCTGTCTCCAAGACAACAGTGGGCTCGAGTAGAAACTGCCCCCTGCAGGTCACTTGCTGACCTTTTGTTAGAGGCTCACACTGTCCCGCCAACGCACGCTCACTGTTGTTTCTCTCTAGGCACTAATTGTGCCAAACAATCAGACAAAACTCGACATTTGTCTGAATGATACAGGAAAAGGTCACCGCCGGAAGTTTGTTTACATTTTCCAGAGTGCTCGAAATTTCCTTTCAATCATTTTGTGTTTACGATGAACAATCACGGGAAATGTTGGGCTTCAGTTCCAAGATTTCACACTGAAACACTGGCCGCCTCGCTGGGCGGGCGCCGGGCGGCTGCTGTGCGGCGGGGCCTCCAAATCAAAAACAGGTCTTCCAGATGAGTTGCGTCGACTATCACAGAGCCATAAGGAAATGTGAATAATTTATCACATCCATTGGTGCGATTGTGTAATATTAATGGCTCAGCTGCCCCTGTGACCACGGCTGGAAAGGACACACTGAATATAATATCAGCGAGAGCCGAGGCCCGGCCCCACATTACCACTGCCTACGGATCCGGTGATGAGCATCTGGCAGCCCGCCGCTCAAATCAATTTCCCACCTGTGTTCATTTTTATCTTACAGATTGAATCATGAAAAAATAATTCCAGATTCCTTCTGCGCCTCTCCAGCAGATAAAAATAACACATTCTTTATTCAACAATCCCGACTCTTACACAATTCGCTTCCTTTTAAGCCGCAGCGCCGATCCCGTAATTGCGTCCCCCCTCCATGACAAAAAAAAGAAAAAAACACTGCTTCACGTTTTGAGTGTTGCGTCGCAGGAAGGAAGGAAGGAAGGAAGGAGCAAGGTTTCCGCCGCCCTCGCTCCTCTCCTCCTTCTTCCTCTCCTTTTTAATTTTCATTTTCTTTCCCTTTCTTCCCCAGACCCACTTTGTTCTCGCTCATCCTTAGCGCAGTGGAAACAAGCGTTACATTACCACTGTAAGGTCTGCTTTATATGCATTGTTGCCAAACAAATCTGCTCAGACCGGCAGCCCCGAGCGCGACAAGTCCTCTAAAACTGGGGCCTTAGTGGCGAGGAGGAGGAGGAGGAGGAGGAGGAGGAGAAGCGAAATGTCCCCAAAACCAGCGCCCGTTTGTTTACTTGTTCTTGTGCGAGGTGGGAAATAATTGCGTTACTGCAGGCAAATTAAAGCCGGTGCAGAGAGGAGGTGCTGCTTCTCGGACTTCCTTCCTCGCTGCCACCTCGCCTCGCCATCAGCGCCTCATTTGAATGTCATCTCGGAAACCTCTTTTTATTTCCTGCACTGAGGCCCGACCCGTCGCCACTGCCGCCGCTGCTGTGTCGTCTATTAGCGGCTAAATGCGCGGCGGTTTGCAGCGGAGCGTCGATGATGATGGACACTTGATTGTGAGTGTGTTTTTCTTCGGGTCCTGCCGTCGATTTGGACGGAGGACAAACGTCACACTCCACTAGTGGCAGCATTGTCCTTCAGACGCCCGCCTCAACCACCCCCCCCCCCCCCCAACCCCCCACCCACCGCGAGGTTAGCCGAGGTGTCTCTGCCCTCTGCTCTTTTCCTTTTCACACCCTCCTCCAAAAAAGCAAAAAAAGCAACATTCAGGCTCATTCCCTCTTCTTTCCTTCCTCGCTATTTCTGTCCCCGTGCCCCCGCCCCACACACACCCCCACCCCCACCCCCACCCCATCCCTCCGTTCGCCTCCCTTTCTATCTCTGTCTCTCCTGTTAGAGGACACTCGGTGTAAGCAAAGCTCCTCACAAAAGGCGCGCGCTGCACACCATCTCCTTGGCATTTAAAGGAGTAGAATACGGCCAATTGTGTGGGAAATTGAACTCTCTAAAGCCTCCCTTCCCGCCGCCGCCGCCGCCGCCGCTCATTGTGGGAGAGTTCAGTGCCTTTGCTTGAGCCGCTTCGGGCTGTCCAGAGGTTGATGCCAGAGGGCGCCCATTGTTCCACGTGCCACTGCAGCAGCGCCACCGCCGCCGCCGCCGCCCTGCCCTCCCTTCAACCTTCCCCTTCTTCTCCCGACGCTCATTCTTCGACGGGGCCAAGGAGAGCGGAAAAAAAGAGGAGGGCAGGGGAAAATGTTTTAAAATTTATTCAGCGGCGTGGGAGGTCTAAAACACAGGCCCCCTCGCAGACGAGGCTGCGAGAGGCCGCGACTGCACCTATCAGTCATCGGGCGGCGCCGCCCTCGACACGACTTCACATGCCTCCCCGCCGCATGACAGGACGAGCCGCATGGGCGGGAAATAAAAGCTTTCGGAGTCGCCCGGACTCAAAATCATTCTGTCATCTGTTGCCTACTCCAGTCCCACAGGCTGACATTTTAACTATGATCTAAGATGTGATTTTACTGTCAAACACAATTGGCAGTGTCAAGGAGAGTGTTGCCGAGGTGGGGGAAATGGCATCTGCTGGGGGGCGGGGGGGCGTGAGGACAGAGTGGCAGCTATCGCTTTCTGCCAAAGCCTGGGTCTCCAAGTGCGAGCTGCACTCGCTGATGGATGAATTCTTTCTTGTCGTCTGTAACGCGGCCGCTCTGCTACGCCATAATTAGCCCTCCTTCCTCCTCTGCCTCTGCTTCACCCACCACCACCACCCTCCGCCCCAACGCATCCCCGTGCGGCATAATTGTACTCGGGGCATCCTGGAGCGCCGCACCCCTCGCTGCTTCCCAGCGTCACGTCTGCGACCCCGCCCCCACCCCTCACCCCCCCTCCCCAACCCCAGCAGAAAAGACGAGCGTATACAATGCAAATTAGCACGTCGCCAAACCCCGACGCTAAATTACATTCTTACGATTGTAAGTAGCTGACTAATTGGGTCAAAGCTGCATGCCTCAGCATGCAGGGGAGGGTGGAAGTAGAAGAAGAAGAAAAAAAACTGTCTGTACCGCTGAAACGTCAGCGTCAGCCCTTCAGGTTTCAAGTTTGAGTGGGATTTTAATTAATTAGCACAAGTGCAAATATTAAAAGTGGTACCTATATCGCTGCCGTGTTGTACCGCCGCTCTCACCTTTTTAATTGCCCCCATTAAGAAACATGATGAAATCCTTATGTAATCCCTCCCGCCTCCGTATTGTTTCTACACTTTGGGTCGGCTAGCAGACAGCGCCCATTAGCGTTGCTTTGTAATGACTGTGTGACTGATTGTGAGCCAAATTCCTCCTTTATTTGTATGATGCAAGTATTAGTAATGCGCAACAGTATTAGGGAGCGGAATAAAAAGAGAGCGGGAGGCTGAATTGTTTCAGTCACAAGGGGGCTTTGTGTAAGCGGGGCACATATTAGCCGCCATGTTCCTGGTGAAGGAGGGGATTGGTCGTGAGCGAGGACGAGGGAGAGGCTGTGTGAATGTGTCCATAGCACCCAGCCCCAACACCCCCAACACCCCCAACACCCCCACCGCCTCAATGGGCTTAAAAGGCTGGTTTTCCTTCTTGGCAGACAAACAGAAGACTGCATTGTGTGTGTCTGTAATCTCTTTACCTGGATTGGCAGCAAAGCTAGCAAGTGCATCCAGCAGTGTGGAATTGGCACCGAGAAGTCAATGTCACACTGAGCGAGCTGCCTTCCAGAAAAGCCTTAAAAAATTGTTTGTGTTTCTGTGACACACCGCGTGCGTGCGTGCGCCTGGATGACATGCGTGTCACTCTCTCTCTCTCTTTCTCTCTCTCTCCCCCCCCCCCTCTCTCTCCCCCCCCCCCCCCCCTCTCTCTCTTTCTCTCTCTCTCCCCCCCCCTCTCTCTCCCTCTCTCTCCCGTGCGCTAAATTTCCGTTGCAGCTTTTGTGTCCATTTTATGGATTTTTCCACGCTTTTATGTCGCCGCCTCGGACAGCGTGCCCTTGCTTTCTGAATACGCCGCAGAGTCTAACTTGGCATTTGCGTGCGCAGGTGCGCGTGCGTGTCACATTTTCAAAACTGCTCCTCGCAGAACGAAAAGTCTCTGCACCGGGAAACAGAAGCTCCAGCAGTAACAAAGGCATCGCTGGTATTAGGTGTCATTATACACCAACTATCTGACATAAACTCTCCTCTACCGCCTGGACGGGTGAGGAGGGGGTTGGGGGGTGGGGGGGGTGAAAAAAAATAATTGGCCCCATTATCTTTCATCTCTTTGGCATATTACATTCATTATTTTATACAAAGACTGCCAGTATGAGTCCTGTAACCTGGGAAGCAGAGCGGCGCCTCCACAGGTTAACTGTTGCTCCCCGTAAAGCGGCCGCTGCTTGACGTCACCACAATGCCTCATCAGCCACCGGTGCCGGGGATTGAACATGGCCGACTGAGCAGAGGATGTCTGTCTGCAAAGTGATTGCTGGCTCATTGACTGAGTGGGAGTGGGAGGGGAAAGGGAGGGGAGGGAGGGAGGCTGGAGAGCGGGGGGCGAGGGGGGGGGGGCAAGGAAACAAGTACAGTTAGAGGAGAAACGGGAAGAAGGAGAGGAAGGCGGAAGGGAGGAAGGCGGGCAAGAAAAGTTGAATAAAGACGTGGCGAGGGGAGAAGAAGAGGGGGAAGGGGGGAGAGAAGGGGGAGAGTGGCGCAGTAGGTAGCCTCCCCCGCTGGCTCCTCCGGCTGGAGGCTGCTGCCGATGGCTTCAAAAGAGCGCCAGGCAGTCTAGGTCTCCGCTTCTAGCAATTAGAGATCACTCCAGCGGATGCCTCCTGGCCAGCCTGCAAATCCCTCAAAAATACCCTCTGATTACTACTGTAGGACACAGGCTGTTTACCAAATGGATCTCGCGCCGCCGAGAGCGAGGTCTGATAATGCCTCCTTTTGTTCGGGGGTGAGAGCGCCGAGCGACGGGGTCGTTGGAGTTTTAAAAGGCGAGAGTTTCGGGGATGAAATGTGCCCAAGAGAGAGAGAGAGAGAGAGAGAGAAAAGCCTTCCTCTCTCAGAGCTGGTTGAAGCTGACGGATTCTCTTTTTTTACTGCTTTCACCTCTAAATAGCTTCACTAGCATGTTATCTTTCATGTTTTTTTTTTATTTATTATCATCCAATAAAACAATAAAAACCCACTTGGATGAAACTCAACTATTTTTCTTCCACGGTGGCTGCTGCTTCTTCTTCCTGGTTGGTTAATAATATAAAATCCTCGGGCTTCTTAAGCAGTCCCTGCTGGTTCCGCAGAGCCGCCGTTGTTTACACATCTCAGCTGCTCTGCGCCCGCCGGACCGCCGATGCGCAGTAGAACAATCAGCCCCCGTGCCCGACTTAACTGATTGACACGGCGTTCGCATCAAGTGCGATCAGATACCACCCCCCCCACACACACACATACACACCCTCACCTCCCACCCCCCCGCCGCCCCGCCCCGCCCGCGGCCTCAGCCCCCTGGAACTGGAGCTGACGTGTCCTCGCACCTTGACAGAGCTGATATTAGCGATTAGCGTGAATGTCATTGAAATGGCAGAGCTAATCACACGCCCTGGGTCCACCTCCACCTGAGGGCCCCCTTGCCTCCGCGTAATCACACTGACAGAGGAAACGATGTGTATAGCCACCCTTTAATAAGTGCTGCAGCGGCGGCTCATCAGCTGCCTGGTGTCCTCTCTTCTCCAGGGGCTGTCAGGAAACGCATCCTAACAGCAGTTTACATTGAGCGTCGACTTCTCACCCTGTGACGGCGAGCTTTGTTAGACCTTGTCACGAATTTCCCCACTGAGATGTGGTTTCTCCCATCCGTGTCCATCTAAGCGTCCACGTCACCCAGAATCTTTTGAAAGTTTGCATATCACAAAAATGAGGAATGGGCTGCGTTTACGTTTGCTTGGTTTGATGGAAGATGGCAATATATTGCAACGCCTGTAATAGAATTTTGGTAAAAACTGTCGAACACAATAATAAAAATGAGTAATGATAATAATAAATAGCTAGAGTTCCAGTGCGTGTGGACGGCGGTCTGCAGCATTTATTCCTGTCGCAACTCATTCCTGTTGTGCCCATCAAGTCCTTAAGTCAAAGATGAGCATCTGAAATAAAAATTTAGGGGGGTAAAACAAAAAAAGTGTGTTAGATAATCCTTTTCTCCAGCTAACCAAGCCTGCGCTTACCCGTCGAGCACATACGTGTGTCTGCCGAGTCCCTGGCCAAGCGCCGGGGGTTTAGTTCTGAATTAGAGTCTGCTGTGCAGGCCCGGCATGGCCATTCTGAGGCGAAGGAGGATGAAGACAAGAGATTGTGGAAGAAAGCCTGGGGTTTTAATCTCTTCCCCCGTGTTTATCTCGCCACCAGGAGACAAACCGCGCGCCATTAAAGACATCAGCTACTCCCACTGCCTGGCTGCACGGCCGCACCTCTGAAGGCGTTTGAAGGACAAAATGAAAGGGGCCAAAAAAAAAAAAAAAAAAAAAAAAGGCGCAGAAAGGCACATTTGTGTACGATAGGAGCGGTCTGATTTCATGCATGTGTGCGCCTTTTAAAAGCCTCGGTGATGGGAATTTTTTCCCCGGGATGTGCAGGGGAGACGGCTGAAGGCAGAAAGCTGCGTATTTGGGCCACGTCTTCTCTCTCGGCGAGCAGACTCGCTCCTATTTGATCAAAAATAAGCAAACGTGCTCGGGCCTCAGCTGCCAACAGGAGGATCGTTCTCTTCAGGAAATGAAAATGCCAGCGTGGGATTGTCATCATATTGAGAGTTAGCCGACCCCTGACCTTGTAATACCCCCACAGCTCCTCCATTCGTGACCCGCTGGATGCTCTGGGAAAGTGAAACCATCGGGGAGGATCTACTGCTCACATCATCATTCCCGCTACACCTAATAGTGGATTTACCGAAGGTTAAACCTCCCGCGAGCTCGCCGCCACCGTGACCCGGACACACAAATATGCGCGGCCACACGACGTCGCGCTCGCCGCCCCTCGCCACACACACACGCGCTCGGGTTAGAAATTCCATGTTTGCAGAGAGCAGCAGCAGCAGCGAAGTGAAGTCTGGATAATAAGCAATTGATGTCACGCTCAAGACATTCTTTAAAACAAAAAAAGGAAAAGAAGAGGGTTGCGGCGAGATGTTGGTTTTGTTTCTTCCTGGAGTATTGTTTTCACATCCAGTGTTCAGGAGAGCGTTACGGAGACAGACAGGGGAAGGGGAAGCTCCGCTCGGCGATGTCCCCTGTATTTACAGCGTGATTGGTGCCCACCCAGGCGTCTTACAGCTGAGCGCAGCACATGGGGGAATTAGCTAAGTGTCTGTTGTGCAGCGTTGGTAAAATGTGTCACTTCTCGTCTCCGTAACGTTTGTGAAACTTGCTGATCACACGGGCAGGTTCGGCGCGCCACACAGATGTGTCCCGTTCCTCATTAAGTCAATTCAAGGGCTCGATTTTAAAAACATCCATGGCCCTTTTTTTTTTTTTTTCAATGCAAGCGTAACTTTTTTTTTTTTTGCACGCAGTTGACATATGAATTTAATTTATGCATAGGGTTAGGGTTAGGGTTAGGTTCACATTCTGTATTTAAGGGCAAGTATGGATACTTAGTTAAAAGAAAAATACTGTGGTAAAAGTACAGGTTCTAATGGACTGAAGTAAAAAAAAAAAAATTTCATTCAATGATCAAATGATATATTTGTGGATAAGCTGAGGTCCTCTAAAATAATTCATTCATTCATCCATCTTCTATACCCGCTTATTCCTATTCAGGGTCACGGGGGTCTGCTGGAGCCTCTCCCAGCTGTCTTAGGGTGAAGGCAGGGTGACACCCTGGACAAGTCAGCAGTTCATCACAGGGCCACATAGAGACAAACAACCATTCACACTCACATGCACACCTACGAACAATTTAGATTGCTCAATTGACCTCACATGCATGTTTTTGGAGTGTGGGAGGAAGCCGGAGAACCCGGAGAGAACCCACGCAGACACAGGGAGAACATGCAAACTCCCCTCTAAAATAATCTCCCTCTAAAATATGATCCAGTTTTATATTGAAAATACACAACAGCACAGTTCAAATAGCTTCAATTCTAGAGCGGCTATGGTACTCAGTGAATTACTTTTAACAGAATTTGTATGTTTTCAACACTTTTATACACAAAGGTAACGGATATGTTTTGTCAATGGAAGAAGTAGAAAGTTCAGATATTTGTGCACAAATGTAAGGAATAAGAAATACTCAAGTAAAGTAGCGATACCTGAAGAACAGTGACAGTGACATGGTATTTGTACTTTGTTACTCCCCACGCCTCCTTGTTGAGCTGGTCTGCGTGCTTCCAGGCTCTCAATTAAAGACGACGATGCGACCCGGCTCAGATTCCGGCGCGGTCGCCTCGGAATTCTCTCTCTTCTCTCGCGAATGACTGCGATGGTAGCGCGATGGCCCACGCCGGCCAGCTGAAGACTACAATCAGCTGCTTGAGCCCCGGCAATCACTTTGCCCAGAAAAGATTGCAGCCCGAATTAGATTACATCACCTGCAGTCCAGCCATCTAATCTTAGATTAAAGTGGAAAAGAACCATCTCTGGTTCTCCTCCTGGTCCTTGTGCTCCCGGTGCTGCCGGCAGAGCGTCCTCATCATTTACAGGTTTAAAGTTGAACACACGCGGCGCCACCTACACTCATCGGGGACAATCAAACCTTCCTCCTCCTCCTCCTCCTCCCCGGCACGCTGCGTGACGTTTGATGATTATTTGACCAACTTCCACCGTGTTGCCCCGACTGTACTCGCAGCTGATTGGCCTCCCACAGCTGTGCAGCTTAACCACTCCAACAGTTTGTAGGAGGCTCTTTTTGAAGTGGAGGAGCGTTTCGTACAGAAGCAGCCAAAACAATCACAGCACGGCAGGGCACATCCCGCCGCTGTACTCTCTGCTCTGCCAGACGAGGTGGACTCCTTTTTTTTTTTCCTTTTTTTTTCCTTTTTAAAAAAAAAAAATTCCAGCGTGTAGCTATTTAAAAAAGAAAAGAGCAATTTTGCTTGCCGTCATGAACAATGAAGCGTGGGTAATAAACCGGCGGCTCTGAGGGGCCGCGCGTCTGTCCCCATATACGGCCACCGCCTTCAGCCGGCGCAGAGAACCAGGAAGTCGACGCCGCCGTAACTGACAACGCGGGCACGACACGCTTAAAACCATTACGGCATAATTTCCGGCTGACAGGCCGCGGAGACGCATTTGAATACGGGCAGCGTCCCAACGCCGCCACCGCCGTCGCACCTGCGGCGGCGGTGTGCGTGCACGTGCACGTGCACGAGCTCGCGCACATGCGCACCCCCCGCATCCCCGCAGCGTAATAAGGGTTGCCTAGCCAAGCGTAAGTGTCATGCCGGAGATGCCTGGCTCATTAGGTACCGTGGCAGGATAATGTATGAAGAGAGAGTGAGCAAGAGGAGGAGGAGGAGGAGGAGGAGCAGCCATTGTTCTTCCCCATCTCCCTCCCCCTCTTCCTCTCTCCTCGCTGCCAGCCTCTTCTTCTTTGTGTTGTACACTCTTGGAGCGGGGGGTGGTGGGGTGATACTCGGTCTCCCTGGTCACATGACGGACCCATTCCTTGATGCGGCGACGGCTTTACGCCATTTACTCGCAAATGAATTTATTTATCAGGCCGTTGGATTTTTACTCGCCTCGTCTCGCACAATGCTTTTTGTTTGTGTTTGTGTTTGTTTTTGTTTTTTGTTTTTTTGCTTTTTGTTATTTCCTTAACTCTCGATTGACAGGTTGCCAGTCATGCTAAGACTCCGTGTCCCATCGGCGTCACGCAGCAGCACGTTGCTAATTGAGTTGAATGTGCGGCTCGTCTCTCCTCAGTGGATCCGTCTGTCGGCGTCTTGTCATCGGTTTGTTCGCACTTGACAGGTTTCAAGTCGCTCCCTGTGTTGTTTAATTGTGCGCTCCTGTGTCGCTGCGCCGTGTGTTTTTCGCAGTGCCCCTGTGCTTGAACGGCACATGAAACGGGTGGATGCCTGCGAAGCCCGGCTCGCCGTGCTCTGTGCCACCGAGGCGTCCAGCGGGCGTTCACACAGCAGCTGCTTCAAAAAAACAAAAACAAAAAAAAAGTGTTTTTCTTTGCATCTCTATGAAAACAACCGAGGATTCTGGGGTGTGCATGCTAGGCCAGTAGTTGGCAGTAGCAGTACGAGCTCCACTTCAATACTGTGAGTAAAAACAAACACGACGAGTATGTGCAACCATCGCAGTAGTGCTGCAACACGCCCACATTGTGACGGAATCATGGCTGTACGATAAGAACTGGATACCGGAGGACCAATTTTGCAGCTTGACATTTTTTTTTCAATTGGTCACTCGAGGTACTGCAGCCTGAAATCCCATGCGGCCCAAAAAGCATTTTCCCCAGAAATGCCTGCAAAAATGCTAACAGGACGCCTCAGAGCTAGACCTGCGTATCATCACTCATTGGCCACCATATTTGTAGTCCCACTACTGGAGAATAGCTATGGAATTGTGTGGCCATGACGCCACCGCATTAATAATAACAACAACAATAATAATAATAATAATAATAATAATAATAATAATGATAATAATAATAATAATAATAATAATAATAATAATAATAAATTTCACTTGAACCTGTTTCCCAGAACTTCGGTTCAACTCCAGCAGAAGTGAAAGCTTGGCCCCGTTCATGGGCACCGCTTCCTCCCAGTGGAACACCAGAACAGGCGGGACGACGATCTGCAATAAATCTGTCTTTGTGAAATTAGGAGGGTCAGGGACGGCATCTGACATCATTAGGTTTTTTGTTGTTTTTTTTTGGTGGGACGGGGGCGGAGGGGGGGCTAATTGCAGCTCTGGCTAGCAGAAAGCTCACAGCTGTTAACCAAAAAAAGACCCCTGATACGGCAGCCCATCAATAGTTCATGAGGTTACCGCGGGCTGCGTGCGGGATGGTGCTAAGATTAATCAGCCCGGCGCTCAACTCGCTCGCTCGCTCGCCTTTGTTTACCCTGGGCTTCCGTGGACTGTAGGCGGTGTAATTGGAGCGATACAGAGAGCTGGGGATGTCCTCGCCGCTCCGCCGCGACTGTGAACCACTGTGAGCCCAGTAGTCGGGCCAAAAAAAAAAATTATGAAATAAAAAAAATTGGGTGGGGGTAAAGGGGGGGGCGTCCAGATCGATCCTGGGCCCGTGTTCAGAGAGAGCCTGAACTTAAAAAGACAGCGAGTCCTGTGTGATGTGCCGAGTATTGTACCACCTCACCTTGATCAGCGACTTTCATCACACACACACTCACACACACTCACACACACTCACACACGCTCACACACACTCACACACGCTCACATACACTCACACACGCTCACACACACACTCAAACACACACACTCCCCTTGCTCTGCTCCCCTCAAAGTTGAGCGAAGATGGAAGACGAGACGAGGGAGCAGGACGGCGCGAGCAGGCGAAGTCGTGAGCCAGCGCGCGTGCGTGCGGGGCCGACGTGTACGGTGATGGCACTTCACACGGCAGCCGCGTGTTCTGGCTTTGATTGGGTGCAGGCGCGCCGCAAGAGTAGCGCGAGTAAAGTCGGCTGCCTTTGACAGAGGAGGTTCACTCGGCTCCTCTGTCAGCGAGCTGTCTGGAGGACAGCCTTGAGTCATCTCTGAGCCCCGAGAGCTCCTTCCTACCTCCAGTGGCACTGGGGCTCTTTTTGATTTTATTTTTATTTTTTTCGCCCCCCTAAACTTCCTTTTTTTTTTTTTTTTTTTGTTTCTTGCCTGCGAGCGTTCGTGACTCGCCGTGTTTTGTGCGCTGGGAGCACGTGGGGGCAGAATTCCTGACGAGCGAAAAAATGAGCGGCTTCCTTATCATCAACCCCACATTTCATGCTCATGTGAACTTTATTACATATACTTGCATACGCTCGGCTCCCGCTCACACACACACGCAGGCACAGCAGCGTGCGCGCCCCTCTTTCCAAAACTGCCTCCGCCGAAGAGCGGCGCCGTCAAAGGCGGCCGCCTCTTATCTGGCTTTATCTCCATCATCTCTTCCTCGCTTTCTTGCCTCTGTCACTTCACACATCTCTCTCCCTCCCTTCCTCCCAGTTCCCCCCATACCCCCCTTCTCTTTGTTTTCCCGCCCAATCTCTTTCTCACCTTTGCCTCTCTCCGCTCTAGCTGGCTGTCGGGGAGATTCCCCTCCAAAGAGAAGTGATATTTCTCTTTCTTTTGTTTTATTTTCATCTGCCGAGTTGGCTTTCTTTTGAAAAGAAGAAGAAGAAGAAGAAGAAGGGGGTGGGGGGAGTCCACCTCAAAGGATCCATATCACAGCACCATCTTCTTCTCCTTCTTCTTCTTCTTCTTCTTCTTCTTCTCGCCCACCAGCCTCCACCTGTCCCAGCCTCCTCCACCTCCACCTCCACCCAATCCATCAGACAGCCGGCAGCCGGCCCGGCCGACTCCGGCCTCATCTCTCATAAATTAGTCTTCCCCCTCACACTCTTCTCTCTTTTTGTTTCTTGCTCCTGCTCATTCCATTCTCCACATGCCCTCGCCCGCCTTCCATCTCTCCCCGGCCCTCACATTTCATTTTTCTTCCTACAAATGCCACACAGCAGTCCCTTAAGAAATGTCATTTCTGTCTTCTCCTTTTGTTCTGTAATTTCTCCGTGTCCCTCCTTCTCTCCTGGGAATTCATTTATCGGCGGCTCCTCTCCTGTCCCCGGCTCTCTGATCTCTCTGTCTCCGTCTTCCCCTCTGCGTCCGTCTCTCCGTCTTTGTCTCTGACCCTGCCTGGTCGCTTCTCTCCTCGTTCTGTATCTCTTTTCCTATGTCCCCCCCCCCCCTCTGTCTCTGTCTCTGTCTTGCTCGCAGTGAGCTCGTTACAGATGTGGGACGCCACTTTGGTATCAATCAGAGGAAACCAGCCACACTGTAATATTTATTTCCATAGGAACGACAAATAAGTCAAATCTGAGTCAGCTGGATGTATGAAGAAGTGAATGTCTTTAAGGGCATATGTATTTTGTCTCGTTCTTTTATGTGACTTAGTCTCTATTAAAAGGGGCAAAAGACTTTTTTTTTTTCTCTGAAAAACAACATTTTAAATTAGGTGGAAAAAGAAACAATAGTGAACTACATTCAAGCCAGAACACAGAAACAAAATGCACTGGAAAAAAGCAACAGTCAGTAAATATTTAATAGCAAAACTGTGTCAATGGTGCAAAAAGCTAATTCTGCTAAATTTCCTTCCACTGTAATCAGGTTGTTCAGGGCATTTGTTTGATGTGGTCATGGGCCCTGGTTTGATTTAGCCGGTCAAGATTGAAGATAAGCATTAACACTTATTTGTAAAAGCCGACAGAGAGAGAGAGAGAGAGAGAGAGAGAGAGAGAGAGGGGAAAAAAAGCCATTTTCACCCAAAGCAATTGTCAGTTATCTTCCCCCTGCGGTATTCGTGAGATAATCCTTGTCACAGGGAGACGCTCGGATCCAGTGCGGATGCTTTGGAGCAAATTGGTAAGAAGTGTCACAGAAATTCAGTGCTTCAAATTTGATTCTGATTCTTCTGCGTGGGGGTAAACCATCACATGCCGCAGACGAGCTCCCGAGTGGTCGGAGAACCAATTTGTTAGGCCTCTGACAAGAGAGCGGGCGGCTGCATGGGAGCGCGCAGGTCTCACCCCGATGTTAAAATACATTTGTCAGATTTTATGTGGACCAAATGTATTTATGTTCACCTGACAAGTATTTCTCTCTTTTTTTGCGTGCTGGAGGAGGTGTGTCTGTGTGTGTGTGTGTGTGTGGGGGGGGGGGGGGTGGGGGGGGGGGCGCTCTGTTCTAGTGTGACAGGGTTAGGGTTAGAGGCACAAGGTTCAGGTTTTGCTAAAATTCCGTGGATAGCCGTGCATTCCAGTTACATCACTAGTTCATTCTAGGTCAGTTTCCATCAGTGAAAGTGTGCCTTGTCCCCGTTTTCTTACTTATAACACGCTCAGCCCGCAACGACGCAGCCGCTAGCATCTTTGTCAACTAGCTAAAATCTGTAAACACTGGCCAATATTAGGCCTTTTTGGGATATAATATCGTATATTTTTTTAATTGGCCTGGTCGGCGCAGGCTTCGGCAGATGCAGATGATGTCAAAATGCCCAAAAAAAAATGGACCGAGTTAATTGGCCCACCAATTAATGGGCATCCCTCTAATGTTGCATCGCAGCGCTCTAAAGGTTTTCAGGACCAAATGCAAAGTGTGAAAATCGGTTTCCAAAACTTCCTCCGTTTCAAAGACAGATTTTTTTTTCCCTATTCAAAAACATATGATTATCATTTCCCCCCCCACTTGTCTGTTAGGGCTTCCATACATATCTGATGTAGACAGAAAGAAAAAGAAAGAAAAAACTTTCTCCCAAACTTTTAACAAACCTCTACCCGTGGCTGTGCACCATGCTGTGTTCTGCTCCCGCCCCACCCCCCCCTCCCTCTTCTTGTGGCGCCAGAAGTGACTCTGCCCTGGTGGAGACGGCCCGGCCCGGCCCGGCGCTAGATTCCACTTGAGGACGGTTCTCTGGCGTGCAGACATGCAGGCACTTGTGTTCCATCAAAATGCTAATAATATCATCTGCAATATCCAGGGCAATATTATTGTAGTGCTAATTGGTGAAAAAAAAAATGTTGATGGGTGCACCTGCCCACCCCACCACCCGGCTATCTTAATTACAGCGGCTGAAATAAAGCGGGGGAGGGGTGGGAGGTTGGCGGGTGGGATGGACTTATTTCGCCGGCGTGGAGATGCTGGTGTTTGGGTGAGTCGGGCGGCTCCGGGCGAGCGGGCGGGCGGACAGGCGCTGGCCCTCCGGAGCGGGAACGTTTCTCTCCCATTGGTCTTCTCTGCCGCATGATTTATTCATGGCGCCACATGGCGGCGCTGGGCGCTCTCTTCGGGGCAGTTCGCAAGGCGCCGATACGTGTGGCGGCGCCCCGCGGGCCGCAGCCATGCCAGTCACCTCGTTAATACACGTGAGGGGAGAGTGAATCGGATAATTAAAGATAAATACATTAATTGCATTCAACAGCGGAGTGTCGAAGGGGGAGGGGGGGTGGGCGGGACGAGGGGTTGGAGATATAATAACTGCACACGATTCCCTGAGCCGGTCGGGAGGGAAAATCCTCACTTCAAAACCACGCCGGCCTTCCAAATCGTCAAATTAACTTTTTCTGTGGCGGCGGCGGCTGGTGAGAGGGGGGTAATTAATAGCTTCTTTTGGGGAGTTGTGCCCTGCTATGTGTCACTTTTCCTGGCTGCCTTCAAAGTGATAATGCTTGCCGGCTGTTGCCCCCGGGGACTGCTTCATCTTATTAACTTGTCTTGGAGACAGCGCTGGCGCGCAGTCTGCTTTACTGCCCACAGGAACGGAGAGAGGACCACTAAGTCATGTACTGCCCCCCCACCCCCCATCCCCTTGAAAAACAGCCGCCTCTCGCTGAGTTTCCTCCGCCGCGCGCGCGAGGATGATGTGTGTGAACTCGCACACGGCCTGACACAAGGGGCCGAATAGTTAGGCAGTCAAGAGACGGTGATTAGATTTAATCACTTGGTCTTTGTCGGGGGAGCCGCAGTCACTGGCTGCGTTTGACTGGGCAAAGTTATTAATGTGGCTTTAAAGAGTGGAGGCCCGCTCGCAGGAAGGCAGGGCGCCGGTGAAGGATTTCACCAGTCTTCTTTTTTCATCCCACTGAGTACAGAGTCCCTGTTTTTGTAAACTCTGCGGGGGTCAGCTGGAATAAATGACACAGTAATGACGCTGACATGGATACTGTATTTAAAGGTCCTCTATTCCACCCATTGTCGTGGTGTTCTTTTCTTCCCAGGCTCCAGTAGAGCAGCGCTGCAACAATGAATCATCCACAAGAATCTATAGAGCGCCTGTAACACAGCCGCCTCCGGCAAAAATGCTACATTTTAGTTTCCTGCTCAAACCAGATCCTCTTGAGGCATCTGTGCCCTTTGTGATGTCACAAGGGGTTGGCGTCCACATTTTAGCGCACACTTTCATTGGCTGGTTAGCGACGCAATGACACAAAAATAGTGCATTTATCATAATGTAAGACCAGCTGTATTATGAGGACAGTGTCTGCTTTATTGTGATTGTGTGGGAGCCAGCGAGGCCGCGATTGATCGACCACCGGTCGTTCTTGGTCACTATGTGTTGATTGTTGTCAAAAAAAAAGAGTTTTGACTGTGCAAAGCAAAACCAGCCAATTTTATGCATTTTTTTTCAGGATCTCAAAAAGGTGCAAAAGATGCAGTCATCAAATATGGAATAGAGAGAGACATAATAGAGTTTGATAAAAGTTTTATATATTTTGAGCCACATATTGTGCGTTATTTATTTAACCACGTCTAGTAAAGCTCTGCCTCCAATCGCACTCATAGTTTTATCCAGTTGAAAAATAGAAGCGCACATGCTGCAGTGCTGTGTCGTCCACGTCAGAGCGAGGAAACACAAACACTTGAAGTTGTGTTGCTGAAAATAACTGTGGAACTGACATAAGGGGTTGTTTGTACTGCAAACAACCTGTTAGCTTGTATTCATAGAACTTCCTGATTGGTATCGGCTGATCGGCTTGGGCTGCGTCCCGTGATCGTGATCGGTGATCGACAGTCAATGATCCTGGATGGAAAGCCCACCCCAGTGAGGTCAGCGCAGCACCAGTTAACTGGCTGGCACGGCGGGACGTCTGCCACTGGCGCTGCATGGATTATTTGGACACGCGCGGGCAGAGGAAGCCGAAAGGGAGGCAGGGAAGCAATGCGGCGAGGGCGGAAGAGCACGTGCAGCTTATTGTTCGTGAAAGTGTCAAACAAAGCGGGCCAATAAGTTAGACGGCGCCGGACAGCGGACAGGTGTACCCCCCCGCTGCCGCAGAACACCCTGGAATCGTCCCCGCTTCCTCGGGAGCTTGTCTGACCCGTGAATATTGCGTGTCTCCTGCTCTGTATTTTTTTTTTTTATGCAGTTGTCACAGCGCCGGTGTTTGCACGTACGGCGGGGAAAAAACAGGATTGGCACAACAATGGCGTGAGAGAAGAAGAAAATTTAAAGGCACCTGAAGAGAAGCGAGTGTGCGTGCACGGGCGCGCGTGTGATCGCAAATATGATAGCTGTCTTCTTTAGCGTATCCTCATAGTGTCAAATTGGCTATTTGCTTTTCTCCCTTTCGCAGCTCAGACGCCGCTTTTATATGAGCATCTTTCATGGTGTCACTTCCAATAAAGCACAAAATCATCTGCTGCTCTGGTTAAAGTAGCGTTTTCACGAGCGGGAGGAAGACAAATGGCAGGTGTCTGCGGCGCCGCCTGTTAATTCTCGCACATGAAGCCCGGCTGGAGCCACGCGAGAGCCGATGGCGGCGGGCGAATTTCAAGCAGCGCCGCGTCAAGTGCGAACCCCCCCTGACTGCTGTTTACTTAATGCTGTGCCCGGGTTTGTTTTATCTGAGAGAATCAATCTTAAAGAGATTTACCAAATGCAGACAAATTAGCCGGCATAAATTAGCCAGAGCATATTCATTACGCCCGTCTCCCAGAGGAGCGTGGTGCACGCCGCAGTGTCTTTATCGCTTAACTGTTCCATCATAAATGTAATCATGTATTTTATCTTGAAGCCTCTGATGGTAATAAAGTCTGCCTCTGAGCCGTTTCATCGTCTGCCACGCCGCACCAGCGCACAGGAACACACCGACGCCGGAGTCCAAGAAGTGATGGGACGGCGAATCGGAGCTCAGATATTCCATTTATTTCAGTTAGCTTAACCTCACGCCGAGCCTCTCGCTGCTCAATTTTCACAGACCGTCTTATCCGTCTTGTGCTCAGCTCCTGTGTTATTGTCCCGCCTTTCATGCATCAATAGATGGATTATTATACATCCCTGTTTGTAATTGGAGGGCAGGTTAGACAAGAGGATAATTAAAATAGTGTGTGTTGCGATGCCATTTATTCTCGCTCGCCGTCTCCGCCGTGCACGGCTCGGTGTGGTGCCGTGCCCTCCACTGTCCTCCAAGTTAATGTTGTTGACGTTGCACTTAGCCAAGACACACAAGATTCTGCTGACAAAAACGGGCGAAATGCGTGGCGGCTCTCCCACCTATGAAAAGAACAAAGTTGCAGCAAGAACGGCATCTTTTTACGCTTATTGCCTCCCAACAGATCACATTACTCAGTTGTTGGGGAGATCAGCGTGACGGAGCAGAGCAAAGCAAAACAAAATGAACAACTACTTACTCAAGGGTTCTGGAGAAGTGTTTCTTCTTTACCCCCAGATAGACTGTTTCATTAACCCTGGATATTTTTCCCCCATCTATCCGTCTGGGAAAGAGCTCCTAGAAACCCTTTGGACAAGAGAGGTTCTTTTCAAAAGTTATTTTTTTTAACCAAGAGTTCAGCCATTTAGCAACAGCTCAAGGCTTCCTATTGGCGCGAGTGGCAGCACTGGATGCAGGTCAACCGGCCTGTTAGATTAGCGCTGTGCCAAGACGCTCAGCTAAACTTTTAGCAAAGCCATTCATGATTAAAGCTGAGACATGATTTCCATGGAGAAAAGCTCTCAGCGCTGGTCTTCTTCTTTTCATGGGTGAATTCTGATAAAATGGCCACTGCTGCTGCACCTATGCTATTCTCTTTGGCAGTCAATTGTAGCCAACAACAGCTTCCTGCTTCAGTCAAAACTGGATCTGGACCATGATTGGTTATGACATACTGAGACTGATTAGAAACAGTTTAAGCTGGAGCGGCCAACACGAATGTCTGAGATGTCTGAATCAAAGCTTTACCGGTCACGTCGCATTTGACGGTTACACAGCTCTGATGAGCCGTTCATGAGTAGTTCAGGTTTCCTGGTTGGGCAAAACTCACCATTTCACATCATGACCCCAGAGCCGTAAAAACCACAGCGGAAAGTTTCGTACCTGATCTTTTAAAAGCAAACCAGCAAACAAACAAAACAATGAACCAAAAGCCAATTTAAATGTGTGTCCGATAACGCATCTGGAGAAACCTTCACAAGAGGCT
Source organism: Nelusetta ayraudi (assembly GCF_046127955.1). NCBI lineage: Eukaryota > Metazoa > Chordata > Actinopteri > Tetraodontiformes > Monacanthidae > Nelusetta > Nelusetta ayraudi. Next base: position 6,966,491 of record NW_027466061.1, read on the forward strand.
TTTTCTCCTCTCATAGTGGCATTGGGGGTAATGCTAGGTCTCAGGAAAAAGGAGAATATTGCGCGGGCTGACAGGTTGGGTTCCCAGCTGGCAAAGGCTGACCATAGTAGGGTAATAGTATAGCCGCGGGCAGCGAGGAAATTGGACTCACTGTGGCAAAGTCATGGATGCGACAACCAAGGCGAGAACGGGGAGCCATGTGTTCGTGTCCATGGGTCTGGAGGCCAGCGCTCATTACAGCGGCTGGTAAAATATTACGGTGCAGCTGACGCCGTCTAAGTGAATTGTCCAGAGCGGTTGTGACAGCCAGTGGAAGGCAGAGCTGGATTATGATGGATGATGACAAGACGGGCGGCGGTGGTGGAGGAGCGCTGATGTGTTTTGTCGCTCGCGTGAGAGCTAGCGCGTCTACGCCTATTGCATTTAGCCAATGTTGTTTACGTACGCACACAGGAAGCAGAGATGCCTGATGGGAATGTCAAGGCGTCGTCGGGAAATGCCGCTGCACTTGTGTCACACCTGCAGGATTCATTCAGGAACGTGTGAGAGGGAAAATATATTCATATGTCATTCATGCGGTGGTGGCGGCCATTTGCCGTCTGCGTGCACGAATTGTTCCTCGTCTTATTGACACTCATTGGCTGGATGGGAGCATCCAAACACCGACACCGATTTCGCAACTTCTCAATTCAGCTTCCTCGTCGGCGGTGGTTGATTTCCGTGACTCTTTCACCGAGACGGAAGAGGGGGTGGGGGGGAAAGTGCAGCAAAAGTTGCTGCTTTTCCCTGGCGGAGAGTGAACAGCTGCACAAGACTGCTGACCTCCACACGCTGTCTTAACATTTCAGAGGGCAGAACACTGACTCAGTGCACAAGCTGCTGCCACGGCAGTGAGACACTGTGTGCACGGCACCGAAATATGGAGCAGCCTCTGTGCAAAAACTGGAGGGAAAATAGCCTCGGCACAGAAAACACTGTGGACATTTTTTTTTGCTGTCATTGTTTGTATGTAGAGAGAGGGAGAGAGAGAATCAGCCTTTTTATCAATTTGCGGCAGCTTCTTTTTCAGGATGAGTGTCAGTAATGGACAACGGCACTCGCAGCTGAACCTGAATCCTCTCCACTTTCAGCCTCTCAAGGATTTTTTACCTTTGATATTCCTCCCGCTAAAACACAGGATACGCCGTAATATCTGGATTAGCAAGTGGACGGCAAGAGGATCCGTCTCCCGAAGTAAATCTCCCCGTCTCCTCTGTTTACCCGCGTTTATCCTTCTCATCTGCGCCCGAGGATCCCCCGCTCGCGACGAGGCCGCATCTCGATATTAGATTAGGACTAAAACAAAGTAGAGTATTTGTTTCTGCTGCCCCGCTCCCGAGCAGATGGGACGAGGAGGACACTTCATCCCCAGGTTCACTGGTCCTTGAGCTTCTTCTGGCATGTCCACTCCATCTCCCAGTAGTCACTCCAGCTCCTGGGTCCCTGCCCACTCCCCTTCCCTCCCGGCCTCCCTCCAAACACTCTCCTCCTCCTCCTCCTCCTCTTCCTCCTTCCCCTCCTCTACCATCTCTCCTCTTCCCAATTTGGCCACCAGGGAGTGCGTGTGTGCTTGTGTGTGTGTATGGCGCTGAAGCAAGCATTATTGATAGAGCATCTGTTTAGACATGGTGCGCGATCTGTGGCATGTGGGCGAGCAGCTGCGGGTTCGAGCAGGGGGAGACATTATGTCATATTACATATCTTGATATGTCTTGTTCACTTGCGTGCGTTGGTGCCCACTGCCGTGCACTCCCCCAGTGCACGCCTCCGCCGTCCCTGCGGCAGCAGATGATGGAGCCCCCCCCACGCCCCCCACCCCACCCCACCCCACCCCCCCTCTCTCGGGGTCTCCTGGACAGACGACTGCAATGACGTCGCCCCAATGTCGCGGCTTGTTTTCCAGGGGCCCCTATTTCAGACCCGAGAGCCAAAGGTAAATATTCTGGCAGCGTGACTTCATCAGGGCCGGCCGGTCGGCCAGACAGACACAGAAGCCTCTTTCCAGTTAATTACCACACATTTCTTCTAGATGGCCAAACTTGTCAGGGCTCGCGGAGCTCGGTGCCAATAGGCCTCATCATCCCCGGCAGCCAAGAAAACAGAAGATGTGACGGCCGTTTTGATGACTGCAAGTGTGCGTTTGACAATCGCTCACCTTGTGAGTCCTAACAGTGTTTGGAAAGCCTCTTCGGATGGCTGCAGTCCTCAGTTCTGAGAGTGACAGCGATCGAAATGTTGCACGATATCCTCTCACCAGATAATGCAACAGGTGACCAGGTGTTGCTGCACCTTGTGGGAATCAAGCACAAACGCTGCATGGCCACAACTGTTGTTTCTTGTTAGAGTTTAAAATCTATTGTTGAAATATGTGGGCAGGTGGAAATGGGAGGATCTTGACTTCAGCACTCACAGGCTACTTGTTTGTGATGGATTCTTAGGGTTTGGTTGCCTGCCTGACAATCGCCTTTGTAAACCTGCAAATATGCAGTATGTCGCCTCCGCTGGGCAGTCATAGGGTAGCGTTCCATTCATTCCAGCTGCAATAGAGTGTAGATGGCTGTAAGATTCAACTGAGAGCAGGATGTACTGATGGTCCTTTAAAACAACAGACAGTTTACTATGTTTAGCTGATACAGTCAACCCTAGCATTTTAAATTTTACCATCCTACACACACTTTCATCAATACTAATTTCAGCTTGTTTTGCTTTTGTTTTGAGTGTAATCATCTTTTACTTTGACACACAAAAACGCAGAAGTGCCTGTTCACCTGTTACAGCCACATGCTTTATGTTGTAGGTTTATAGTATTTGGTATGTATTCATTTCTTAAAAATATCACAATTTGGGGTTTTGACTGCATGCAAATTCATAAGAATAAAAAGAAATGCATTTACATAAAAGTAGATGTGCTAATTTCCTTTCCTATATCTGCTGATAATAATGAGCTTCAGCTGGTGACTCAGAGGCCAACTAAACCTCAAAGGTTCACTCTCACAGGTTTCACACCGTTTTTTCTTTTCTTTTTTTAATCACAGCAAAAGCCCCATTTGGTGCATCTTGTTTTTCGTGGGAACAACTTCCTGGCTGAAGTGTGTAAATGGTTCAGCGGCACACCTGATCTCTGCGTGGAGTGGCAGAGACCAGGTGTGCGCTATCATTTCATCAAATTGAATAGCTGTCATTTTAAGTAAAGAGACTTAATGAAAAAGATGCAGGTGCAAGTCCAGATGAAGCCTCCCTTCATTTATCTCTTGCCTCACTGCTGCGCTTTACGCAGATCCCATTTTACTCCCATTAAATGTTTCACTGGTAAAGTTGTGTCTTTCACCAGTGGCTGTGTGCAAAATGTAGTTGACCTTTTATAAAATAAAATCCATCAACAAAATATTAAACATCCATCCATCCATTTTTTTTAATACCCGCTTCTTCCTGAGCTCAGAGTCACAGGGAAAATATAAAACAGAGTGAGAAAAACAAGGAAATTATATTAAAAGATGTTTGTTCTCATTTAAATTGCACACAGTTTCACTTGAATTTAAACATTTAATTTCAGGTATGATGTTAAAAACAAACAAACAAAAAACAAAACCCTCAAGATATTCCACAGCTTTATATAAAAAGCAAAACTCCTATTATGAAAGGCAAATGATGGTGGCTGTTTCATCTCAATTTAAGAGGTGACAGGCTATTATTAAAGTCAACAGGTATTTCTTTTAAGTGTGGGTTTAACAAAAATGTGAAAAGAAGGATCCCTGTTGTCTGATCTGCCACCACCGCTGTGTTAATTTGCAACGGCTGAGGTTCGTTTGTGGTGCAAACTTGCTGCACTTTGGGAAGCAGCTGCAGGGAGTGTTGGATCTCTGGAACAGCAGCTCTACATCGAACCCAGTCACTCAGGCCTGATCACTGTCTCTGTTGAATAGTCACTCCAGGCCCCAAATGATGTGATATATTCAACCCATTCTTTTAAATGACTTGTATCAATATACAAATTATTATTATTAATAATAATAATAATAATAATAATAATAATAATAATAATAATAATAATAATAATAATAATAATAATAATAACAATGAAAAGAAAGGCAATCCAACCTCTAAAAATGTTTCACCCGTCCAGTCGGCTTCTATTCATTAACACAGTATTATTCTCTGGCAGCGATTGCTGAATTGCTCATCAAACTCTCAGTCAAACGACAAAGCATCAGGCTTTCAGCTGATCGCTGACGCTAGAGGTCGACTACATAATTGCTCTGCCCCATGAATTGGGCCAATTCTTTGACATTTTGGCATAACTGGCATCAGCCTTGTGTTCACAGGCAGGGAGCACAAATTATTTTTTGTTGCAAATAGTTCTAAATGCACTACTTTTTGCACTACCTACGATATTTTCATTTAACATGTTTTCAGTTTATGTCTTAATTTATTTATTATAACAGTTGTGTTTCTTATTTGTTCTTATTATTATTTGATAATAATTATATATATAACAAGCCACTATTTTAGGTAAACTTGCTTGTTCACTCATACAGCCAATCAGCCAATCATGGCATGTAGTTGGGGTGAATTTGACCTGCTCAAGTGCAAACCAGGAAGGTGATTAAAGTGACTTTGAAAGTGGTGAAGGTGGCTATTGGTGCCGGATGGGCTGCTGGTCTACTGGGATATTCACACCGCCATAAACATCTGTAGGCTTTACACAGAACGGTCCAAGTAAGAGAAGCTAACCAGTGTGTGGAGGAAAACGCCTTGTTTATGACAGGGGTCAGAGGTCAGGTTGGACAGACTTTCAGAGACCATAGAAAGGCTGTAGCAACTCAAACAACCACTGTTTGCAACCAGTGTCTGAAGGATTCACAGGAGAACTTCCTGAGTCTCAAAGACCACGTTAAGTGTTCCCGCTGGTGGAGAGAGAACAACACAAGAGTGTCATCATCTGTTTGTATACGTCGACTCAAACTGGTGTAAGTAAACAGATGTGGTCTCTGGTCGGACACCGGCGGCCTCACCAGCTCCCAACACTCTGGGCCATCAGCGCCGCCTTTCTCCAGCCGGGGACAGAAGTGTCTTCCGTGCCATTTGTGGTGGCTGACCTTTAAGATGATGGGAGAGTGACCCCTGGCAGGGTTTGTTCAAAGAGCAGCCTCTCAGTGATATGGGGGGTCCAGGGCCTGGCAGCGTGCTGGGGGATTGATCAGCCCCTCAGTCAAAGGCCAAACACAGGGAGGCCGGCCAGAGGAGAAGGCCATGCAGGACGCGGAGCCATGCTTGGCTTTGAAGCGCTCTCCAGCACCTCAGCTCTTCCCCCGCATGAATAAACATGTTGAACTTCTCGCGGCTAAAGCTGCTCTGCTCTCGCTTCCCTCCGCCGTCGCCCTCTCTCGCCCCTGGATGAGCTCAGAGCTCCAGATGGGGAAGATAGGAGCCCAGGTCATAAGACCCACCCCCCCAATATTTTCCCGTCATTTTTATTTTGATTTTTTTTCCCGCTAATCCCCCCTTCTTCCTCTCCCCCCTCCCTCTGCCTCGGCTTCTCGCCTGCCGAACACTTCCTGTTCGCCTGCCTTGTTGCGCTCATTGAGAGCGCACATTGCTCCCACAGATGTCGGCTTTGAGATTGAAATGAGCTGTGAAAGTGGCAGCGGAGTTGAAACGAAAAGAAGGAAATTTCAGCACTGATGGTGGTGCGAGGGTGCTGGCGAGGGGGGAGGAAAAGCAAACAGTGATGCAGTCTTTTCATTTTCACACCTGTTGTAAAAATGTTTTTTGTTGTTTTTTTATTGTGTGGTGAGTGTGGCGCCAAGTGTGTTTTGGCCTTAACCAATGGCAACGTGGAGGTCAAAGGTCACTGTGATCCGCTCAGAAATGCAGGGTGTTCATTTAAGATGATGACAGTGAACTAGAAACACTTCCTGTCACTTACTACATTCACACTGCATCAAAATGGTTGTGATTATTTTTCATTTTTTTCCAGCAGCTTTAATAATCCAAAATGCACATTTGGCACAAACTCAGTGACACCATATGTTTGAAAGATTCATATATTAATATTCAATCCAAACCAAAGAAGCAGGACTGATGGTTCTTCCAAATACTGAATCCTATCTGTTAGTGGGTTTGTACCACTGGTTGCCTAAAGGCTTATTTAGCACCACATTAGCAGGGCTGAGGCTGCAGCCTAGGTGGTCCAGGTCTTGTCAGCTCCCTCTAAGGGGGGCCGGGGAAGCTGCGCCTCATCTGCGTGTAGAGCGTCTGGCCGTGTGTCCCCCCCCCCCTTCCCGGCACAAGCTTTGAGTGACAGCGCCGCTGTTACGTTTCCTTACGCCTTGGCCTCTTGTATCTATGCTAATATGAGACCGTGACCTTTCCCTTGCCCTTCCTCAGGTGCTTCTTTGGTCGCGGCAACATAAAAGATAAACTGGAATCAATGAGACGCGCGGCTCCGACAAAGAGGTTCCCTCATAATCACTGGCCGTGGGCTGCGATGAAAGGATGTTGTGATCCCGTGAAGACGCGTCGCGTTGTGTTTGGTTTATCGTTTGATTACATAGCCAATTACAGTGCAGGCCAGCAATTAAACGGAGCCGGGCTGTTGCGAGCCCACCGTGGCTGCGGCTGCTGCATGGCGCTGCTCTTGCTGCTGTTTTTTGTTTCGTTTTTTTTTTTTTTTTCTTACCGCTCGGTGCAAAGTGTTTCTCATTTTCACAACAGCGTGTGAAGCAGAGGGAGGCGGCTGACGGAGGAGGGGGGGGGGACGGGTGAGAGGGGCGTTCATAAGGCGCCCAGGCCTGCCTTGATTATAAGGGTCAAGAGTGTAAAGATGACATCATCTCACCCGCCTTGATGAGCCCATGATGTCATGATTTGAGCGCCGGCCCCCGTGAGCGTGTTGTCTTTGTCTTGTGCATGTCTGTGTGTGTGTGTGTGTGTGTGTGTGTGTGTGTGTGTGTGTGTGTTGGGGGGATGGGGCGTCGGCTGCCGCTCAAAAAGGGCACTCTCTCTCTCTCTCGCTCTCTCTCTCTCGCTCTCTCTCCTGAACGCGGCGCCATAACGGCATCTGTAAAGTAAACACAAGTGGCAGTTCTGCCTCTAAGCGTTTGGCTCGCTCAGAGGAAGCAATCTCCCCTAAATGGTAATGGGCCCCTGCGAAGTGGCTTCATCAGTGTTCTTCATCTCAGACGAGCCGCCCGTGTGTCACGCCTCTAAATGCAGCCCCGCGCTTAAATATTAATAACAATCTGGCAATGTGTGCATCGTTCAGGACCAGTTCGCTTTGAATCTGTTTGTTTTTGTTGTTTTTTTGTTGTTTTAAACTGTGGCACCAGGTTGCTGGTAGCTTGTTGTTTCAAGGCGTCTTGTTGCATGTTGGGTTTATTCTGGTGGCCTCATCCCGCCCCGCCACCGCCGCTGCTCGCGACCGCAAAAATGACTCTTCACCAAGTGCAAACCCCCAACTTTCCCTTGTCCGCCACCCCCTCCTCTTCGCCCCCTTCTCTCATTTTGACTGCCGCGAGGAATGAGACATGCTAATCAAGCGTAATGAAATTGATATCTGCATCAATAGGTCAGAAAACACAAAAGGTGTTCGCTCTTTTCAAGTCCCACGTTTTGCCGCCTCGCACGCTCAAAAGAAATTCATCTTGCCGTCTCAATGGCTTTTGCACCCCCTCATGCCCCCCCTCCCCCGCATTTGTCGTTACTTTATGTAATAGGAATAGAGACATCCATTAAGACATGCCTACTGCTTGGCACAAAAGAGTCTGACATTCTCCAATGAGGAATCCTCTGGCGGCTTCAAACCTTTTGGATCTCATTACGCCGATCCTCTATTTGCGCAAAAGAAAATTTCATCAGCGCGAGCAATTACACGGCCAGGTCGCTTCTCCCAAATCATATTCTATCCACTTGTCCTGCCGCGTTCCTGAGCCTCAGAGATGTTTACCTAACCTTGCTGGCGTTCGCCTGCGGCCGCCGCGTCTGCAGCCACTTACGCTGCGTGTGTTCGGCACATGAGCAATGCCTCTGTCATGCTCGACACAGGTACAATATGTCTGCGGGCAAGAGCAGCGGCATCCCAAAGAGATGGCGGGATAACGGCGGGCTCTGTTTTCGTCTCCCCGCCCCGCCGATGTCTTCCGCTGGTCTGAATGTGTGTTTGTGCCACGGGTATTAGCCAGCAGAATTGGATTACTCCAGCAGAGAGAACATTAATTTTTCCATCACCTTATCATGGATAGAGCACCCCCCCAACCCCCCATCGATTAGGTTGCAACCACTCTTCAGTTTTTGTTTTTTGTTTTTTGTTTTTTGTTTTGTCGCCACACTGTGAAACTAAACTGATGCGAGACCGCAGTGAGAATTGAAAACAAAAAGAGAGGATAGATATCATTTGCAAGAATGATTTAAAATTTGTCTGGAATTGTGCACACTTCATGCCTTTAGCAATGAAAATAGTCTTTTCACAAGTTTGGTTTGCCTGCTCCAGCAGCCCTTTGTGACATCAGCATAAGATGTAAACTTGCTGTATAGAGGCACTTGTTTAAGAAATGCAGTTAAAAAGAATGTGGACAGACCGAGTTGGCAGACTTTCTTTCTTTTGAGCAGTACAGGTGGAAGCTGCTGCGGTGTTGACCTTGCCACTCAGATTGGCACTATATCGACTGTACTTGCTGCGGCTTTAAGTGTCCATAAACCTGTGTTTTCAGTGTCCAGCACCCCTGTCACATCTTGAATCTCAGGAAGTTGACATTTCTGGCTGACATGGAATGCACAAACCGGTTTTCACGAGCGTAAAAATCCATAGAGCTCCACTTTCACGGCGCAATCACCGTGGCCAAGTGCCAGGTCAGGTGTGCAAGGACAATAAGGACGTTTCCTCCCCCAATTTTGAAATGTGCTCTTCACTGCGCAGGTTGGGTTCAAGTGGAATACGAAAGGGGAATAAAAAAAAGTGCTGCGAACAAGTGCTGACCTCTGAGTCACTGATGCCTCTGGCTGTGTGTGTCAATGGCAGCAGAGCTTGATTGAATTCACAGACTGAAATGTGGGAAATAGATAAACATAATCTCCATTTTTTTTTGTTTTTTTTTGGCATTCTGGGGGAATTTATTTTGATATTGTTTATTGTTTGCTTTGCATTCTTACAGCAGTATGTGCTCAAGCAAATGCCTGACCAATAGCCAGGGTTAGAGATGTCATATGGTTTGTTGTGATGCGTTTGATGACCTTGAAGTTAAATGTGAATGATGAGAACATGTACGCTAAGATTACTATTGATTGCAGAAAGTCATTATGTGATGCTAAATAATAACTCTGGAACGCTGGGTTTTTCAGCATTGTGGTTCTGCAGCAGTGTTTCAAAAGTTGCTGTTCTCCAGGTGTATTCATGACATTGTGCTTATTAAGAGGGTCAGATTTGGCAAAAATTAAAATGGACAATATTATTAAAGGCTAATTACACTTTTAGTAATGACTTGTAATAATATATAAAATGAATAATAATCTAGTCCATCTACAATTTTCCCACTTCTTGATCTAAATTATTGCTCCTTGCAGTGAATTATTTTTTACAGGAAAACTTCCTTCTTTTAAAAGAAGTAGTTCCAGATTTTGTTGCTTTTTCTCCCGTTTTTCTCCCTTCAGATGTACTTTCTCCTTGATCAGCTGGTCTTTAAGCCTTTAGACTTTCAATGCTTTTAGTCACCTTTTCTTTGGATAATTGCTGCTGCCGCTTACTTAGAAGCAGCCTTTTGATCAAGCCGTGGAAGGTGGGGAGAAACTTCCAACTTATGATTGTACTGTTTGGCACTAATGAGGGTTTCAGAAAGTGTTTTGAAAGTGGCGCAGAGGCGGTGAAATTAGCACGTAGCGCACAGCTGCACTCTCCAGGGATGCTATTTTGAGGCGCAGCGCGACTGACCACGCAACAAAAAAGGCGTGTAAAGACAAGCCATTCAGTGTGAGCTCACATGGGCTTTTGCACTCAATAGGATAAGTTGTGTGATTTTAGCGTATGATGGTTAACAACAGGCCACTGGCCCAGGTTACCAGAGTGTTGTATTATTGTTTGTTTGTGTGTGTGTGTGTGTGTGTGTGTGTGTGTGTGTGTGTGTGTGTGTGTGTGTATGTGTGTGTGTGTGTGTGTGTGTGTGTGTGTGCGTGTGCGCATGCTGTTAAAGTAGGACAGTGGAAATTGATGGCCGGCTCTGAAAGCTGACCTACATAGAGGCACAGACAAACTAGTTCCCTCAGCATACATGCTGAGCCCAGTTGCAAAATGCATTGAAAGCAGCATATTTTATGGGGTTGCAATCATTTAGTAAAAGCACATAGTCGTCCCTTCCAGTTTATGCAGCCCTCTGCGGTATTCTGCATGTATTTTTACTTTTGTCGACATACATGCACATTTCATTCCTACTTTTGTCTTCTTTCATGTCATTATGAACACAGCCTCAGATTTCAGTCAAAGTGAAAATAATAGTCCACAACTCTGCCTTGAAGCTTGCATTACACTGTTGAAAAGTACAGTGTATTATTAACCAATCAAACTACACAGGACGCTGGGATTAATTCCCATGTTGTCCAGAGAATACATGAAATTCCAGCGACTCCTTGAGCCAACTAATAGTTGGTCAGTCTGGGTTTTTTTTAATAAATGATACTTGCTACTGATATCATTCTTTTGTTTCTTAAATTCTGACCTACTATTGATGGTATGCAATAAAAAAAAAAAAAGGATGACATACAAACTAAATGAGAAACTTTTTTATGTGACTGTAGACGTGAAAAATGTTGCATTTTATTTAAAGTATTAAAAAAATCATAATGATCAGAATGAATAAAGTGTTGTATAATCATTGTTTGTGTGTACTTAAAAAAAAGCACACATTCAGCCTGAAGTTTAATGACAAAATGCCAGTAATGTTTTGGTTCAGTACTTTTCATTTTGTCGGCTACTGCCTGACTTGTGGAATTCTGTCCCTTATAAGTCGAGCAGTATATATGAATAAAAAATGAGATCTAAATTTAAACTCATAGATTATCACATTTACATAAAAGTATGCTGTCAAGACTGTTCGCAGGTCGGGAACAGTTTCCAACTTTAAAACGTATCCGTGGAAGCATTTTATTATAAGTAGGAGAAATATATCAAAAGGCAGAAGATACAGTTATGCCACAAACTTGGGACGGAAAAAAATAAGCCAAATATAATGGCCAGGAGTCTTAATGACTTACTGCTGTCAGAAACCGAGCTTATGGCTCACGGTGTTGTCCGAGATTTATTTTTCCGTGTTGCTTTTGAATCTTGATGTGCAGAGTCTGTCGAACGTGAGCAGCCTCAGGAATCTGTGTGCATTCTGTCTTGAGCGCTACTATAGTTTTTCAATCCGTGTGTATTCACCACGTCAAAAATGTAAAAAGTAAAAACATTTTTTGACTATTGGTTATTCCAGTTGCATAATGAAGATCACAGCGTCGTTGCCACTCGTCAGGTTTCATGTGGAAGGAGTTTTCTCTCTTCATTCCTTCTTTATTATTTTACCAAATCTGTCCAATTGCCTCCCACATCTCCATGGCCTCACTTTGTGACCCAATATGCATTGAATTATATAGCTTTCTAAATTTTGCTTTTCTGTCATTTTTTTTTTCTTTTTTCTTTTTAGTACCCTCACTGTGTATTCCTCGGTGTTGTGTTTACAGTTTTAGAATACATTTGCAATGCCTCAGAGCAGTTTTTTCAAGAGCACTGGTGAATATTGAGCCGTTTGGGTTGGGGGGGTCACGGCGTTTTTCCAAAATGTGCTTCTTGCCTTCTCCTCTCGGCTGCGTGCGCCCCACGCTGTTAGGGAGTTCATGACGTTAACTTTATTAAACAGGGGGATTAATGCCTCTGGGCTCTGGATCTCTGGTAATAGCAGACAGAAATACTGATCAAAGGCCCTTTAACTGTGCCATGGGTGTTTTGGGCTGCCGCTGTCTGCTACGCTGCATTACAAGGGGATTCTGCTCAGGGCAGACGGCAGAGAGGCAACGCATCAACTGGCGGCTTGCTCTGATTGGTCGCGCCCGGCTCTTGCACGACAACGGCGAGCTGAACATTGCAGCGTGGGAGGAGCCTCTGTGACCGTAGGTGGGTTGCACCTGCTGTGTTGACCTTTTGGAGCCTGTCTGGGTGGGCTCCATTCTTTCCCTGCTGCGTCCCAGGGGGACGACGACTGACACTTCCTCCAGGTTGCCCTACTTCCTTCCTCTGTGCTCAAGGAAGCGGCCCGGCAGCAGCCTCCGCACGAGCCACCGTTTAGCCAGCGCCAAACAAATTTGTTGAACAAATTTGGATGTTTTTGATGCATACAATACAAACTACTTTCTTTCATAGCACCACAAAATGTACCTTTATTGAGGCGCTTCCCCTTTACACGTCGATCCTATCATTCAGATGTCCCGCCCCCCCATTCCCACCATTCTATATGATGACCTAGAAAGGATTGTGTAATGAGCTCCAGGTCTCTGCCTAGTGTAGCACCCATATTTCACATGAGCTTTACCTTGGTTCTGGTGTACAGTATATTTAGCTGCAGTCATTAGGGAGGTGGGGGATGTCTCTGGCAACGCCGTGGATGCATTAATTTTACATGGCTATGTTATCGCTGCTCTATGTTGAAGAGCTCACAAGAACTAAAATGCAACTGAGAATAAAAAAGCTCCAGAAATGCAGCCTTTCTCAGCCTTTAACTTTTATTTTAAATGATTTAGCACTTGAACTAAAGCATTTACAGACTCAGAGAAATGTGAATTGTATGCATATGTGTCATGCATATGGAACTCATCAAAACAAAGAATACATAAATATCAAGCTCCCCATCGACGGATGATGCGCTCAAGCCGCTTCTTCTCCCTTTTTTTCCAGTTAAAGTCACAGCAGCGAGCCTCGAGTTCTCCCCTCATTATATTTTGATAGAATCAGCTCTTTTTTTCTTCTCCCTCCCCAGGTTGGGAGGCGCCGTTGAAGGCGAGGTGGGTGTGGAGTGCAGGGCGAAGCTGCCGAGGCAGAGAAAGCTGAAATAAGTGTGAAATAAAGATCGAGCATGATGAAGCTGGTAAAAGGCCGTGAAAGCAGGCTCCCCACCGACCCGGCGAGGCGGCGAGACGAGGCCGAGCCCGGCGTCTCACTAATAGATGTGAGAAAGTGCAGCCAAGAGGCCCCAGCCAGTAGCCACACAACACCTATTATCAGCCGTCCGAGCAGACATCCGCGTGTTTCCATTTGCAGGGTATTGTTTAAGCTGCGGGAAGGTTTGTGCGGCGCGAGTGTGTTGACACCTCTCTCCTCGCGTCTGTCGGCGCTGACAGTCTTTAATAGTCTGCTGGAGGTCAGACTCCTGCCATGTGAGGAGAGCTGCGAGAGAAGGGCCGGCGCGTATATATGAGAACAATCTCGCTCTGCTGACACCCTGCAGAAGGCGGTCGGGAGGGAGGAATGCTTCTGTTGGGTCTATTTTGTGGCCTGTAATTGTCTGTAAAATAGGATAGTGGAGCAAAACACTGCGCTGTAATGGTGAGGGCCAGAAGTTCAGCCGGTCCGGGGGGGACCCAACAAGAAAGTGCCAACCAAAAGACAGAAAAATGCTCTTTTTCTGAGTTTTTTTTCTCTGTGTTGTTGTTGTTGTTGTTTTTCTCCCTCCCTCACAGATTCACAACACACACCAGATGTAGTTTAATGCCTGCACGGCAGCCGGGTCGCTCGGATTTCAACTCTGAAATCTCACTCATCCATCTTGCCGGCCTCCGATACGGAGCGTTTTCACACTTTTCTTTGTTTTTTTCCCCAGCCATCCATTTAGTCGTGACAAAACCAGGTACACAGAGCGCCGCTGGCCTGCCGCAGAAGAAGACAAAGGAGATAAACAGGAAGTGACAGGGCGCCCGGACGCTCCTAATTGACATTCACATATGTTGCCGTAGCAACAGTTTTTATCTGAACTGGGTGGCATTTTCAAATCAGAGGGGGAAGGAGACGTCAGTGATGGCTTTTCTTGGTGGATGGCGTTCGGTTGCGACTCTCTTTGGCTGCGCTGTGTGCACACTGCACACCCGCTATTTGTCATTTGGCCGGAATTTTGCGCGCAGCCTAAAGATTGAGACACGTGCACAAAAGAAATATCATATTTTTTACATTTGACGCCACGAGTCCTCCTTCCACTTCCCTTGACTGTTCACACACGAGTCCGATGGCATTTGTGGTGTGAACAACCGCACGCACACACACACACACACACACACACAAACACACACACAAGGTCTGATTGGTGCGAACGCTGCCACGGAGTAGGTGACACGTAGCCTGGAGTCGTGGGCGCCTGAGTAAACTGCCAGTGACAAATCTTCAAAGAGAAACTCTTTGGATGAGCTGCTTCACCAGATGAATCCACCAGATAAAAGATTCCCCACACACACCGCCGCCGCCGCAACTCTTGGTCCGCTCGTGACGACTGAGCCGGAATGTCTTTATTTGTTGGCCTAAACAGATGCAGTGGTGGAGACCGCGCCCCCCCACTCCCCTCAGCGGTGGCGGTGGTGTCTGTGGTTTGGCTGCGGCCTGACCCCGCTGGATGTAATGGTGCGGTGGAAAATGTCCTGTCACTTGATGGAGGAGCCGCCTGTAGCGGCAGGAAGGAGCGTAGCGACAGGGGCCATGTGTGTTAACCTCCTTCCTTGTCACTTTTTTTCTCCCCCCCCCCGTCTACCTACCCGACTCCCCCTTCATCTCCGCCTGCCCCCCCCCCCGCCTCACCCCTGTGGACTCCACTCCCTCTACCCACAGTCGCCTGTGACAAATTACTCCTGGCGGCTGATTTGTTGGTTGTCAAAAGTGTTCCTCGCGCTGCCGTGAAGGGGAGGGGTGGTGGTTGGTGGGTGGTGGCGGGGAAGGGGTGTGGTGCTGCTTCCTGCCCCCCCCCCACCACCCCACCAAATGCACCCCCACCCCCTGCTTTACCTGCTGTCTTCGGCGCAGACCCCCCTCCCTCCCCCTGCATCTCCCACACACACACACACACACACACACACACACACACGTGGTGCCCCCCCCCCCAAAAAAAAAAAAAGAAAAAGTGGGTGTTGAGACGTTGCAGTGGAAATTGATATTCTGTCCAGTGAGATCTCATCAGATTAGATGTTGTCCGTGTTTAATCGGTCCCTAACCCCGGC
This sequence comes from Nelusetta ayraudi, assembly GCF_046127955.1. Taxonomy (NCBI): domain Eukaryota; kingdom Metazoa; phylum Chordata; class Actinopteri; order Tetraodontiformes; family Monacanthidae; genus Nelusetta; species Nelusetta ayraudi. Next base: position 6,981,740 of record NW_027466061.1, read on the forward strand.
TGTTTGGATATTTTCCTGCTGGTTTCAGTAGCAGGCGTGGGGGGAGGAGAGGGGGAGGGTGGGGTGACTCGGGGGTGGGCTGTTATTTATGGAGGAGGAGCAGCACGAGGAAAGAGAGAAAAAAAAATATGCGCGCAGCAGATAAAGACTTTACGAGAGATCTGTAAATGCCAGCGTTTGTGACAAGCCGGCTGCTAAGCGGCGGCTCCCCAACAAAGAGATGGTCCGTCACGGGATCGTGTGATAAATTAATAGAATAAGCTGCTTTGGAGACTAATGAATGTCACAGCCAATCACGTTTTACCCTTTTTCGCACAAATTTAAATGCGAAGAAGGGTCGGGGAGAGGAGGGACCGAACGCACTGGGCTGCGTCACGGTCCTCGCCGTGAGTCACTTTAACGCCCTGATATTGTTTGATCGATTCGTTGTTGCTGTTTTTAACCTGGCCAGTGGGGATTGCCCGCAAACGAGAAAATTAAGTAACATGAATATATTAAATCGCCATCGATCGGAGGATCTCGGGCCGTCAATACTCATTGCCTTTAGACATGTTGAGAAACACCCTGGCGCAGCTTTAACAGCAGCAAAGTAACTTCAGACTGAGCTGCAGCCAAAGCAAAAGTTTTCACGCTTGCAGTCGTCTGCTTGTTTCACCGTTGGCTCTGAGCTTCTGCAATATTGTGGCAAAACTGTCGAATACATGAGTTAAAAACGGAGCCTCGACGTGTGTTGACTGTCGAACTGAAGGAACAGCAGCTCCCCTCCTGAAATTTTGTATTGTTTTTTTTTACTGCAACAGCGTAGTTTCCCAATTTGAGATCAATAACGTACACCCATTCTATTCTATTCTGTGTGCAGCCTCTCAGTCTTGACACTCGCTGGGCGACGCCTGCCGGTGTTTATTGTAGCAGACGGGACAACATTTTATTCTTCCGCTAACTGGATGTTTTCAGTGGTCTTTAACATTTATTGTGTGGCAGTGATTCACATTCAGGTGTTTCCTGACCTTCCGATAAAAGAGGCAGCGCCGCCTCTCCACCGTGTTTCCAGTCAGCCTCCCTGTCCTATGCGTGTGTGTGTGTGTGTGTGTGTGTGCATGCGTGCTTGCGTGCGCGTGTGCGTGTGGTGACAGCTGTTTAAGCTCAATCTGAGGTGATTTTGCTCCATCTTCAGCTGTTTGCTGCTTTGAAAAGAAAACCCATTTCCTTTTAGCGCCACTTGCCGCTTTATTCACTAACTGTAGCTCTTTTGTGCCGTTTCCTCTCCTTTTTTCTGCCTTTTTTTTTGCCAAAGTAATAGAATATCAGCGTTGCTTTCAGCCGCGGCTACACACAGGCCGGGCTGCTTTGTTGCGTCTCATCGAAACGCGGAGGAGAGCATCCAAATCCACTCGTGTTCAAAAAGTCTGCAGCCGTTCCGTCTCTCTGTCTCTGTGTTTAAAAAGAGGGGTTAAGCTTTTATCCTACAAATATGGCATGGAAATCCCACTGTCAACGACGCATTCATTCTACCGCCCGCATTAACATAAAAATGAGGGCTTGTTATACAGTGAGATTTCAATAAAAAAAAAAAAAAGAAAAGAAAAAGAACACAAAATGCATTTAATGAAATTCAGATGCCGGGCCCTGGATCCCTGAATCTCATTAAATGAGCTTTGTGCTGTTTTTCCGTCTTCCCTTTGTAGAGGAGGTCCTCAAGTGCCCTTAATAATGTGGCAGATTTCATCATGGTGCTGATTTAAAGGGACAATGTCTGTCTCGCTCACTGGTGCTGCTCCTCGGCCAAGCGGCTCCCTGCAGATGCTCTCGCGCAGCTTCTCCATCCGGCTGCCAATAATCTTCCATCTTGGTGGTGCATTTTCTTTGAGTCACTCGAGTTTTGTGAAAAGTGCTCTCCGCTAACTCACTCACTAACTCGTTCTCTCTCTCCCTCCCTCCCCTCTCTCTCTCTCCCTCTCCGTGTAGGATTTGGTTTCATAACTTTTGAGAGTGAAGACATCGTAGAGAAAGTCTGTGAAATTCATTTTCATGAAATCAATAACAAAATGGTAAGTCCACTCATTTTTTTTTTCAATTCCAGGTGGGCGTTGAAGGATTAATATTTGATTTCTTCTTTCCTCAAGTATTAATAGCAGGGGAAGTGTGTGTCTGCATGTGTGCCAGCGTGTGTGCGTGTGTGTGTGTGTGTGTGTGTGTGTGTGTGTGTGTGTGTGTGTGTGCGCGCAGGGGCTAAAACACACACAGGCAGACTCCCAGTGTGTGTCTGGGATGGGAAGCCAGTGGTGTGCACTGCCCACAAAGCGTGAAATTGTGTGGCTGAGTTCTGCCTGTCAGGCTGAGGGACGGGAGAGTGGAGCCTGTCCCTCTGTCTCTCTGAACCCCACCACACTCACACACACACACACACACACACACACACACACACACTCACACACTCACAGGTGGATGTCCAGGGATGCAGCAGTGAGGCCACTAGCAGAGGCAGAGTTCATTAGTCAGGGATTAACACCCTCGGCGGAGTCGCAGTGGGCCTGTTTTTATTTACACCAGGTCATCTCTGCGCCTCCCGCCGAGCTCAGGAGCCGTCGTCATGACTCTTATGATAATTGACAGGCGCAGGCTTTGGTGTTGCGAGTGTGACATTGGGTCCTCTTTGGCCCGGTTCCGCCCTGCGGGACTCTGGAGAGATCCTGCATCATTGAGCGTTTCTGTGGGCTGTGATTGACTGGAGGGAATACTTGTCTCGCTGCTGTTCAGTCAGGCTCCTCTCCGCGCTGCATGTCTTCACTCCCTCTAAGCAGGCCCTGCCTTCCCGTCGCCTGCTGCCCCTCCCCCGCCCCTCACCACTCCCTCCTCAGACTGACTGACTGGCTGTCTGACTGACGGGACCGGCGTAGTAGAACTGTGTTCAGCAGGGACCAGCCGAGGTCACATGTGACCCCAGCGCCCCTACCCCGCCCCGGCGCCTCTCCCCAGGATGTGTCCTCCCGTGTCTCCACGCCGCATCGCAGCAGAAAAGCAGGGAGGCGTCCGGAACAAGCAGAGTGTGACAGAAATAACTCTGTGTGCGCGGAGGACGTTCTGTCACAGTCAGATGTCTGGGATCCTCTGACATGCAGGCGTCGCTCTCGATGAACAAACGTGCATCAGACGCCCGCATGAAGCGTGGATGCACACCACGCAGAGTGCGTTTGTTTCCAGGGCCCACCGAAGGCTGCAGATGATGCCACTTGTTAGAAACCACACAACCTGTTTGTTTGCTTTTTTCTTTAGATTTTGTTTTTTGTTTTTTGGTAAAAGCAACACATCATGTCTTCTGGATTACAATAGCACCTTGTTGTTACTGCAAAACAAAAACAGCCTTTTACACCAGCCCACCATTAACCATCCACTGATACTTTCACCCCAATGGATTGAGAACCTAAACTTGGGCAAGGCTGATTATCATTAGCAGTGCTCAAATCATTTGTCACATCCTCAACTGTTTTATGGCAGTTTGCTACAAATCTTCTCATCTCAAAGCATCACAGCAGCCTGTTAAAAAAACAGTGTATAATGTTTAGTGCCCTCTCATGGCCAGACAACATATCACAATTAATGCTAATCTTATCCGTTTCCGAGTGTCCCACTTCATCTTATATATCTGTGTGTGTGTGTGTGTGTGTGTGTGTGTGTGTGTGTGTGTGTGTGTGTGTGTGTGTGTGCGTGTGTGTATGTGTGCGTGTGTGTGTGTGTCAGTCAATCAGTGAATGAAAATGCAACAGTTATTAGCTTTTAGTGGCTTTATCAAACTAAAAACATACATTTTTCAGTCCATATCACACCAAGATATTCTGTTAAAAGTTCTGTTTTCCTTCTATTAAACTTCATGCGTTAAACCGCTTTCAGGGAAGGTTCATTTTGACTCACTTCTAAACAAACAGAACGTAAACACACAAAGCACAAGTTAAGTGATGGCGCGACCCATGTGGGTGTTGTCAAGCAGTTGACCCAACTATCTCCAACTGCAGGTTGCTGTCCTAAGGGCCTGGTTGTTTTGTAGCTGAACATGAGCCGAGAGGTTCCGTAAACGATTTTAGCTGTTTTCAAAGCATTCCTGCCGACAACAAGAGAGATAATGCAAGTAAAATAAAGGGTAGGAACAACATTTTTTGGGGAAAAAACATCCCAGGCAGAAATGTCTACATTGTGTAAATTTCTGTTTTGTTTGAAATCCAAAACACCCTCTGTGCTTCAAATCTGTCTTCCCATTCTTCCCCTCTTTTGGCCGTCCATCTGCATGAACGGAGCGAGCTAGCGGCAGGACAGGGTTTCCTCATTTTGTTAACACATGTTCCTCCCGCCCCCAGGAGATTCAAAGCAGTCGAGCTGCCAAATCAAACCCCAACGTCTTTAAAGATCGCATCGACAACAGACGGCTTTCAAAGCTACCTATCCTCCGAGCGGAGCACAAGATCAAGCACCATTTTCAAGTTAATTAATTATTCAACATCAAAAACGCAGCCTTCCACCCCCCGCCGTTCATCCACTCATCCGTTCATTGCGACTTATTATTAGAAAAAGGTATTACGGAAATGTATTCGTCAAGAGACTGAGGAAATTTCAGGTTATTTTTGTCAGCTCCTTTTTTTCCTCCCTTCTTCTTTTCCTCAAACCAGCAACATCAAAGCGCTCTTTGATGCATCATCTGACAGTCTTTACATCCGAGATGTGTCACAGTCTCCAGGATTGCGTCCTGCAATTTGAACTCCTTTTGACTGCGACTTTCCTGCTATTGTGACCACCTGCTATTTGCGAGGCGTGACCGTAAAGATTGGAGCCCCTGACGAAACGCACAAACAATCCAGGTGGGTGAGCTTGCGGCCCACCCGGGAGTCCCGGACACCTTTTTGCAGGAAGGAGTCGGTTTACAGAAGGGACGGAGCCATGGCCACTTTTTCCTGAGGCTTTTGTCACCTTAGCCTGCTCCCTGCAGCCGACACCTACTGTACGTTAAATTTCCCGAGGATGCTGCGGGTGAGGCGAACAAGCGCACTCAGCGGCTCCTCGACAAAGTGCTGACATCTTTGAAACGTCGGGAGAAAGGAATGCGGCATGTAAAGAGCATTTTTCAAAGGCGCTCCAGCCTTTGCTTTGGCGGCGGGCGGCGCAGGAGGAAGAGAGTCCCGGTTATCCGGCATCTCGAGCACCGGCGCAGAAAATAAAAAATGCCTCCTGTCTTCATTTTTATGAAGTACCATACAGAAATAGACCTCATCCGTCCGCCATCCGCCAGTGTTATCTAAGACGGTTCTTGAATAATTGATGCGGACAGAAATTCCATCCCACTCGGGAGGCTTGTGGATGTACAGGGCAGCCCACCTTATCGCCGCCCCGTATCTCCGGAGGGCTGTACCAGCGCCCGGGGTGGGGTGGGCAGGGTGGGGGGGGTCAGCGCCAACTCTGATGTGAGTGACTGGACCTTTTTAACGACTGGGGCCAGTCACCTTGTGTTCACGTGCTGCAGAGGCCTCGCTCCCTGGAGCGCCCGCACGCTGACGCCGCCAACTTCCGCCTAATGTATAATTAAAATGACGGCACAGCTCAGCAGGAATCGCTCATCCCGCCTCAGCCGCCGCTGTCCCCGACTTCCCGACGGCGCCGCCCTCACTCCCGGGGGCCGCCCTGACGTGGCTGGGTGTAATAAAAGTATGGATTATTGTGTGCGGGGCCCGACATCCTTTCGCTATGGCTTTATCTACCCTTCTATTAAAAGCAGTAAATATTTTGGAGCGGAAGAAAAAATCGATAAGCAGACGACAGCTTGACAGTCTATCACCACTGCCGGATTCCACATATACGTGATTGTCTATAGGTGGCAAGACGGAACCTTAATAAAGCCACGGCGAGCTTGTGAATTCCATGTTCTGAGCCGTTCTCTTCGCTCTCCCCGTCCCGCTATGCACGCGCAGCTAATTCATAATAATACCTATCAAGCGCCGGCCGTGATAAGCGAGCGGCACGCCATTAAAACGGACCCACTCGGTTCGAGTCAAGCGCTCAGAGGTAATGTTCTTTAATGTGTCATTTGAAAAAATATATATTCGCCGGCGGACGGCGATGGCAGGGGGTGAAGTGGTGGATTTCTCGCTGTGTCTTTCCTGGAGGGCCGGCCAATTACTGTGCCACTGAGGGGAGCGAGCGCCGACTCTGCGGGTTGCTGAGGGTGCAGAGGCACGCCGGTGGCTCAGTGGGTCTGGCTAAACAGAGCCATGCTACCCTTTTTTTTTTTTTTTTTTTTTTTATCATTCTAGTCAGATAGATGGCGTTGTTAAAGCAGAATTATTCCACAGCCCGTCATAGTTCTTCTGCAGAGCGGAATGAAAGCGTTGCCGCCATTGTATCTTCCCCAACTTCCCTGCTCCATGCAGTGTGTAACTCATCTGGGAAAAAGGCGACAAGCAGGCCTGGTAAAAAAAAAACTAAAAAACATCCGTCCTGATTTACCTGTTAGCTCTTTAGCACTAAGTGCCGTAAACAGTGTGTCCAATGAGTTAGATAGACGCTCATGTTTTTCAGTTTTTTAGTTGATGTTAATGATTCACGGAAGCAAACATCTTTCTGCAGTCCATGTAGATCAGACGTCACCAACCTTATTGAACCTGAGAGCTGCTTCATGGGTACTGAGTCATATGAAGGGAAACCAGTTTGCTAAACTCTCTACAATTTTTCTCTCTTAGCCTTTAATTATATATTATTATTAATTATGCTGATATGTGTGACGACACTGATCACGTTATTGAGTTCTCAGTAGTTACAACAATGACTTACCAGGTACCCCCAGGGACCATGAGTCGCCCGCAGGCACCAGGTTGGTGAACCCTGATGTATATTATACTCTATGTCTAAGATAAAGGCTTACGTTATATCTTGTTTGTAGCCTTCACCCTCTGCCTCAACAAAGCGTTTTGGCTGTGACAGGTTTACCAAACATCATTTCCCAAATTAAACGCACCCACTGAGTGTGACACCGCCAGCTGTACCTGTTCTGCCTGTTTGTCAAATCTGCAAACCAATCAGTTACGCTGTCAATAAACACAATTTTTTTTTACAGCCTTTTGTTCAGGCAAGTCGAAGTGCGCAAGGTGTTCCTTTAGGTCTGATGCTTTCCAAATAATTCCTTGACGGCCTTGTTTATCGCCAAACTCAGGGAGCTGCTGTTATTTTAAAGGAGTTTTCTCGAGAAAAAAAAAAACACAAACTTTAAGTCCCTGGGTTGTTTAGATTATTTTTTGAGAGTGGAAATCCCTCACAGTGTTTGAACATCAAGTGCCTAATAAGGAAGTAGGACCGCCCTTCAGAGGACGTTCAGTCCCTCATGGAACGCTGCCTTCCAAGTTGTGGACTGTAAGTAATTGGATGTTTACCCTCCTCCTTTGAAGAGGGAAAGCTTTGAGGGATGAAGGGGGTGGAAATCCACTTCGCACTCTGCACTCCAGGACGTACCATAAAAGCCCACTGTTGTTCAGATCGGCTGATTGAGGAAGTGATGGAAGCCATTTGACGTCCACCTGATGATCACCTTTGAATGTGTCTCTCGGTGTGTCCGCTAACAGTATTATCTCGCAATGTGGAATCGGGCCTGGGGAAGAGTCTTGGCACCGCAGGGAACCTCCTGGTCCTCTCCGTGACCTCACATCTCTGAGCTTTTACATAACTGTGCAAGGAGGCATAATAACTGCTGTGAGATTGCCGACCATTGAACGCATCATTTAACTTTGCCCATAATGTCTGGCAATCACCTCTTATTTACTATTATTTGCAGTAAGAATAAAACTGTTCCGAGGATGTAGCCTGCCTTAGCCTTTAGAGAAACACAAGGTGCAGCTTTTGTATCACGTATTGACTCATGAATCTGTGTTTTTCAAATTTTAGGATTTATAACATTTCCTGGAGTCTGTTAAAAAAAAAACAAAAAAAACACTGCATATAGGTGGTCACGTTTACACACAAACTCTTACAATTTACTTGAACAGCAGCATTTTTTGGGGGGATATAATAGTTGTAACAGCTAACATTATTTTGATTTTATAGAAGAAATATAATGTTTAACGTTCTGTGGTTGGTTGTAACATAACAATAAAAAACAGTCCCCAGGCGCAACAACAACAAAAAAATAGCACAATCCCAGAACTCCCCTTTGGACCAAACCTTAAAAGCAAAATCAATAAAGGATATGGTTTCAGGACACGTAGTCCATTTGAAACTGCAGTACTGTGTGGTGTCAAATAAGAAAAAAAAAACATCTTGTAAATGTTGAATGTTTTATTCAGGGTGTCAGTCGCTCTGTGCGGTGGAGAAACGTTGCAGGAGGCAAAATCATCACATTGTGGAGACACAAATTAAAATTTAATTTTCTGCTGTTCACCAATAAATGAAATCCAAACACTCTTGTTCGTGACCCTTTAAAGTATTTATGCACGAACATGTCCTTCATTTTGAGGGGATGCTTTTTCTCGAGTCCCCCACCAGACCTTTTCCTCACTGTTATTAAGAATTAAAAGCTCCTCCACAGACATATTTTAAGACATACAATGTAAATAATAGGCTGCGATGTACTCTTTTTTTTTTTTTACAATCCCTCCCAGAGATATTTTATCACATCCTTGTAAATGACAGCTACAAAGTAGTGCAATAGAAGTATTTTTCATTGTAACTGCTTCCCACAAGATGTGTCCTACTTCACTGTGACGTCCGTACGCGCCAGCGGCTTCCAGTTCCCGCATATTACGCTTGTGTTCGCCCAATATTGGACCAGGATTGGCTTCTAAAACTATTTGTAATGTCACAAATCACACTTGTAGGCCTTTGAAAATCAAATTTTTTCTGTGATCACAAGGAAACGCCTTTGTGAGCGCGATATGGCCTTGCGGTGTCAGACTCATCATTTTACACAGAGGAGCTCAAATGTTCACGCGTTTGCCACTGACGGGGGACTTCAATTCGGTTTTTATTTGAAAAAGGAAGAAGAAGAGGAAACTATTTTAACCCAGTTATCAGTCATTCAGTTGCTTGAATGAACGCATTGTTAACCGCTTGTGAAAAGGCTTTCTCTTAATGAAATCACTCAGCGCCACAATGCCTGGTATTGCACAGTGGCTGCCATGACATTTACTAACTATTCAGTCTATGTGTTTTGACTGTTTCGGCTGGGAGTGGGAGCTGCAGTTAATGAATCACACTGTTTCCTTTATTCACTCTGCCAGTCCACTGATGGAATCCATTCACAAGTGCGGCTTAATAGTAAGCACACACGCGCACGCACACACTCATACACACACGCCTCCGTCCCAGCCTGCCCACACACGCTCACAGTGCACCCACAACACTCGTCCCTGAAGGACAGCCATTGCCGGTCCAACCCGCCCACACCCCCCTGATGCACCTGCAAGGTTAATATGTATAAGAGACAAACTGGAAAGGTCATCGGCGGAGTGTTCCTCCGCTCGGCTAGCGCGTGACAACAACAAGCCGCTTGTTTGTTGCGTCAGTGGGCTTGGATTTTCCTGCACCAATGGAGTTGGTGGTGTCTGTTTGTGCGCCTCTTGTAAGCTAGTCAATTCGCCATTAATAGTACCAAAAAAAAAAAAACAGCTCACAGTTTTCTCATTTTGTGAATTAAAATTTGAAAGCAACATTTCGGTCCATCCGACCTTCATCAGGCCCACAAATAGCATCACAGCATTTCACATGTATGAACAAAGAGGATGTGATAGGCCAATGGGAGGACTGGAGGCTTCACCTGACTGATGCGCTTGAGTTCAGAGTAGGCTATCTACAGTTCTACGGTGTCAACATATGCCCCCCAAAAATACATATTTAGAAGAAAACAGTACATTTAATGACAAATATAGAAATTTATGTATAAATGAGCGCAATTGATTCCAATTTTTTTATTTTACAAAAAATTGGAATCTTTAAAAAGGGTTCTGTTCTGTACAAAATATTTTCTCAAAAACAGTCTAGAAAAATAGTCTCTAGTAAACATCATGAGGAAAAATTCAAAAGACCAGAGTGAGGGAGAGTTATTTTACAACAATTCCATCTGCCCCAGATAGTGTGAGGGAGCCTTTTTTTTAAGCTATTGTTTGATAAGGGTGGTGCTTCCACCTACGCACCTGTGCCTTAGATGTGCTCAGAATTATTCTACTTTTTGGGCAAAAATGGTTTTAAAAGAAAAAAAACATGTTTAGATACATATACTCCTGCTTTAGATTCTAGTGTTTAAATACTTTGCTACGTGTATATTCCTCCAGTTAAAGATCTACTTTGCTAGATTTCCAACTCCAACCTTGGTTTTTCCTGGGAAAAGATCCAAAGAGCAGAAGCTTCCTCGCGGGACTAATTGAATCTCTGCATTCTGCACCGTTAGCCTTTGCTCTGCTCCATTGTCAGGATCAGAATAAGTCTTGCCGTCCGCTCTGTTCTCCTCGCGTTGACTTAGTCTCTCTTAAAAGCTCTCGTCTCACTCCCTCGCACACACTCCTTTGTACTTTGAGGCAGGTGAACACCCACACACTCCGCACCGTGGCTCCTGGCTGGTTTTATATCCATGACAAGGAGCCCTCTCTCTGAATATCAAAGACCCACATCTGGTTGGCGGTAGGCATGACTCACACCCTGGGCCTGTCTCGCTCCCAGCAGGCAGCCGGGCGTCCGACTCGCAGCAGAAGTGGCAGGAGCCAGCGGAGGCCGTCGATCAGAGCGTGTCGTGGGCAGCGACTGGCTGCATATATTAGCCGGCCACGTGAGCACGGCCTGGCACTTTTAAGTGGCCCATTTGTCCTCACGTTCCCCTATCCTAGTTTGGGGAGGTCGCTCACCGATCCGAAGAACACCAGAGCGCCACAGTATCAAAGCGCTTCAGCCGAGCATGCTCTCTGGGTAGAGCTCTGACAGCTGAGGACGCTGGAACCAGAGTGTATTTCCTCTGAAGAAAGGGATGCTGGCAGTCCGAAAAATCTGAAAAAAATAGGAATCATTTTATTAGGAGACGTAACAATATCAAAATGTAACAATAAGATCCGCTCAGTGGCATCTTTACTGTACATCGGTATACAAAACAAGCACAGAGTTGAACTACAGTCAAGCTCTGAAGAATATCAGAAGGAAACTGCTGTAGGTGTGCACCACTCACAGCCCTGCAGTGTCTGCATACTGGTTTGGTTTGTTTTTGTTGTCTGTTCACCAGTTTTTCTCCTTTTTCATTTGACACAAGGAACCCCAAAACATTTCCACACATTTTGATTTCAAACTCGCTGAAGTAGCCGCAGTTCCACAAACTTGGCTTTCACTTGGTTTTCGAACAAATTTGCCATCAACCACTTTTGCGCTCCTACTTTTAGCGAGCAGGGCTTTGAAGGGCACGTCTGAGTCGTAATTATACCTTTCACTTTGTTCTGCTTGTGGCAGAGAAACTCTAGACCTTCGGCCACAATGGAATGACAGGCTGCTTTACCTTTGCCTTAGCTTACCTCGTACATTGACAAAAATGTAAAGGTTAATCACATTTTGAAACACTTTTATCTATCCGCTATCTACTTCCAATATTCCAGCTCAATCTATGAACCTGTTGCCCTGATCATTTACACAGAGCAGCTCTTCCTGAGCGAAGCAGTGCGCTACCTCCTCACCATCCTGCCCTCGTGCTTGTGTGTGCAGCGCATGGACGAGTCTGTTGTGCGGACGGTGACATGCGCCGCTGCCTTGTCAGAGTTGCAAAGGCTCTGTGCGCTGACGCCGGGCCGTCCCTGGGTCGGGGTGAACGCAGCCCTCGGTGCACCGGGCCTGTCTTGTGCAGCAGGCCGGCGTGACATGCGGATTGCGGCAGCCGAGGAGGCCTCGCTTAAGTGGAGGCTGTTGGGGGGGAGAAGCGGGCGAGAGCCAGGAGGCAAACAGACAAACAGATGGACAGGCTGATGCCAAGCGGGCAGTGGAGCAAATAGATTGTGCAGCATGGCGAACAGACTCGGCCTAGCAAAGAACAACCAACAGACACGCGGCCGTGCCACCCTTGTCAGCCGACTGCGCTTCTCTATAATTCATTGAGATGGGATAGATATGTGGTAAATAGGGCTCTCATCCTCCTCCTTCTCCTCGTCTGCCCCTGTCACATCCCTCATTTGATATGTGTTGCGTAGGAGGAGGAGATGTCAGTCTTGGCAAGATGAGAAATGAACAAACCTGTACGTGTGAGAACCGACGTGAGAGAAAAGGAATTTGAGCAGAGAGCGAGAGAGAGAGATGAGCGCTGCAGGTGGAATTGGACCGCGGGACGCCCGGGGGACTTCAGCCCAGCGTAGATACACAATGCAGGCGCGAAAAGCAAAGGGGGGAAAAAAAATTCAACCAAAGTCGGCTGTAAAAGCACATTTATAAACCGGCTTCATGTTTGAAACACCCTCGGCTGGCAAGGTTTGAGCAGCATTTAACAAACAGCAGCAAAGATTTTACCAGTAGATACCTCTGCCTCTGAGATGATTCTGTTTGAAAGGGAGGAATAAAGAGAGCGATGCCTTTCACAAAGAACCTGGACATACTGCCACACAGCGGGACTGTTGTAATAGCGTTGCAGAACAGAGAGTCTCCTACCTTGATGCCTCTGAAACTCTTGGAAAGAAGAATTAAGCTTGTATTTCCCTGAGGCATTGGGCACATGCTCAGTGGAGCAGCAACCTTTGCTTTAATGCAGGAGGAGCGTGATTGTAAGTTTTCCTTAGTGACTTCCCTCCAAAATGCGAGATGCTCAGATTGACTCAGCCTTGTGTTGTGTGTTTTCTTTTTTTTTTTTTCCCTTTGGTTCCCCTTCTGTCGAAAACATCTAGCGCCGTGCAAGTCAAATAGAAAACCACCTTAAAGAGCCGAGACAGGCCTGTCAGATCTGTCTGCTTGTGTACCCTACACAGTCTAATGCTTTGTCTGTTTGTGTGTGTGTGTGCTTGTCTGTCTACATAGGTAGAATGTAAGAAGGCCCAGCCCAAGGAGGTGATGTTCCCACCAGGTACACGAGGGCGAGCCAGGGGTCTGCCCTACACCATGGATGCCTTCATGCTAGGGATGGGCATGCTGAGTGAGTCCACTGAAAAACCTGCACACGCTCCCGTCCGGGGGGGTGGGGGGGTGGGAGAAAAAGCTTGAAATAAATCTGCAAAGGTATATCATGTCAGCAGATGAAACAGGGCCTATAAATGTAAGCGTGCAGGACAGGCGGGTTTGCACATACAAAGCAAGCACATGTGGAGGCAATCACATCAGACATCACATAAAAGCAGAAGCATCTAGGAAGAAGAAATGCGCACACCAGAGAAATAACGGCGAGTCAAGCGTAAACATGAGAGGCAGTCGTCACGGAGGAAGGCTTGTATTTCAAACAAAACCGTGAACTCATCAGGGGCAGCGGCGATCCACCGGGGACATTAGAAAAGGTGTGAAATAAACAACTCAAAAAAAAAACTGTTGAAGAATTCAGGACGTAAAAGAAATGAATGTGTGGGTTGGTAACTTGATGTGCAGTCAAATTGGAAATTACTTGGATGAATCATCTGTCTGTCACTTTCAAACAGACCAATCAGATTTATTCCCTAGCCACGCCCCTTGTTTTATGTCCTTCTCAAAGCTGACCGACCGTCACATTGTGACCAGTTCAAAAGGATATAGGTGCCAGTTTTTCAAGATGGATGTGTAAGATTTTGCGCATGAACTCTCGACTCCAGCTGCTTGCAATGTCAGAATCACAGGCGCAGCTTTTTTTGAAAAATGTTGCATTTAAAAACATTAAAGGTAGGGGGAGCTGAAGATGCAGCAGCTTTGGCTCCACATTCCATCACCAGTTCAGTTTCCGCTGGTTTTAAGGAAATCTACTTATGCAAACTCGGGTCTAGATAGCCCCCATTAGGTGGGCACTGGCCCTAATTAGGCTCCTTCAAGGTGTGCCACCGTCGGCCACCGCGCTCTATTTCTGGTGGAGTCTGGTACAGGCAGCCCCTGGGCATATAGTAGCAGACCAGCACATTATCAGGCTAAATGAAGAGGAAAATTGGTGTAATGTCATATTAAGGATTCATCACTGTGCCCCCCTTAATGGGTAATGAAGGGGACACACATGTCAGGGAGAGATCTCATCTACAGGGACCTCAGCTGCTGGCCCACCCCTCTTCATTACCATCCAGCCCAGTGCCTTTGGCCCTTTTTATTTAACACTGTTGCACTCTCTGCCTCGCCGCCTGCCCACTGTCTCTCCCGGCACCTCCCCCAACCCCCAATCTATACGTCCGTCCCTCTGCCAGTCTCATTTCCTATGCATATCATTCGTATGTGCGACCCGACCAAATGGATTTGCCCTCACATCAAAGATTCATATTTTTTTTTACTTGAAAAGCAAAAGGGACACGCAGCTGATCGCATGCGACTGGTTTCGCTGCGCAAGCACCCACCCCCCACCACCACCCCCCACCCCCCACCACCGCACCTTCTTGTCGCAGGTGCAGGAAAAGCGCCATCATGCATTTTTATCTCTGCCAAGATGCTTCGTTCAGAGCGTGGCACAATTGCACACAATGTTTTGCTTTTTTTTTCTTAACTTAAAAAAAAAACACATGGTCCGACTTGTTTGCCTGCAAGTTAATGCAAATATCCCCAGTCAGCTTTGTATTTAGGCATGTAGGAAATGGCTGGCGGGTGAGAAACGTGATTTGTGAAGGAAGGACGGGCTTGTCTGAGTGTTTCAGAGACTGCTGGTCTGCTGGGTCTTTCTCTAGGCTTCGCTGAGAGGGGAAAATGTCTGGAGAGCAGCAGCTCTCTCAGAGAAAGCACCTCGTTGTTGCCAGGAGTCAGAGGAGAATGGGCAGACTGGTCTGAGGCGACCCGAAGGCAGCAGTGACTCAAATAACCGCCATCGACCACCTTGAATGAACAACACATCAACCCTCGAGGCAGATGGGCTACGGCAGCAGAGGACCACACTGGGCGGCGCTCCTGTCTGCTGGGAGCAGGAAACCGGCACCACAATTCTTACAGGCACGCCAACAGATTGCTCAACAGAAGACTAGAAGATTGCCTGGTCTGACGAGTCGGCAGGATGGTTCTGGGTGTGAATCCGGCGTAAACAACGTGAAGACACGCATCCGCCCTGCTTGGAATCAGCGGTTCAGCTTGCTGCTGGTGTAGTGTTTTATCAGGTGCTTCCGTGGCACGCTGACTGCCTGTGTCAATCCAATGCTGCTGCGTGTTGTCGCTGACCACGTCTCCACTTTTTATGACCGCGGTGGACCTTCTGTCATCGGTCATTCAGTCATTCCGATGGCGGCTTCCTGCAGGATAACATGCCATCTCACACAGCTGCAATCGTCTCATGCTGGTTTCTTAAGCATGACAATGAGTTTGGTGTACTCAAATGGCCTGGCCAGACGTCAGCCCAAAAGAGAAGCTTTGGGCCACTGCCAGAACAAGAGGAGAGCAGAACGCAGGAGTTTGTCCTCATGGATGTGCAGACAAAGATGATTCCATCATGTCAAAATGGACCGAACGCTCTGAGGACTTTGATCCAAAGCCACAAAGAATAAAAGTAGTCCAGGATCCAACTGGGTGCTGGCATGGTGTACCAGATAAAGCGCCTGATGAGATCTTATTAAAAGGCAGTAACCTAATAATTCAACGCATCTATCCATCTATTCGCCACAAAACCATTTTCACGGCTGTTCCAGCGTTGTGCCTTCCCGCCACAGGACTGATTATACAGTTGTTTGTGGCGCTGATGAGCTCGGCCAAGTGGTTCCTGTC
Organism: Nelusetta ayraudi; assembly: GCF_046127955.1. Classification (NCBI taxonomy): domain Eukaryota; kingdom Metazoa; phylum Chordata; class Actinopteri; order Tetraodontiformes; family Monacanthidae; genus Nelusetta; species Nelusetta ayraudi. The sequence goes on from NW_027466061.1 coordinate 6,997,556, forward strand.
AGCTCCATCCGAGGCGCTCAGTCGCATCTCATCTGATGGAAGCATTTAACAAGCACAGTGAACTTTTCGGAACTTATTACAGACTAATGTGTCTGCGACAAGGGCTGCACTCCAGCCCCTCCGGTGGGAGGCGGCAGGCAGCAAGGCAGCGATGTGCTCATGTGAGAATATTAACAGCCAACTTGTTTGGCGACATTCTTATCTAAATGAAATTGGAACAAGGATGGCGAAACATTCCTTTATATAATTTGCATTTGGAAAAAGGGGCACCCAAGGCTCATTATTTAAGAAAGTGTAAGCTCCTTTTGTGCCAGATCTCATTAAAGCCGTCCCTGCTCCTTTGTTTACTGCCTCTAATCGAGGCATTTATCTTTATTGTGTCGTGCCCGATGTATGTTTGCTGAAATTAATACACATTTGAGCCGGGGCGAAGTATGGGTGTACCAGATGGATAATTGATTTTAAAGTGAATCAGAACTGTTGAGCCATAAAATAGGTACATTAGCATGCATATTAATAAGGCAAATAAGAGCACTAAGAGGCTGCCCTACCAGGCCGGGCACAATGCGAGGCTTCATTTAGTGCCGAGAGAGAAAGTGGGCCAACTTCCCCGTCCTCCTTCCACCTGCAGATTGCACATATGCACATACATACAGCGACGTTTCCGTGGCAGTAGCCCAATTCAAAACGCATCTTAATCCACCCCGCCAACACTCTCATATGCCGCTCTATCAGTCTCCTCCGAGACGCTCGGCGCACACATCTGGCAGCGAATTGTTCATTTTGTGATGTGAGACCCATTGTAATGCACTACATCAAAGGGGGGAAACGCTTTTGCCATTTTAGAAAATGTCGGAATAAGAGAGTGCGAGGAGCTGCCGCGTACAAAGCCAGCAATTTCAGTATTGGCATTTATTTGGTTTGACAGTAAGGCAGTATCAAACACATAATATCCAATACTTTGCCATCTGTGATAGCTTTTCATTGTATCGTATCACACTTCTTCTCAGGGCAAACAAACAATACGGCGGGTGTTTGTGAAAGCTATCCGTCTGTAGCTTCCTGGTGATGGCTTCTCATCAGCCACTGATTAGGATTTTTATTTCTTTTCCCTTTTTTCCCCCTTCTGGCTGAGCGTTCGTCCCACCTCATCCACACCAGGTTAAGATCCTGCCGCCACTCCCCCGGCCTGGATTTCTTTTTGTCTGCGAGCGAGGGGAAAGGGTCCGGGAGAGGCATTTTCCCATCGGGTCAGGAATAAATTGAACTTTTTCATGGACAGCAAACACTGATTAGATATTTATGACCAAGGTCAACCTTTCTGATTCCAGCTGGCACAGGCTCTGAGGCATACAGAACAGAGCATCAACACACGTGCTCTCATCCGACTCGCACACACATGCAGCGCACTCTGAGTCACTCACATGACTCACACACTCACACTCAGACACAAGTAAGCATGCAAGATAAATATATCCCATTTACGCTCCAGTCACATGCATGCAGGTGGAATAACGGACAATAGAGTTGGTCCTCGCCTTAGTTTGTACCAATGTTCTTGGGTCACGGTCTTGGCTCCGAAACAGAGGAAACAAATCTATTCTAAAGTGGATGGTTGGATTATCTTAAAAATCTTCCAGAAACATTTTAATGTTATTTAAAAGAATTCAAGAGAAAGGACATAAAATAACAATTTAGTTAGTTCTCCCTAGCCTTGAGCCTTGATGACATTAAAAATTGTAAATGGATCTAAATTCATTATCTGAAGTGAAAACAATTGCAACATTGTTACGCGCCATTGTTCTCTCTGTGGTTTATGTTCCTCCCCTGAAAATTATGTTTCTCGGCAAACAAAGATGTTTTACGCACAAAAGACAGATTTTGCAATCACAGTAATGACAATGCGCACATGTTTAAACTATTTCTATACTGGTGCTTCATCAAGCTCCTGCCTCTCATTCATGGCCTCTTTGCTTTTTAAGACGCTCGTGGTGGTCTCAGGATCGTGCACGGACCAGGAGACCTCATCCTGGTCGACGGCACATGGAAACATGCTGCACCCATTTGACCCTCTGAGGTTCTCACAGAGACCTTTCCTACTAAGTGTATGATAACTACTGAGTGCAAATTGCAACTTATCCCACACAAACAATCCAAGTGCATATTGGAGTTGTCCTGCATGATGCAGTAAGAGATGCACAGATAGAGACCAACTGCATGTCAAAACTGCAATTCCTTTAAAAACAGTGTCAGCGCTTTTATCAGATAGTTGCATTTGTTCTACACTAGTAATTTGCAGACAATAATAAAAAAAAAGTACATTCCTAACAAGGAGTTTAGGCCTGATAGAGGTTTCTGAGGTCAGTTTCCGAGGTGTAACTTGCACTGTGTGAAGTGAGTTATCAAGGTTGGTGCCAGTGATTCATTCCTGGCCTAAAGGACTTCCTCTTATTAGGTAATTTAGTGCAGACTTATGGTTGAGGGTGATAATAGCTCGGGGGAAACGGATGAAGATGGAGACATATACCATAATTACAGGGTTAATTATGTTTATATTACCTTTGATGGGGCTCAAATTCTTGCTGGCTCACCCGCCCACCCGCTCTTCTTGGGTGTGCTTGCTTTTGTCTGGCATTCCACTTCCTAGCTGTGTGGCCCCCTCAACCCCTCACACCCCATTTTCTCAATATGTTGCCCACAGCTGCTTCTGTCTGAAAACTGTCCTGCTCATTAACTGGTGGGTCTGCGCTTGTAATAAGAATCATGACAGCAGATGAACAATACATCTGCTGCTCCCAAATTCTTCTAATGGCACTGGGTGCTCTTTGGGCTCTCGCTGCAAGGCTCCATCCACCCAGGGACCGGGGAACGTCTGAACCAGTCTGTCGCCTCACTCAGGCTTTGACTTTGGTTTACAGATGCCACGTTGCGGTGACATTTGCCGTCCTCTGCAAGTCATTGCGCACTAGCTTGGTGGGGAAGATTGTTTCACAATTAAACAAAAGTACCCTTGACTAAATATTCCTGTTTTGTTGTTTTGTGGCACATGGTAGGTTTTTATTTGTCAGAAAAGAGGGAAGAATGAGCTGATTGTTCATTAACTATTCAATTAACTCACTGAACCAAACTTAAAAAGGAAATGCAGAGAGAAAGGGGACTGCAGACTGCAAAGATAAATAAATAAATAAATAAATAAATAAATAAATAAAATAATGCAGATGATATTATATCAACAAAAATCTCTGCGATCAAACAATCAAGTCATTCTTGTTTACCTTCCAGGGCAGCTGGGTTGCAAGAAATTCATCATAGACAATCATCTTGGGGGGAAAAAAAAGAAGCTCCAATCACAAGTATTTTAAATGAGTCCTATGGTTTCATACCTTTTTGTTCTAGCTGCGACAAAAGCTGAAAGCGAGTGCCGCAAGCTTTCCTTTTATAGACGCAGCGGAAGACAAAGAGGAAGCACGGCGAGCGACAGATCTGCTGCCAAAGACATTAGCATGCGTGCTATGCTAGCTTTGCACTAAAAGAAGGACAACAAATGGCAATTTACATCTTTTCTCTGTATAAAAGATGTTTTAGTCCTGGCTCAAAAGGCTCCCACTGGGAGGTTTGATCCGTCTAACATTGTTCCTGACATCAGTAGGCAGCCTCGAGCTGGATCCACCTGGCCTCACGAGTGGGAGAAGATCTGATTGGTCGTTAACATATAATGAGCAAAGGGTTTTTCTAAATCTGAGATTTTCATCCCTTTTCCAAACACTTTACACCTTTGTTTTCCAGCTTGGATCGGTGATAATACTTTGTCGGGTCTGCTGCCTCTAATAAAGTTACCTAGTCAAAGTTTTGCTGTTCATATTGTATGTGCCATTATGTTATTCTCAACTATTCTGAGAGGGTTTTTGTGGAGGTGATGTGCTCAGACACATTGTGCACATTGGTCAGCCTAACACCGCAACACAACAGCCCAGCATATAAAAGGTTTGGCACCACATTACAGTACACAATAGAGAGCATATAGTGTTAGACAATACAGCGTGATAGAGAGTATTCAGTGAGAATTGGACGCTGTATTTTTTTTTTTTTTTATAAACAAGCTGCACTCTGCAGTGATAACACGCAAACCCTTTTCACGATGCCGGGGATGTACAGGATAAAAACAGATGCCGGCGTCATTTCAAGGCCCCTGCTATAAAGTGTCATTACTCTGAGCCATAAAAGCGACAGGCAGCTCATGGATGAATAAAGAAGTGACAAACATCCTGCTGTGAAACAGCGAAGCAAGTGTTTTGTAAGCTAATCAGCACTTTTGGGTTTTCGCCCCTATTTGCATCCAAGTAACATTTCCGGGCTGTAATAATGATCTAATTTCAGTGAATGAGGAAGAAATGAGTCAAGAATCTCTGCTGTGTGCCTTAAGTGTGTGAAATTAGAATCATCCCAGTTCCCAGACTCGGGTTTTAGTAAAAAGAAAGATTCTCCTAAATAGCCGCTTTTTTTCTATCTTGCAACCGTCACATTTTAAGCCAGTAGGTTTGTTTTCTTATAAATAAGACGCTTCTGCCATCTGGGATTTACGTTTGGAGTCGTCATCATTATTCCCACTGCTCATAAAACCATTCAGCTACCGAGAACCGGGTGTCGGAGATTAGAGGTTAATGTAATTGTGACAGCCGGCCATTGATTGAGGGTGGTGCGCGTTGTCAAAGCCGCACACACACGGCGAGTGTTTTGCAGCCGACAGTCCACCGTCGGCGTGACGAGCCATAAAAACCTGCCACTTCTTTATTAAGCCTTAAAGCGCGACGATAAATCCCTTCTTGTTTATTGCACTTAGTTCTAAACAAAGCCGGCCCAGGTTCCACAGGGTTTTTGAGACACACGTAGTGGAGGAGGTGGGGAAAAAAACAATTCTCCAAATGGAACTTTTTGAGGCCAGTGTTCACTGTGGATTTTCCCATCAAATAACATTAGAATTCATGCATGTTTGGCTCCCCTGGAGTTTCACAGCCTCTCAGCCTTCTGAGATTTGTTTCCCCCCTCAAAGCAGAAATCTAAGCGTGCATGAACGCACATGTGTGCGTGTGTAAGTGTGTGTTTGTGTTTCTCATCTGCTTTTAATCTCTCTCCTAGGTTACCCTAATATTGTGGCAACATATGGCCGCGGATACACTGGATTCGCACCCAGCTACAGCTACCAGTTCCCCGGTGAGTGAAAAGGCTTTTGTTCAAATATCAGCGAGCGCCTCAGCCCATTTCTGCCCGGCGATACCCGCCGCGCGAGCACGCCTCGCGTTCGCGCACGGCCGTGTCCGCGCGCACAGGCTCATCAGAATACAAGTCAGGCACAGAATAATTTGCAGGCTTATAAGTATGTTGTGTGTCTGGATTCCTGAAGTAGCCTTTAAAAGCTGACATATAGTGAAATAAATTGCTGGCTCCTTTTTCTCGCGCCGTCCTGCGACACCACCATGACCGAGCATGTGAAAATGGGGGGAATTTTTCATCCTTCCCTTCCTCCAATGTATGCAAATTCCTCCGTGCAGGAGGCGGAAAGAACAACCGGCCGCTTTTGTGTGGCCACGTTTTTAAAAACTCGCTCCTCATAATGGGATATGAATGAAGTCATTTTCTGCATTAAAAGTGTTGACGCTGAGCGCCGGCGTATTTTAATGGGAAGCCCAAATGGGAGGCGTGCTGTCTGGAGGTGAGCAGCTGTCCCTGTCTGACGCCAGAGCGGGTGCCTCGCCGGTGCCTCACTTGGCCAGGCGTCCTGTCAATTTCATGCTTTATTTAGGGACTTTACACATACTTTGTTTGCCGTGCCAGACATCATTCCTTCCACTGATAAGACGGAATGGGAAATATGTGGCAGCCCGCTCAGATCTCGGTAATATCTCTGTGAAATAGATTCAGGAATGGTGAAACAGGAGGTCCAGCTGTGACCACCTGCAGATCAGACGTATGCAAGATTTATCCCTGACCCCCCCCCCCCCCACCACCACCACCACCACCACCATGCTATTTTACCGTGGAAATGGAATGGCACCTGCTCACTGCTGTGGATGAACACCAGTGTCTTATACCTGCAGGATTTAAGGACTGTGTGCTGTATATATTTGTCCACATTTATATTTACATTTACATTTTCTATAAAATCAACCTTGGCGTGTTACTAAGGCAGAGGAAAATCGCGGGGAAGGAAGAAATGCTTGTTTATGCTTTGTGAGTGATTCTAGTTAAGCATTGATTTTTCTAATGTTTGGTGTTTAGGGCATATTAAAAGATATCACCTTCCCCCAGGCAGAATGTATGATTGTGTCCATGTTTAACTCAATTTGGAGCCTGATAAAGTTGTATGACTAAAACAGCCTCCTCTGGGCTTGCTCAACTCTTGACAGGGTAATTGGAATTTTTAATGTATGAATCAAATTCCTTGTCCAAATTAAATAACCCCCGGCCAAATATTGACGAGTGTCCTTCTGCAGCGAGATGTGAAAAGCGTCCTCAATTTAAGATCAAACGCTCCTTTTCCCTCTCCACGCCACCTCCCACCTCACTGTACACAGCCGCATTGGAACACTATAAATAAATGGAGTCGGGCCCGGCCAGGCTGCATCCAAGAGGCATAAACAGTGGGCAGCGTTTTAAAGCGTCTCTCCCAGCCAGTAAAGCTACGGGATCGACCGTTAAAAGGAAAAGAAAGTGGTCCGACATTTGTCCAGTTGTCAAGATGAAACGGTAATAAACTGCTGATCAGTGATGTAACCCAGAATTAAGCAAGAAAACCTAATAAGACGCAGGGAGGAAGAGAGAAACAAGAGCCGACAGCCCCGACGCCGAGACACAAGTGTTGAAAACGGAGGCGAAGCAAAGAATTACAGCAGGCGCCAGACAATATTCAGCACAGCCAGTCGGGCTGTCAGTCAGCAGCTCAGAGGCTGTTAAACAGTATCTGACATTATAGCACTCCTAGTCCTGGTGACACTCCCAATTAATTCCATTATCGACCCCAGAGTGCATTTGATATTGATCACATACGGCGCGATTTCATGTGTCTGTATTTGTGCTCCGTGACTCGCTTACAAAGTTCCTTCGATTCCCGGCACAAACACTGTGGGACGTTGAACGCACTAAGGGCCTTTTGCATATTGCCAGAGTCGATCGCATTACCCCGTGTCTGTGAAAACCCTGAACGAGCCATCCTTTATTAGCACGTTTGCACGCCAGGCCTGTTTGTGTTCAGGCCGACGGCAAATGTCTAATTTGTAGCAATTTGGGGAGCAACAGCGAGCATTAACAGATGTGTTCTTTGAGTGATGTATTGAAGGGGAAACATTTTGGTCTACACCACAAACAGACAAAACATAACCTGGAACACCAGCTGGAGGGTTTTGTCAGTTCCTTTGAATTCATTTCATCTAGCCCATCTGTTCTTATGGAGTCTATTGAATTGTTTGGGATTGAGAGGGAAAACTTGAAATGTGATTGGACGAGCCTTTGGTCCGTTACATTCAAACGGGCCAATCGCATTTGCCACAAGTTGGAATATTAAACTATTAGCAGCTCCAATCTGCGTTTAACTGAACAAACGTAAATGTAAATGCGTCGCTGTGACATCAATCTGTTTTGCTGCAGCTGCTTTTTCTGTCATTTTCTCTTTTCCTGTTTGTCTACTACTCTGGAGGGCAGCCTCTTCAAAATTAAAGGGGAGCTGATTTATCAAACAGTCTGGATTGGGTGACATGGATAAGCTGAGATTTCAGAGTTGTCACGTGAGCCACCCAGCAGAGTGTGTGGGATGTGCAATTTGTACTTTGTATTTGAGTTTTGTACCGAAACGAATACGTGAAAAGATTCTTCGTTTTATCTTTTTCGTTCTTGTTTTTGTTATTTTGTGGTCCCAGCATTTCAAGCATTTTTGTCCAACAATAGCAGAATACATCCTGAGTGATACAGCAGGAGGGCTGAATTTGTTTTTTGTTTTTTGTTCTGTTTAAAAATCCCTGGCCCTGTTTTATGCACTTCTGTAATCACTGCCTGTTTGCTTGGTGCAAGCACCATTTCAACACTGTGCCTGCACTAAAGCTGGAACTGAATTAAGGGGTAAGAAAAAAAAAAAGATGCTGCATATTGAATGTGTGGTGACAATCAAGAAGACAGCAGTGTTTACCATTACTTTGGAATGACAAACGGTGAGGAGGTGTTAGAAATGACTCGCGGCATCCCAGAATAACAAGCCGTTTTTCTGCTAATCAGTGCTTTTCTTTTTTTAAATGGTGGAAGCAATTACTTGATTGTTTGCTGTGTTAAAGTAACACCTTTCCTTTGGCTTTACATTGATTTGTCTGTTAGCTGATGCGGGTCTCAACAGGGAAAAGTGCCATTTCAAGACGCCGCCGTTCAACGCTTTTGTCGTGGAGAAGGAGGCTGGCTGTAATGTATGCGTGCACGAGTATAGGACGTGATTTGCCAGTGTTGTCATGGCGCCGCTTTCGGCGTGGATGTACTCTGCCTCTCTGACTGTGACAAAGAGCCTGGCTGAGCCCATAATGTTGCCGTTCATATCTTCAAATTGCTCCAGTGCCCAGTTGGAATGCAACCGTGCCGTTGATTCTGCGTAATTTCGTCAACGAGCGCCGGGACCTCATCTCGCACGTGCGATTGTTTGAACAACAGGTGCGTTCAACAAACTCTGTAGGTCGTGTTGTTGCTTCAGTTAAGCACAGAAGAAGGGAATTGAAGTCTATAGTAATAATTCACATGTGCTCCCAACATCCTACTAGTTCTACTGGCAGAACAAATCAATCGCAACTTTTAAATCTGATGTGTGAAAGCATTTTGGTACCAGATATAAATTCAAACTTCGGAAATAATATGTTTCTTTAGACATCGTTGCCGTGAGTGTGAGAGTTTGGTATGTTACTTCCTTGACGACAAGATGTCAGCAACCATCTTCGTCTGGAAATGTGATTTCCAGGAAAAAATGGAAATATAAAATTGTCCCAGGGTTAGTAATATATACATATTAATGTATACTTAAAGTAAAATCCACAGTTGTTTTATTTGCTGGTTCAGGAAGCTTTCTTGAATTGTGTCACACAAAGTTTCTTGCGTGAAGCAAAACTTGTTGAAATAAATGAGAAAAAAAAGACATGTTGTTTAGGGCACAGATAACCTTTGTTTCTAAGAGTAAAGTTAATCAGTCACAGTGACACATTAGCATAATTGGGGTTAGCGCACTGAAAAAGGAAGTGGCGTGCCAAACTCATCCAGGACTACTGGGCTAATTTCACTTTGTCCACTTAAAATGCAGTTCAAACATGTTTTTCCCCCGACGAGCATCTTCCTGTATTGAGCTTTGCAGGTTGTTTTTGGTGTAATTTCTGCTGCCAACTATTTGTTTTCCTGTTCCGTTAAAAATAGGTTTATTTTATTTATTATTTTATTTTAATATTTTTTTAAAGTGAAAGGTTGCACATATTTGCATGATTATACTAGCCACTGCTTTAGGCGGACAGTAAAACACGTTTCTCACAGTCTTTGGAAATGTGGCTAAACTTGATGCGACTCTGGGCATTTCAGTAGATATGGTGATGAAATGCCAGCAAAATTTCTGGTGCCTCGGATGAACCGAGTGTACAAGAGCAGCTGCTGCTGCTGCCGCTGCTGTTACTACCATCCACTGTAATAAATTCACTCCTCTTGCAAGGTGACAAGATTGGCAGCTTTCCTGCGTAAGGCCTGCTGTCAGTTAGATTTAGCGGGATGTCAGAGGGCTGCACATCTGTGAATGTGGGTATCAGTATCACTTAGCCAGAGCTGAGGTGGGTGGTCGATGTACGTCGTCAAGTGGTTTATTTCCAGCATTTTTAACTCACACACACACACACACACTGTCAGACCTCTGTAAACACAGCACAGCAGGGCTGATTATGTGTCTCAGTGCAGGCCTGTGTTTTAATGTGACATTTATCCAATTTGGACTGACGGCTGCATTCTTCAATCAAAACGTACAAATGCGCCTGCACATCAAAACCTCCAAACCATAAAATAAAGTGAATAATGTCATATTCTTTTCGTTGTGCGCAGTGAAAACCACTTTATGAGAAGGTTAGACAGAATTATGGCTTGGTGTTGGAAATGGCTGCGTCATCCAAACAAGCTTTGAAGCAAACACGCGGCCCTGTGTGCCACGACAGTCGGTCCGGATTACAGCGCAACAGGAATCACGCTTGAAAGGTACAAAACACGTTGGCTTTCCAGAGCTTGACTTGCATTATCAGACTTCAGAGCTGATGTGTCACCGGCCACAAAGGGCAATACTGAAAAGAAAAAGTGCTTTGAATTAAAAAGAAAAAAAAAAGATGAACAAAAGCGACTCACTTTGAGTCCGTGAGACATTAAAGAACGCGCCATTCCCTCGGCGGCACCGCTGAGAGAGTCTGGACTGTACACATTTTCAGAATATGTTGAAGATGAAACACTGGCGTTTTGTTGAAATTAGGATCCCTGCCTCATGCTGTGATAGTAGACGAAAAGAGAGAAGTGCTTCTCGTTTTGATCCTGCTCTTCAAATACAGCCCAGGTTTTCGTTCTTTTTTTGTTTTTTTTTCTTAAGTATAAAAGCGAACATGAAGTTATCAAACATGCCGTGCGGTGATCAGATTTTTGTTTTTAGATGTAGATCCCCTGATAGCTGAAAAAAGGAAGCTACTATCCTCCTCCCTCCCCGCTCACACTCACTTAGCGAGTCTGTCTTTGGCTGAAACAGGAAGCAGAAGCTGACAAGGCATAAGAAACATTACTGTACATTATTCCCGTTTCTACGCAACGGTCTAATTAACATTAGTGAGCTGATAAATGTGCTACTGTATTATTCAGCTCGCAGAGCCCAAGGGAACATTGCAAGATGTGCAGCATTTAAAATATGGGGTATCTAGTTTGGAGGAACTTCGCAAACTAGATAAGACTTACACTTCTGCAAACTGTTTGTTCTCATAAAACACACAAGTAGAAGGCTGTATAAGTGGCAGGACCTGGCTGTCCATATTATGCAGAGGGCTAGATATTCTAGCATCAGGTCAAGTTAAACTGAGTAAGATGTAGTATAGTTGAGCAACAAAAAGAAAAATATAGATGTTAGGGAAGGCAACTATTAAAAGACTGGCTTTACGTAGGTTGTGTCCATCAATTGGAAGCTTGCACTTATGTCTCACATATTGTAAATACATGAACCCTGGTGGCTGGATCTGTATGATTTTAGTGCTGAGGCTCCAGTGTTCAGCCAGTCAGTCTTGGGAATTGTGTAGTCAATCAGCTCTTTGAGTTGTACTCAAAATCAGGACGCAACTGTGGCTAGTTGCCCTTTAGAGCCCCAGAAGGTAAAGATGGGAAACAGGAAGTGACTGCAAGCCTTGCTGCAGCTAAAAATATTTGCATGGATGCTAAAGTAGTCGACGTTTTATCGGATCTTTTTCTTTTTCCTTAACAGTAGAGCAAAAGAATGACACCGCAGACTTTCAGCAGGCATTATTAATTAGCTTTCCTCCAACTTGCTTTAATAAGAGTTTAATTAAACACCAGGGCAAATCACAGCCTGCCATGAGACACCGACATTCATCTAACGTCACCCCTTGTACCAGTAGGAAGCACTGAGTTGTTCCTAAGTAGTTTAATTTTCAGTTTAAAAAAAGAGAATCTGATTAGTCTGTTTTTAATGTGCTTTTGGAGGAAACCTTTCATCTGATGTGCAGGGTTTTGAAATGTGTTTTGCATGGGCAAAAGCTTTTTGAAGCAAAAATTAAAAGCAGGGATTTACTCAGACCTTCTTTTGTTAACCAGTCTTATTAAATCAATGTTTTAAAATACACTATAAAGTAAGATATATCTATGTGTTGTATTTTATAATACACTTACTCATAAGCACAGACAATCAATAGAGACTATATTTTAGGAGCTGTTTTTAAAGAAGGTGGAAGGGACTTAACCAGGAGCTTTCAGCGCTCTGCCCGTCTTCCTGTGCGACTTGCTGCCTCCACAGCCGTGCCCTCAGAGCCTCCCCTGGCATAAATGACCATTATGGCTCCATTAGGGCTGCAACTAGGAGGTCATTATGCTACACTGAAAAAAGAAAGGGGGGAGGGGGCGATGAAGATGTTAGTGGGGCCCATCAGGGGAGAGATGCATGACGGAGGTAGAGAAAGACATAACACTCAGTCATCCGGTGATGCCAGATGTCATGACAGACAAACAGCAACTGAGGTCCGGTGAGTCAGCCTCTTAAGTGGTAAAAAATGAAGGGGAAAAGGATGATTAAGGAGGGGAGAGGCCAGCGGTAAATGTTGCAAGGGTACAAAGAGGACGCTGGGGTGGGCCTCATTGGCTCTTTGTAGTAAGGCACAACTTTCAGTGCTGTTTTTATGCATTTTTTTAAAAAATGTCTTGACTCTGTCATGATTTTTTTTCTTCATATTTTTGTAACATTCATTCGGTGGCGTATTGACTGCGTTTGCCTTCAGACATGTTTTTGCAGTAAGCACCATGACGTGCTGTTTCCAAGTAGCCACGGTCAGTGTTGTTTTTTTTTTGTTTTTTTTGCCATGTTGTGATTTGGTAAATGTTGCGTGGGATCAGAGGTAAGTTTCAAGTAGCTAAACTGCGCCTTTTAATCAGGCACTAACATTGCAGCATGTGTCACTTTAAAGGTTAAGTGTGTAATATTTGGAGATTTTCACAGGAAACGGTGACATCAGGTGGTTACATTTTAGATTGCAGCGCTCTCTCGTTCAACGCTAGGAAAACCAAATGACTTTTATTGTGCCAAACGTGTACACTTTTATTCATGTATTTATTGTCAGTATGTTTAGCTTTTGCCAATATAAAAATCATAAATCAAGCCAAATATTAGACACTGGACCTTTAATATGCAAAATTGTTACCAAATACTAAAGTGGATAAGATCTGCATTCACGTTATTTACAAGTTGTGCATGTTAGAAAAATGCACAAGCTAGTGTTCATCAGCCATTGTCACTTTTCGTAAATGAAATTATTGGATTAGTGCACCACGCAATAAGTGTACAGCACTGAAGTGTGCCAAAGAGTGTGAGTGCTCTTTTTTACCTTTTGGTCTTTTTGTCTTGTGTAGTTGTGATGCCCAGTTCATGCGTTGGATCTGTTTCTCCATTAGATACTGGGTGTGTGTGTCCAACATGGTGCTGCAGTATCCCACACTTGCGAATGTGAACAAACTTTTGCTCTTTTTTGAGTTTACTCCACTCAATATACTTGACCCCTGCCCACATATGTGATCCTGCATCTGGCCGGTGTGCATACTGTATATTTTGGAATAATTCAAAGGCGTTTTGAAGGTAGCGGGCTCCCTTAAGTTCATGAAAAAATTCATTACGCCCATAAACAAGGTCTCGGTCAGAGGCTGAGGCTCCGGAAGGTCTGCTTGAATCACGTCGTACCATTTAGTCCCAATAAAAGTCCATTTGAGATTTGATCTATAAATGTTTATGGCTAAATATTAAATCTTAAGCTCGGCACTATGGATTCTCCTACTTAAAGACTAGATGTAACAGATGGAGCTAAAGCTGGGGGGCGGGGTCACACCTGTAGAGGGTCCGTACTTCTCGCCGCAACCCCTAAGATCCGTCATTAAGGGGACCGGTTACCTTTTGACCCCACTTTCCCCTGTAGGAGTGGAGTATAAAGGCAAAGGGAGCAGCTGTCTCCTCAGCAAGTGGCTCATATGAGGAGAAGGCTGCTGGCCTGCGTGCTAAGTGTGATAGCGAGCGCTCCTCAGGGTTGCATGGCCCCGTAAACTGGGGCAGCGCCAACCAAGCATATGATCAATGCACCAGAGGTCACACCAGGGCACTGGCCTGAAACTCCAGTTAGCCTCCCAGGGTACGGCAACTGTCTGCTGTCGGGAGACGGAAAGGTGTTGACATGGACTTTACATAAATACTTCTGAAGAAGGTGGCGCTCCTGAGAGGTCGGCAGTCAAGGACGGCGCGCTACCACTGACTAGGTACTAATGCGTCCAGTTCCTGTGTGCTGAGCTCTGCTGATAAGCATGAAATATAAGCCCTTTTTCCCAAATTTTGGTTTTAAAGCAAGAGCTTCCTCTCGCTCCTTTTCATCATAAAAGCCCTCAGGCGTACATGTCTTTTCATTTCATCACCATGTGGGAAAACCCGGGATCCTGCTAGTGTCTGACTTTCAAAACTCTCTTTCATTCATTTCTACACCCCTGACTCCAGATATGCAAACTGGCACCGCTCCATTTTGCTAAATAAAAGTGCTTACGGGGCCTTTTTCCGGCTTCCTGTCTAATCAGACTCTCCTGTTGCTGCTTCATTCATTATTTCCTGTAGTTTGGGAGAGCCTTGCACTCATTATCATCATCATTTCAAGTTTCCTTAACTGTTTTCAACATCCTGCATTTCCCATCTCGGTTTACGAAGCACTCAGCTACTTGGCGTCTGCGCTGGGGCAGCAGGAGGAGGATCAGTGGTCTGCAGCTGATGAGGAGCTTACCTGTGTCCTGGGTCTGAGCGCCATTGTCCTCCCTAAGACTGATCCCGGCTTCTCCTTTTTTCTAACGACACTCGCGAGACGCTCCACGGCGGCGCTGCGAGTGGAGCGGGTTTCTGTTCTACTACTGTTACACAGCAGATTGTTCCCTCAGATCCTGTGACCATCTCTCCACAAGCTGGGTGAGCTGTGACCCCAGCAAGTGGTCCCACAGGCCGGAGTGAGTGCTACAGGGCTGGAAGCAGATGGCCCTCCTGATGCCACACTGACTCACAGATTGACTTTAATTGCCAAGGCTGATCATTAGCCCAATGGGTCTGTAGAGGCCGGGGCACTCCATGAGTCTGGGCCCTTAAATAGAGCCTGACGAGGAGCGTTGCGACCTCACACACACACACACACGCTCGCGCGCACGCTGCGAACGACCGTTGCCCGACGCCTCTTTTGCTCTCGCACCCTCGCGGACGCAAAGCACAGGCTTCAAAAGTGGCACAATCAACGCTTCTGCTAGGCTGCGCATGTAGGCAAAAAAAAGGTGGAGGGCCTGTCTTTCCTTTCCTGTCTGCCTCTCTGACTCGCTGTCTCCACAGCATTGCTGAGTGCACACCCGCACGCACACACACACACACACACACACCCGCACGCACACACACACACACACACACAGAGTCAGACTGTGAGCTCCCCGGGCCATGGCTCTGTTCTCAGTGACAGTAGTGAGTGTGCCTCTCTGACGCCAATGTACAGTTCTGTATGCCACATCCTATCCGCTTCTGCGTGTGTAGTCATGGAGCGCTCAGATCGGCTCTAAAATAGCAGCCCTCAGTCTGGTTCATGTGCTAAAAGTGGATCCTCCCTCCTCCTGGATACTGCATGAGCTCAACAAGATCAGCGGCTCCTCGTGGGCGTGTCTGCCTCTGCAGTTTAGATTATTTTCGTCAGCGATTGATTTTTTTATATTGTTTGTTTTTTTTACGATTCCTTTGACTATATCATATATGTATGTCGTAAAATGTGAAAGACACCGTCCTTCATTCCAGAACAACTCAAACAACAACCGCAGAGTGGAAAAGTGAAAGGATCTATAACAAAATAGCTATACCAGCGTCATGTGTGTCAGAATGAGCGTCCCTGTGAAACGCATCAGTGGAACCCATGTTTAGAGGCAGCTGAATTTGGGAAAGAACTCTCCCACTCAAGAAAATTAGAATCAAATTTTTTTAAATCATTCTGAGTCGATTACTCAATTCATCGTTTCAGCTAAATGCTAAAATGCACGACAGACAACGCACATGCACATGCACATGCACATGCACATGCACATGCACATGCACATGCCCGTGTGCCTGCAGGGGGTGTAATAGCTCCTCCCACTGGAAAACAAAAAAACAGCCTAGCACAGGCGGTGCAGCAAAGGCTGGTTATTTCCTTAATGTGGTAGAGAAGGCTCCCCTCATTTGGCCAGGTCTGAACTCACCCCGGGACAGCAGACACATCCTCCCGCGCTGAACGGTCTGCCGCCGAGATCCACCGTCCCGGCTCCTGCGGCGGGGAAGATGAGTTGCTGTGTGTGGCAGAGTGGCAGCGCTCGAGCCCATTATGGCTCAGCTGCGCAGCCGCCGGTCAAGAAATGAAACTTTTGACTGCCCTGCCTCGTGCACGGCCGCCACCTCGGGACGCTGCTGGTGACCGGCATGAGAATGTAGTGGCGGCGGGGGAGGAGGGTGAGGTGATGGTAGTGGAGGGAAAAGCATTGCAGACATGGAAGTAGGGCAGAGGCGCACAATATGCGTGTCGCTGTGAGAGCGCGCTCAGTGTCTGCTGCCTGTTGTTTTGGTGCCACCCACTGTTTGAGAGCTCCAGGCCCAGCTAGCCGGGTACTTGCTAGGTCTTTACACAGCTGCCCCCCTTCCGACGACTGTGTCCTTTTTATCCACCCTCCCACTGATTGTGCTAATAGCCCTTCAGTTGCTCTCATCTACTTTCCCCCTGCAGCATGGATGCATGCAAATGTACCCCAACATGTATGCTTAGCGCATATGTCCACATCGATAGTGCCCGGTGATCGGCAGACCTCCTCCTCCTCCTGCTCCTCCTCCTCCTACACCCTCTCCTCCTCCTTCACCTCCCCCATCTCCTCCTCCTGCTCATTCATGGTGAAACATTACTTACAGCTCCAGTGATCAAGTGGAAGTCAGTGTTGCAGTGCTGTTCGGTAGGGGGGGGTCATATCACATTTTACCTTGCTTGCCCCTGATTTATTGGAGTCATAGCTCGTGGAAATGCGGAGAACTGATCCACCACGAGATGTGATGGGGTCTTAACCTAGAATGTCAGATGCAACTTTTCCTAAATCCTTTTGGATTTATCTCACGCATCCATCCGGAAGCGTGGAAAGCCTTTGGAAAGAGGAAGCGTAACCCAGTCTGCCCATTCTGACCTCTGACCCCCGACACCAACAAGGCACTTTGCTGCAGCTCGCTGGATGTTATCTTCTCTTCTCGGGACCGTTCTCTGTGAACCCTGGAGATGATGGTGCGTGAAAATCCCAGTTGATCAGCAGGTTGTGAAATACCCCTGAGGTCCTAATGTTGTCATGTAATGTTGTTTTTATTGTATTACTGTTGTGTCTTCATGATGAAAGTAGCTCAGACACCAACAACTAAGCACAGCAAGTCGTCTTCACTGGGTCTA
The DNA here is from genome assembly GCF_046127955.1 of Nelusetta ayraudi. NCBI lineage: Eukaryota > Metazoa > Chordata > Actinopteri > Tetraodontiformes > Monacanthidae > Nelusetta > Nelusetta ayraudi. Next base: position 7,014,799 of record NW_027466061.1, read on the forward strand.
CGCTTCTGCACTGAGTTCCTGCCATTACATTGGTTGATGAGCTGTCCGTGTTAGCAAGCACTTGTTCTGTTCTGTTAAAGTGGCCGATGAGTGTAAGTATGACAATACACTAATAATTAAATATGGTTGAAGGGAAAATTAGTCTCAAAATATTCTTTCAAAAATATATTCCAATCATTATTAATGCGGGTCAAAAGGAGGTTGGACAGTCCGATATTGGATAGTTGAACTGGATGTAGGATTTTGCCTAGTAACCGAGTTCCTTTGTGCAAACCCACAAACACTCATTTAACTTGAATGGTCCAATGGCACTTAACAGGCTCGCTCTCATTTGTGGAAAACCTGAAATTAGCCCCCTTGTCATTCACTCGCCCCCCTCCGCCGCCTCCCTCAGAACTGGGAGATGGACATTAAAATGCATAAAGAATTAAGGCTGTTTACTTGGACACTAATGAGAGGAGGCTTAAGTAGTCTAGTTTAATTAGTGTGATTGGCTCCGTGGGAACCATGGCGGCCAGGGCCATAACAACCGATTCAGCCGGAGCTCGTCGGACCTTTTCATACTCTCCTGCGAGTGTCGGGACCGATGTCAGAGCAGATTGGACTGCGGAGAGACGCTGCCTTCGCTGAACCCCGCTCGGAACGGAGCACTGCAGTTAAATGCACTCAAGCAGACCATTACATAAGCACCACTGCAAGGTCAGACACCTGAGTCCTCCCCATCCGTCTCTCTCTATTTAAGTCACTATCGTGAACTGCCGTGCAGATGAGGGTTGCGAACCGACGACCCTGTTCCGTCCTCAAAGGGCCGTCGCTTCTCTCGGAACCAAATAGATTCAAATATTTGTATTGTTTCTTTTCTGCCTTATCAGTTCATGCAGATTCACTGCCTTCCCTGCGAAATGCTTTTTTTTTGTTGCCACATTGTTTTGCTCATCATTTTGTCCTCCCCTTGACTGCCTGCTTGTGTGTGTGTTCGTGACCGTGAGTCGTGCCCGGCCGTGTATGCGAGTGGAAGGTTTTTTAGATCAATTCTGCAATGTAGGTGTAGGTGCTCTTTCCTTTTTCACTCAAGTGCATGGCTCGGAACACAAAGACGAGGTCGAAAGAGCGGCTGCTCTTCAATAAAGGGCCTAGTTTGTACCCTTTGATGCGATGCCGCCGTGCACTTTGGCTACAAAGATGCTGCATTCTTGTCGCTGAGAAGCGAGAAGTAAAAAGACACTGAGCTTCTTTTTCCCTGAGCTCAGTCCATCACATCAGAGTCAGTCACACACTGTGAACAGCTGCACCGGGTTGGTGCACACTTCCTCCCATTCCAAGGCTGGAGTATTTTCAGGTCAAGGGTATTTTGAGTAATTCTCTCTTCTCTATATAAAAAAAAAAAGATGTTTAATGGAGGTAGTGATGCATCCCTGCCTGGCTGAGGGTTGATTCAGAGTGTATCTCCACTACAACTATGATTTGATTCAAGGGAGAAGATTCTTTTTTTATCATCAAACGATTCGGTGTCCTTTGATTTGATTCAGTATGGTTCAATACAATGTATACATTCATTTTCAGTTGGAAGTTAGAATGAGCCGAGTCTGTAGACTATCGTCATGGTCACACATGATTGGACTGTGTTCACCTCGCAGGCAATGCTACGCTAGTTTCAACTAGCGGTTTCTCCAGTGAGCATCCCAAGACTTTTATGAGAATTTGAAGACAGTGAGGAACAAGAAGCACAGCGGCTTCATAAAACTGGCCTTAAATTGGGCCATTAACAGATACAGGCAGTTCATCCAGGACCAAAATGGACCCCAATTTAGCCAAGATTGCCCCTGAAAAACTTGTTCCAGTCGTCAGATGTTGTCCACCAAGTCTTCGTCCACTTCTCATTGGTGATTGCGTGAATGTTGGTGTGCTGGCCAACAACATTTCATTGTCCTCAAGGCTGATTGAAACTTTTTTTTTTAAATTATGACTTCGTTTTCATGCATTTTGAGCATCAGAAGTGTTACATTATTTTAAATTTAGCATACATTTCTTTCCTAGCCTCTCCTTTTAATGTGTGTGTTTGCTATCTCACAGCGTGGGTTTTTAGAGCTCTGGTGTGTGATTGACTTCACCAGTTTCCAATAAGAATCCTCGAAGCGTCAGGCAGAGATCAGTGGTGCAAAGGGTTTCATTACGCACAGGAAACAGTTTTCTCTGAGAGTAGAGTGGAGGGGCCGAAATAGCAGCTGGACACACACACACACACACACACACACACACACACACACACACACACACACACACAGAATCATACATACACAGCAACCTGCCCACACACACTCATATAGGCCAGTAGAGTAATGTACAGTGATGATATCAGTATGTTACAGAAAATTGACTGTCCTTATCGAGCTGCATAGAGGTTGGGTGTTGTGGAGTCAATATGTCGCCCTCCTGTATTTAGAGCTCTCCCAGCAGTTTTATGACATATGCACCTGAGGGATTTTTCTTTCCTTCTTTCTTTTTTTAAGGCAAAAGCTCTTAAATTGCCTCTTAAAACAGCCGCCCGGCTTGTAGTGAAGAGATACATCCCATCGTGCGGCTGTTCCCGCTGTTGTGGGGGGGGGGAGCACTTAATGCAGTCAACAGCGCTATCTGTGGATATCTGTGTCAACTCCGCCGCTATCTGGGCCGGACTCGGCATTGCGAGGCCGCTCTAATGCTTCTCCTTGTTGCGGCGATACAGCCGGCGTGCTGAAACGTTGCGCCAGCCGTCGCCGAGCCACCAGCGGCGGAAAACATTTCTCAAGCCGTTTATCGCCAACAGCTTGTACCACATGCGGAAAATGTATCAGCTTTGCATTTATATACTTCATGAATGCCCCGCTGCCGCGCTCGCAGGGCGTTTATACACATGCACGTTGACTCTTTTGCTTCCCTGTTTAGTACATCCACCGATGCTGCACACACAGTTCTATTTGTATTTGTGGGTTTACAAAAAAAACCTTTCTGTGTGGAGCTTTTGTGTTCTCCCTGTGTCTGCGTGGGTTCTCTCCGGGTTCTCCAAAAACATGCATGTGAGGTGAATTGGGAACTCTAAATTATCCGTAGGTGTGTGTGAGAGAGCCAGTGGTTGTTTGTCTCTATGTGGCCCTGTGATGAACTGGCGACTTGTCCAGGGTGTCACCCTGCCTTCACCCTATGACAGCTGGGAGAGGCTCCAGCAGACCCCTGAGCTCAGGAAGATGCGGGTATTGAAAATAGATGGATGGATGGTTTAAAAAATAAAATTAGCCGGCTTTTCAGATTTGAAACACGGCGCTCAGTGTCCTGTTTTACTGTCCTGCCCAGGTGGTGGGTGCACAGAAAAAAAGAGAAGCCAAAAAAAAAACCCAGCAGCAATGAGCAGACGCGCACGTGGCAAGATAAATAGGAATGATTGACAAGAAAGCCGGCCCTGCTAATGAAGTTATGCTCATTGTGATTAGAGCCTTAATGTGAGTAAGATAACCCGGTTAAGGTGTTTACACAAGAGTTGCAATAATATGCGTATTGCATTAGTCTGCTTATAATTGAATTATGGCCGTGCATGCAAATGCTTTTTTCCCTCTGCCGCCCCATTTCTGGCTTTAGACCAGACATCCGTCTTTGTGTTGTTGTCGTCGTTGTCATGGTTGATGTTGTTGGGGCTTTTTCTACGCCGCCTCTGAGCGCACTGTAGGTCTGGGCTGATAAGGGGAGAGGTGATACAGGAGCATGTGTGCGGTGGCTTATGTGAAAGCCACCTGGCTCTCAGCAGTGCTGTTATTTATGCCTTTGATAGCAACAACCTAGAGATGCTTTCAGCAACAACAAAGTAGCGCTGAAGGATGACAACAATGGGACACTTGTCAGTCTGGAGATGAAAAGATGTTCCGCTCGCTCGCTGTCTCTTCCCTCTGTTTTTTGTTTTTTTGCAACTTTGATTTTTTTTTTTTTCTTTGATTCCTTTCTTTCATTTATTTGTCTCAGCGTGCGCTCCTCTATATCTTATCATATGTTATTGATGAATCAAAATGTGGAGTCAGTTTTCCATCCTTGACAGGCTCCCTCCTCCTGCGAGGAGGCAGCAGTGTGCCTCGCTGCCTCCGCTGCAACTTATCAACGCACTTATTTCCGCTGGCTTGTCCCTCATGCTGTCATACAGTGACAGGAAAAAACATGAGCCTTCTGTATAATACTTGTGTGTTTTTTGGCGGGGGGAGGGGCTTGCGATTTATTTGTCGAATTGCCTCAGATTTCTGTCACTTCATCCTTGTTTCTCTTGAAACATTGCCCGAATTTCAACATTGGTAAACTAATATTATTCTCCTCAAAGATCCCTCATTCATTCATTCATGTATTGTGAGAATGCATGAATGAATTTTTGTAATTAATCTACGTTTGCAAAACTCATCATAATTGGTTCCATTTACAAAAGCATATTCACTTCCTGCTGAAAGTGATGCTGGACTTCCCTCAGGGGCCTGCGTGGACGTCAGGCTGAGGGGGATGACACTAGCTTGGGACAGGCGTGGCTCTTCATTTCTGACCTCATAAAGGGCTGACTCCCACCACTATATGTTTTAGTCCACTGCTTGGCACCAAATGTGGCGTCAATAGAATAGAATAGATAGAACAGATGTACTTTATTGATCCCAAGTTTGGAAACTACACTCCTGCAGCACTAAAAACAACACAGAAAAAAATGCAGTAAATACAGTAACTACAAGAAACATTCAAGTGAATCTAACAAACAACCAATCAAGCCACAGAATTAGAGTTGTTTCTGGGGAGTTCCAAACACCCATTCCTACTGCACAGATGTAGTAAAATGTAGCACACTGCTGGTATTATGTGATTCTCCACATTGTTATTAGTTATTTCCTATGGCTTTCAATGATATCCAGTCCTATCACAATGGCCTGCAGCTGCAGGTGTTTTTTCTTCCCAAACCACAGAGTGCCACCAGTATGAATTAGACACTTGTGCCTTGGCCTTATTTCTCCTTCCATTCCTCACTCTTTGTCATTTCTCCTCTTTGTCTTCCTCCTGCGCCGACGTTGCCGCCGTCCCTCTCTGTTTATCTGTCTCCGTCATCTCGGCTCTGTATTGCTCATCCGTCTCACTCCTTCTGTCAGCCCCCGAAAATCGACTGGCTGCAGGCTGAAATGCCTCTTTTCCCCCGACTGGAGCCGCTGCCGCGTTTAGCGGCACCGCACGAGCAGTGTGTTAGCCAGCAAGCTAACCCCGCGCTACCATTCCAGAGCCGGATAATGTCTCCCTTATTTGCTTCTGTCCTTGTGTGTTTGCTCTGGAAGTCTCAGTGCGGTGGCGGGGTCTTATTATTGGACAGAGGCTACTTCATCCATAGGGTGTCCATAGAGTACCAGCTGTCCCTGGGCTCCTCCTGCACATTAAATAGCTGACAGTCTCCTTACAGCAGAAGCGAGACGAGTGCTGTGTGACTGATGGAGCTCCTTTGTCAATGACAGGAGGGGCTGCTGCTGGCAGTTTTGGGCCAAAGAAGAGTACAGATCACATTAACATCAGTCAAGCTGTTCCCAGACTGGTAGGACATAAATAGGACCTTATTGATGCATAATGCAGCAACTTTTCATCACCACATTTTTGGAGTAATAGGATCAGAAAGTGAGTGTGCGGCTATAAAGGCAGCGTGCCCAAAAAGATGACATCAGAAATAGTTTGCAGGGAGCAGAATCAGAGACAAAGAGCAGCGAATTTGTAAAATTTAAGATCTTACAGGGAGGCAAAATTATCCTTGATGGGAGTTTATTTGTAGGGGTCATTTGTACGTAATGCATATTATTTGAGAATAATGGGAAGCAGATAGTGGGTTCTTAAAGGTTGTACGTTATGAAAAGTTAACCTTGCTCCTTTTTTACCTCAACAATTCACTAAAGTGCCCATAAATGGTGTAAAATGAGTAATAAATAAATCTATTCTTTGCTTATTTTGCTTGCTTCACTTTGCAGAAAATGTGTATCAGAGCAACAGTTTCAACAATTGACTTTTTGTCACTAAGGGCACTGATACCTCACTAATGCCTCCTCCAGGTTAGTGACAAGAACTACTTGTTCTTGTTCTTGTTCTGCCCTCTGAGACCTCGCTTGTGTCCTTCCACACAGTGTCATGATTTCATAGCTTGTTACCAGAAGTACTGTCGACTGTTGCGGAGATCTGTACATCTTTTTTTTCTTTTTCTTTTTTCTTAGGAAAATCCGTCACGCTCCGCACGTGACATGATACTTGATAGAATTAAATAATTAGATATGAGCTGCATCTTTAAACAGCCATGTCTGTCCGCACTTCCTCTTTGAACTAAATCAGAGGCTGCAGGACCTGTCTGCAGCCGAGCACAGTAGCGTCACTGTAGTTCTTCACAAGTTCAGGCAGAGAGGGTCTGTTCTGAGTAGGAGCTGGCCAGCTAGCCAGCAAGCCGGGCAAGAAACACAGCAGCTCACAGTCACATTTTCTATCTAGATAACCAAGCGAGTTGTGGCGAGAGTTAAAGTCCAGTTGATTTGACATCTTTTCGCTAACAAAGGCAACAGAAATACTAAAAAAGTACAATTTTTTTGGTTTTGTTAGGTGTATTTTTGCCACTTTAACATGTTGTGCTACATTAGAAGTGACTGCTGAGGGCACCAAGGGCACATCTCCACTGTCTTTGGGTGTGATCACAGCAAGGAAGTGTGCATATAATACCAGCTATTCATATAGACAAAGTTTAGAGAAATGTGTTTATATTATTATTCTATGTAAGATAGAGTTAACATGAAATAAAACCAGGAAAGAGGGGGCGAACAAAATCGTTCTTTTGTTTGATGTGCTGATAATGTATTTGTGGCAGACCTCAATGAAAAATGAATGCACGGAGAAACAGTGAAGTTTGCAGGTTCAGTCCCTAAGAGTCTCTGCGGAACTACTTGAAACGCTTCGCCGTGATCCTGTTGTGACAGATCACATCGCCTCCCTTTTTCTCCTCTTTTTAAAGCAGCTCAGTATTCGGCAACCTGCGCGACTGTTCAGTCAGAGAGAAAACAAAGCTTTTGACCCGGTCCACACAGGCAGCCGTTTGCAGCGGAGGAAAGAAAGGGGGCAGTGAAGGAAACCTTGACGGAGAAATTGCACCGTGCCTCTTGATCAGTGTGACACTGCCCCCACTGCTTCTCTCCTCCTACTTCAGCGCAGTCAAGTTCACACAGACTCGCAAAGTACAGGTGTGGAGAGAAGAAGAAAAGAGCCGTTGTGCGCCCAAGAAAAATTCCACTTTACAGTCATGAAGCTGCAAGTGTGCGCTACGCAGTGTCATGAAAATTGAGCCTTGTGCGCGCTGAATACACACCTTCAGCAGAAAACTAACACAACACCGGGGAGCAAACTCGCTTTCTGTTTGGCAAGAGTCTTAGACCGGACAGTTGTGTTTTTGTTTTGTTTTACCTAGACAGAAGTCGAGAATGAGCACTGAATATAAAGGGATATTAAAAAAATAAATAAAAATAAGGTAACGAAACTGAAGCTATAAACTCTAGTGCAGAGAGAAAATAAAAGTCTCAGAGCCAGAGTGGACCGGTCAGCTTTGTTGATGAGCTGCCGCACAACTCTGCAAAAAAACAACATGGTGTCCGGAGAGAAAAGGCTTCTTCTCATCTAATGTAAAAAAACAAACAAAACTGTTAAAATTGCTGTGAATTCTCTCTGTCGGCTGCGAGAGTTCCTCCCTGTGTTTGCTTCTCTGTCACTTTTTGCCACTTTTCCACCAGCGAGCAGCAGCAGCAGCTTTCTGGCTTTGTCACATCTAAAAGGACGGCAGTTTGTTACAGAATACGATTAAATTCTATGACCGACTGCCGTACCTTGGGACACCGACGAGCGAGACTTGGGATCGGAGCCATTCAGCTGCGCGGCCGCATTAAGCCTTGACCGTATAGACTCGTGGATTTGCCGCTAAACTATAAACAGGAATCGTTTCCTGAACTGTTGGTCTTTGCGTTGAAACGAGTCCAGTTCTAATATTTGGAAAGATGTTCGACAGTCGTCGTTGGTCGCGGTCGCGTTCGCGGCTGCTGAGGTCTAATCTCTCTCCCTTCTCCCGGTGCACACTGGAGGAGGAGGGGGGGGAATTGTCTGTGCCACGGGCTGGAGGGGAGAGGAGCTGAGGACAGCTCCCCGGAGGGCCGCAGGCCTCCACAGCTCATAAACAGATGTGTCCTTGTCCCCAGCCAAAGCACAGCCACTCAAGTGGGAAAGCAGGGGCCCAATAATTGTGAAGAATTGAAAGCTAAATATTGGCTTTATCTCCCCAGTAATAAAAGGGCCATGAAATTGATTTAATGCTGCAGCGCTTCTTCTGGGTGGCTTCTTACAGCGCCGGCGCAAAACAATGAGCAGCAGCCGTCTATTAATTAACCCACCTAATCCTGCAGAGTTAATCTCTCGCCACAACTTTGCCCGCAACTTACTTCCAAGCCACCGGGGGTCCACTGGGGGTGTCATGACAATGGCGGCGCCGGGATGGGGGGCGGTGATGGGTGATGGGTACGAGGAGGGGGAGGGGGTGGAGGGGGTGGCGTAAGTGGAAAAGGCAGGGGTGCGTGGCCGTCGTTAGCATAGCGTCTCAGCGAGAGGCAGCGGAGAGGAGAGCCGAGCTTCAGCCGCTGCTCAAATCAGCTCCCGGTGCGGCGGCGCCGGCGCCGGCATAAATGCAGCTGATTTCGCTCCCCCTCCACCCCTCCCACTCCCACTCCCCCCCCTCCCCCCTTCCTCTGTGATTTTCCTTTTTTCTTTTTTCCTCCCCCTTGTCAACACGCCGCCTCAGTTCCCTCTTCTATCCCGAGCTGTTAGATAGCTTTGGGGGGTTGGTGTGTGTGTGTGTGTGTGTGTGTGTGTGTGTGTGTGTGTGTGTGTGTGTGTGCGTGCGTGTGTGTGTGTGTGTCTGTGTGTGTGTGTGTGCGTGTGTGTGTGTGTGTGTCTGTGTGGTGGTGAGTGAGGGGGTTGCGTTCCTCCCTCTTCTTCACCTGCCAGCCGGTCCGTGCACGGCGGCAGCTTCACACCCGCGGCCGCGTCGGCAGAGTTGCGAATTACATTTTTCTCAGGTGGCTGATGGAAAACTGTGTGTTTTTCTCCGTCGTGGCGCCGGCTCATCTGACCCCGCTCTCGTCGCTCCTCCCCCCTGCCTCCTCTCCCCACTCCTCCATCCCCACCCCGCTCTCATCAGTCTTTTTGTGCGAGGCCCCTCTTTTGCGGAACAAGGCGCCGAGGCCGACTCGGGGGAAAATAGGTCACGCCGCTCGCGCACCTCTCACCTCCTCAGCGCTCGGAAAAATAATCCCGCAAGGTGTCGCCGCCCGCCGTTTTGTAACGCGCGAGCACAATGCGGAGCGGCCGTTTCCACCGTATTGAAAAGCGACGCGCTAATTCGCGCGCTTAGCCGTCAAATCAACGAAATAAAAGCCAGAAGGATTTCTTTTTTCTTTCTTCCCTCTTTTGGTTTCCCCGCCGAGCTCGCGAGGAAAGCATTTCCTGTCGAGATAATTTCAGGAGGCTGATTAGGAATCGTCGGTGTTGAGCCCAGAGTGAGGAACCTCATCACCGCTAATGACATGCCATTCCTGTGCCGAGAGAGGAGCCCCGGCCCTGGGCACGGACCAGCTACTGTGTTCATTAAGGCCAACAATGTAATTACAATTCACAGATACTGTGTGCGGCTTAATTACAGGCTGATTATTAGGCTGATATTTGTTGGAATAATCAGACCCTGAAGATGTGGATTTATTTATTTGCGTGGCGCTCAGGCCTTATTAGTGCATCACAAACTGGCAATTTATTTGGTTTTCTTGACGCACGCCGGCGCATCGAGACCTGGAGCAGCGAGAACTCGGCACACGGACGAGCAGGAACAAGCGCAGGAGACTTGTTGAGTCTTTACATAAGCTAGCAGATTAAAGTCTCCTATGAATGGCAGATCATCCAACAGATGTCTCCGCCTGATTGTCGGAGGGGGGGAGTTACTTTTTTGCGCTGCGTATTTCACAAAGGCAGGAGCGAAATGGAGCCGATTCGGATTGGACAGAAACTGTCAGTAATTGGGGCCTCTCTCTCTCTCTCTCTCAGTCTCTCTCTATCTGTCTGTCTCTCTTTCTCTCTCTCTCTCTCTCTCTCCCTCTTCCTCCCTCCCTCTCTCCCTCTCTCTCTCTCTCTCTCTCTGTCTCTCTCTCCCTCTCTGACGAGATGCAGAGGTACCAACTCCCCAAAGGTAGCGCTATTATGACCGTGTCTGCGCGGCTCCAAAGTGGCTGTAATCTTTCATCCGAGGCATGTGACATAAACACCCCCCTGAGCCAAATGGTCTCTAATATAATCAGGGACACGGGCGAATTTGCTTACACTTTGAAGACGAACATGAAAAAGAGAAAAGCAGAGGGATAATATCTGCGTTCCGGCTCGGAACAGGCCCGTATCTGGGGACGGCGTTTTCGCTCGCGATAACAACGGCGCTGCCGCGGCGCCAAAGTCCCACCGTAATTGATGCAACCGCGAGAAAAGCGCGATACATCACAATAGGAATTATATGGTGTGATGGTCATTTTTAGAACTCCTGATTGAAAAGTCTTTGCCAAGCTTGCGCCGTCCGGTGTCAGCAGCTCAGCCGAACAACGGCAGAGTTGTGATCTCGTGATCTTTGGGGCGACCCGAGCCGGCCGTCGCACTCGTCGCCGCTCCTTTTCCCCAGAACCAGGTGCAACATTTGCAAAAGAGCCTCAAACCGCGTGAACGACATCCAAAAGTGCGTCCAAAAGAAAAATAGAAATTAGCTGTAAAAGTCTCTCCCTCGCTGCACCTGAGAGCTTTGCAGCGTCCTGTCAAAACACTTCCCATGTTTCTGTCGCAAATGTGCGTTGCAGCCACTGAAGAGTTTGGAGCCACACGTTTCACATTTTTGATTGGTCTGGGTTAAGACTCCACTCTGCAACTGGCTGCAGATAAAAGTCAGCAATGTGTTTATATGGTCAAAAACTCAAAAATGCAAAACTCCTGTAAAGGCTCATTGAAAAGTTTCCATGTGTCTGTAATGTATCATATCGTTGATCAATTCCTACCAGGAATATAACACCATTTGATGGCAGTCAGTGCCATGATAATAACATATTTAAATTGAAATATTAGAATTGAAAATGTATATTATTATCATTATGTTTGATGTTTTGGCAATATCCTACACATAGTGTCAATATAGCAGTTATGATTTGTTTATATTTTGAAACCTGTTACATTGACTTTAATTTTTTTTGTAATTTTTAAACATCATTTCCTCATAAAACAGAATCTATGTTCCCGCACGCTGATGTTCTGGGTGTTAGCATCACAGTGGCTAACAGTTACCGACATTCTCCTACAGTTCTGGGTCTTGGCCAGTCCGAGTGCAGGAGTCTGACACCTGTATGTCTGTGTGTGTGTGCTGTTTGTGCTGTGTGTGTGTGTGTGTGTGTGTGTGTGTGTGTGTGTTGTGTGTGTGCTGTGTGCTGTGTGTGTGTGTTCTCCTGCAGGCTTCCCAGCGACAGCATACGGACCAGTGGCGGCGGCGGCAGTAGCAGCAGCACGAGGCTCAGGTAGGGGGGCCCGTGGAAGAGGCGGCTACTTGGCGTACCCACAGAGCGCAGGGCCAGGTAAACGCTCTGTCCATGTTCTGTGTGGCTGCTGCTCTCTCTCCAACTTCTCCCGCTCTGCTTCTCCTTGTAGACTTTTTACCCACCCGCCCCATAAAGCCCCACATGCACACACTCCTCGCGCCACAATCTGTTACGACTGACCTCGTTTCACACAGATACGGGCGGAGATCTCGTCATACAAAGCACACGGCCCCTTTGATCTGCCCCCGACAATATCTGGCAGGGTTAGTGGACGTCTTCCAGCTCGGAGCGTGTCCATATAAAAAGAAGTTATTTATAGTCATGCGTTTCTCTTAAAGATAGTATATAAATCTTAATATGTTCAGCGTAAAAAAAAAAAAGAGCAAAAGTTCTGGAAGCTGCTGCGACCGATTTGAATGAACAGTTTCTGCCTTTGCTGCTTCTTCTTCTTCTTCTTCTTCTTCTTCTTCTTCTTCTTCTTCTTCTTCTTCTTCTTCGTTTGTGTGATCTAATCTCTAGCATGAAGACAAGTCTCTTTGAAGTATAAACTATTGTAAGAAATGAAGTGAAAAGACTGCCAAAACTTTCCCAGCGTGTATCCTTCGCGGTCCAACAGAACTACCTATTAAACCAAACCTAAAAGGAAGGGTTAGGGTTAGAATTCATAATCTGACAATACACACAACAACTGCACACTTTTTCTGTTAGCATTAATGGCAAAATAAACACCATGTGCATTGTTAGTCCAACACTGCTCCATAAAGCAGGAGCTCTGTGGAGAATGAGACCTGGCCAGACAGGACGAAGCTCTTCTGCTAAAATCCACACGCAGTCTTAAGCCAGCGCTCTGTGGCGCTCTGGCTGACAGCAACAGCGTAGAAGCAAACTGTGACATTATCAGGCAGGAGACTGTTTGATCTACAACTCACGTCCTTCTCGGGAGTTGTGTGAATTCCACAAGGCTACAATCAAACCTTATGACAGCACACTGGCGAAAGCCCCACACAAGGCTTTGCTACTGTCCCGTGCTAGCTAACAGGCTAATCAGCGCTCACACAGGCTGGAAACACCACAGCTTTTGCCCTCGACACTTAGAGAAAACACACAAACCTACTCACAAATTGAAATAAGTCAATATGCATTGTTGCTCGCTGTTAACATTTCCTTTGTTCTCATAGCTCTTTTGTTTTGTTTTGCAAATCTCGCTGCCATTCTGCAATGCCATGTCCTGTTTTCAAAAACTATTGGGTGTCCAGCCTTCTTGATTGCAAAAGAAGTGATGGATGGGCTTTACTCATGTTTTGGGAGTTTGTTGACGGGCCAGACGTAGTTAGGAATTATTCATTTTGCATGATGCAGAACCTTTAAAAGCAGACTGTAAATAGAAGGTGTCTGAAAAGTAGGCACTGCAGTTTTTTTCAGGGAAATAAAGACACATTGTGTTTATCTTTGTGAGGGAAAAAGCAGATTCCTATTAAATAATGCGATTTTCTGTAAAATGCAAAGCCCAAAGACTTATTCAGACTTTATGAAAAAGTTACACATCTCAAGTTACCAAAGTTGGGGGAGACTCAAAATGAGAATAATACATGAAGTGACTAAGAACTTCCTGTGGAAATGTGCAGCCCTTTCATGTTTTTGTAATAAACTTGTGTTATGATGAAGAAGAAACATCAGTGCTATGCTAAACTCGCAAATAGCGGCAAAGTCTTTGTCGTTTTGTGGCGGCAGTACACAGACAAATTACTCCATGTTTTGGCCTCGATGTTTTGTTTCTTTTCTCAGTCAGGTGCCATCTCTCTGGTAGAAACCAATCGTGTTGAACCTTGATCACCTGACTAATGATGAGCTGCTGTAGCATCACTAGGTTAATTAGACCCATTTCCATTTGAATCTTGCTGTACCGATGAATAGACATGTTACAAAAACCACACAGAAAAATTATGCGGTGCAATTTTTCTTTTTGTTTCTTTTTTGGCATGTGAGACTTCTGAATATGTCAAATTTCAATGCACTATATTACAACTTAATTATGACATTCACATTATTCAGATACAGACAAATACCTGCCAAGCGATTCGCTCCAAAAACAGGATGCGATCCTTAAACAGGGCATTGATTAACTTGTTGGCTTCATTTAGGCGTCCCGTTTTTTTTTCCACTCACCCTTTTACAACTGTAGATCTTTCAGCAGCAGTCAATAACAACTCCCTTGACTGAACGCACAGCCTCCGGGCTCAGGGAGAAGTGTCTCTCCTAATCAGACATACTGTTGGAAGCTTGTTGTTTAAAAAAGAAAAAAAAGAAGACTTGTGCTAATTGTGGCTGTTGCCTGAACAAAACAGATCTCAGAGTCAGTTTACGACACGCGTGGTCACGTTAGCGGCGATACCTGATGATGCACGCGTTCTACCTCTGCATCTGCGTGCGCACACGGTCGCCCATCTGTCCTCATTTGCACAGAAGTCAAATCAACAGAGGGAACGCTGGAAGCCAATCAAATGCTTCCTCCTCAATGTAGTTCTGTCTCGCGTTTTTTTTTCCTATTGTTTTGGTTTTTTTTGCGCGTACAAAAGAGCAAACAATTTGTCCAACATTTGCAACAAACATGGCAAAGGAGCGGGAATGTTGATTTGGGGTTAGCGGAGGCCAAGATGCAGGGAGATGCGATGGCAGCCATTAGATACAGTTTAATTCTGACAGCTGCAAATGGAAGGCAGACAAGCAAATGACGATGAAGAGGCGGGCGAGAGGAGGATGGAGAGTTGGACGGAGTGGTAAACAATGACATCATGGGCCTGTTTCACAAGACTGAACAGTTTCTGCAAACAACTCACTTTCTCTGCTTCCTCAGTAAGGAGTGACTCTGGATGGTCAACTTAAAGATTGGAACATGAATGTGGTATAGATAAACTATATAGATACTAACTATATTGATTGTGTGGAGCACTTTTTTTTCATTCGATATTGCCAAAAAAAAAAAAAAAAGGCTTAATAGAGTAACAGTCAAAAGAGGTTTTTTTTATTTTTTTATTACGATTTATGAAGTCCCCAAATGGTACTAATTTTAAAGAAAAGTCACCAATAAAAAAAAATAGCAATTCTATTCAATGTATTTTCGTTTTGCTCCAATATCTTTTCCAAGAGCAGATCACAGTCGTAAACACTTCTTTCTATAAAGTCCACACAGATTAGATTCTTAACGCTTGGACTCCACCTACAGTTCCCATAGTGCACCACATATATCTGTTGTTCGAAATGAAAGGTTTAGGGAAGCCCCCTTAATAAAAAAAAGAAAGAAAGAAAGAAAGAAAGCAAGCATAGACTAAATTAATTATTTCATTTCTAGTGTGCTTAATAAGAGGCTTTGTTTGTGTGGCCGCTGCCTCCGTCCAGGCTGCACACATTGTTTGTCACTGATACACAAAGGGAGTGTCTTGATCGAGGACGACATTTTCCATCTCTGACATCTCTGAGGGCACTTTCACCCCACTCCCATAACTCAATGGACAAAATGACAGCATGCTGACTCCCACCTCTCTGACGAGACCGCTGCTGATGACAAGGTGTATTTTGGACCCCTCACTCCGGCCCGCGACATAAAAGGAAAAACTGTAGTCCAGATGCAGGCCGAGGTGTGGATAAAATAGCAGAGATGTGACTGAAGATGCAGTCGTTTGGAACTCCTGCTCACTTTGTGTAGATTTTCTTACATCGTATTGGCTACAGTAGAAGATTTAATAGCTTACTTGGTCAGGATTTAGATATTAGTCTCGATAATATCTAGAGAGCATGCTGGTCGGATGAAAGCCGAGTTCAAGTGTTGGAAAAAGAAGTTGTAGTTAAGGTTAGGATGGTGTGGCAGTCCAGAAACTTTTTTTTTTTCTTTTTTAATAGTCAACCTGTTTTGAAGATAGCGAGGCATTTTGCTTCCAAGAGTGTGTTGCACCCCTCTGGAACGAGAACAAGGGCCTTTCTCTGGGTGTGTAGAGAACAGTGGAGAGACCGTGGCTCCAGGCGAGAAATAGATCAGATCGGGCTCCTGCACGCTTGTAGCTTGCCCTGGAGGTATAGAGGGGTCCTCACACAGACCCGTGGGTGTGATACAGCGAGCTGCTGCTGCTGCTGCTGCTGCTGCTGCTGCCGCTGCTGCTGCTGCAGCTGCCGCTGCTGCTGCTACCACTCGGACTTTCACTAGTTTTCGACACGAGGGTTCAGGAAGGACGGCTGCGTTGTGTCGGTTGAGAAGAGCGAACATCTGTATAGGAAGGCAGCTTGTGGAAATGGCTAATTTGCAGATGAGTGATGCAGCACCTGGTCTGCATCTTGGTGACTGTAATGGCCCTGTGCTGTTATTATGACAGATGACCTGCACGAGAAAGGTGCAGCTGTGCCGCAGATATTGGCAGGTCATTTATAGACGTTTATGTCAGTGAATGTCTTTGTTATCCACCATAATTCTTCACGGTACCAAATTATGTTGCACTCACTTTGCTTCTCTTTTTATCAAGCAGTAATCAGTGTCTCCAGCATGTCAGTGAACCACCCAGCAAAGAGTGCAGCCAGCCCGCTGCTCCTTCGCTTGCCCTCCACAAAGTGTGTGTTGGAACACAGCTCTGTACTAGGCCCTCTGTGATGTCACAAAGGGCCTCTCCTTAGTTAGATGACAGTGCATTCAGCCGGGTGTGTGTTCCAACCTCAGCCGCCTTGTTTTTCTCTCCCTGGAGACTGTAAACACAGGGCTAAACAACAACTATTCTTTTGTTGAAACATAGACTTATTTTTTAGAACTAATCGTAAATTAATAGCAGATTTAGTGGAGTCACTCCCAAAAACAGAGATTGAGGATACATGGGAGATATATATATATATATATTCTCATGGTTTATCTGGAATATCTCTGCTGCCACTGCATCGTCAGACACATGAATAGAAGAAAAAGGAAGTGATGCGGATGGTTGTGACAGTGCGGGGAGCATCACAAGTCCCAGTCTGCTCTAGTTGGTTGACTGTTCTCCTGAGTCCCTCTGAGCTTGATGGGAAGCCTGAATGTCAGTCTCAGATCTCAGCTTTACCTGCTGATATGCAACAGCGCTGCTTGCGGAGCTCTGGCTGCTTGATGTGTCCTCCGTGCCGGACTTGCCTCAGGTGTTCAGGGCTGAAATGAAGTTGGCCGACGTCACGGTTGTGCTGAAAGTATTTTGCAGCGTGACTTCCAGTGGTCTCCCTGCCAGCCCCCCCCTCCACTACCTTCCCCTCTTTTATTGCTTCCCCATTAATAATAAGAAAACTTGCCTGACAAACATTTTCTTTTTCCCAAACCCTGACTCAAACTGACTGTTTATTGCCAGCAATGATCGATTTCCGCACCCTAGATCTCCCTTGGTCATCAGCAGCGCCAGGGAGGGACACACCACCGCTGGCTTTGTGCACTGGCCTTAATCAATCTGGCTCTTGGTGAACTCGCCTCCATTTGTCCCAGATGCTAATCTGCACAGCTCAGCTGAGAGCTCAGAGGCACTCTACATGTATGTGGTGCAAAATAACATGAGCGGGCACGCCAAGCCCCATGCTGCTCGGGTTTTGTGCCCGTGGCCCAGGGGTAGATGTGACACGTCGGCGAGGGCAAAGAGTCCCTTTGCGCCTCTGCCATGAAGCAGAGCCTCTCACAGCTGTGGGTAGCAGATGCTCAGAGGTTACAGGCACAGGCCTTCAGGGACGTCGCCACTCTGCCCTCCAGGGGCTGCAGCAGCATCATGTTCTCTGAAGAGAACCTTTCCCATGGCCAACGGCAGGAAGATATTTTGTAAATTTAGCAACGAAAATGCCATTTGTTTCCCCTGCATACAAGTCGTTCTTTGTTTTGATTTGTGATGATTGGTGTTGTTATGGTATAAAAGCACTCTTCTATTCCACTTGCTCATAAAACCTGCCTCTCTTTTTGAAAGTGTCTCCAAATTAAACCGTTAAAGGTGCTGCTGAATCCATCGCAAACATTCAAAGCTCTGAGACCCAATTTCCCGTCCCTTTAATTACTACTTTCCATCCCTCTGTATCTAAATGTCAGAGCTAGTGTCACTCTTAGACTACAGTCATGGAGGGTTTTGGATTTCTTTAGAGCACATAAGCCTGTACAGACATGTTGGAAAAAATGTGTTCAGCAAAAAGGCCAGAGCTGTCAGCTCCGAGACTGCTCACAATACGATAATCTCTGCCGACTCTGGACAACTGAGTGCCCTTTCTCACTCTTGGCCAGATCCCCAGGTTCAAATCTGCATTAAGAAAAAAAAAAAAAAAAGACAAAAACAAAAAACAACATTCTTTAGAAGGTAAATGAATATCAGAAGCAATGCTGAGTCTGTCCGTTATTTCAGTGAACAGGGAGAATAGGAGAATGCAGGCATAAAAAAATCTGACTATGGGTGAGTAAATGCAAGAAGAAATCATCTGTTAAAATTAATTAGCCAAGCTCCTCTGAACACAAAATGACAAGACATTAAATATGTATTATTTATGAAATGTCTGTGCTCTCTGAAAAGGGTGTCTAGTGCTGTTAATTACTCAGCCATTCATTCAGAAAAGATTATTTCAAATGGAAAGTGAAAGCAAGGCCAGACAGCAAAAGAGCTGTTAGTTTCTTTCATGGTATTTTTAAATGACATTGGTGAAAATGGGAAAGCTAATTATGGTAGCTCTAAAATTCTACGCTAATGTGAGAAGCAGCATGTCAGGATTGTTGACGTCCTCGGTAGAATGATGGCCACCGAGGAATGTGGCTGGCGCCGCCAGGGAGGGGGAGCAGTGACTGTGTGAAAAATATATTCCTTGTAGGAAATCAAATAACTTCTGCTAATAGATATTCATATTCCCCAATTCCCGATGTTATCTACTTTATTGTAGTGAGTGAAGTGTAAACAGTCACCAGTTTATTTCCATAAATGGTATCAAGATTAATGGCCCTCGCAACGTTCTATTTAAACACATGTAAACTCCGTGTTGGGTGTTTTATTTGCTCCCCCAGAGCAGCCAAAGTATCTGACATGAGCGAATGGTGCTAGTCACACCAAGGTAGGAGGTCTGATTCAGACACTGATGTAGATTCTTGTAGGCCACTGTTTCATAGCCTCTCGACTCATTAGACTCCTGGAAAAATTGATTTTGCTGTGTACCGAGTTGGTGCCATCATGAGCATCAAGGAATGTAGAATAAAAAGGTCAACATACTCTAACTGTGTAAAAACACAAAAAGTGAAAAGCTGTGAAAGCTACACAAGTGCCAATGGCAGGCGGAGAGTGAGCTGAGAGGTGAGGTGTTTTGATTTACATGCAGCGCACACTAAGACATCTTATGATGAAATGATCTTCTATTTCGCCTCGCTCACTGGCAGTATAACTTGAGAAATGTCTATTTGTTCTAATAGTTGTCGTAGTCGTTTACTAAGCTTTCATGTTTATGTGTGGTTTGTTGAGCAGGTCACCAGAGAGCTGGAACTGTTGGCCGTATTTCTATCAGCCACAAGGCTCTCGGCAACGTTCTTAAACATCTTAAACACAACACCTTATCTTCAGTTGTGATATTTATAGCTTGGTGTGCATTTACAACCAGCTCTCCAGCGATCTCTCTGAAGTGCTGCAGTCGCTGGTGCATTTCTGTCAGATAATTAACAAATGTACGTGGGCACCCAGGGGCGTCTGGTACACTTACAAACATGTAGGTGCAAAAGAGAGAAAGAGTATGTGGCAATCAATGTTGTGTAGAGCTGCAGCAAGTAAATGAAAATTGATGAATAGGTAAAACGCTTAAAATTGAATTTTGGTAAATTTTTAACCGCCCAGAGCATCAATTTATTTCATAAATGCAGTCTTTTTTGGGAGTAATGTATAAATCCCTGCTCTCCCACGTCTGTTTATCAGTGTAAGAGTAATACTAGGTTCCAGTGGAGCTTTGAATCATACCAGCCAGACTATATTGCTCTCATTTGCTTCAGCAGTTACGCTTTTGCATGTCTGCGCGAGCTGGTAAATATACTGAGCGCCTGTGCCGCTTGAAATATGTATCACCGAAAATCTGCGGCGTGCACTGGCAAACTTTTAAAAAATATATTTTTCACATTCCCAAGTCCCGGCAGAGCAGGGAGCATGACGCTGTATTTTATCATCAGCGTGATTAGTTTTATTTTTCAAGGAGTGGCGGGGAAAAAGCAGCAGTGCTTTCAAGGTTTGTGATTCCTCCTTAAAGGCAGTCACCTGGCAAAGTGGCGACGCGCTCGGGGCATTTATCCTCTTAGAGAGAGCCACCCCGATGATGTCAGTAACAGATGACTGCAAGACACTCCCCCTCGCCGTCGCCTCGCAGCCAGCGTTGGTCACCGAGGGCAGACGGCAGAGAGGGGAGGGGTGGAGGAGATAATTACCAGTATAAATGAAGCCCTGCGAACGCCTCGCACTGCTGGGTCCCCTGATCTAGTCTCCAAGGCAACCTCAGCACGCTCATTTGTTTTGTAGATGAGTAATTACATCCAATTAGTGGCCAGTGGAAAAAAAAGGGAGGGAGCGGGGCGTCCGAGAAGGGGCCCATTGTTCTGGATAGATTGTGTGAATATTAATAGTGGGCAGGTCCGAGACGCTGCGATATGATCGGTGATACTGATGCAGCTGTGGGCACAATCAGGCCCGTCACATCCTGCAGAACGGATCCGAGAGGCTCTGATGAGAATTTATGGCTCGGAGGTTGTGTTTGCGCTTATGTCGTCGTCCCGCCGGCTCGGTCGTCCAACTTTGGGGGAGACAAACTGAGTTTGGGACTTAAACCTGTCAGCACTGCAGCAGTTGACGGTGTTGACAGTGAAAATGTCACCACGGTTCTTACCAGTGCAGGTTGACAGTAGTTCTAAACTGCACTCCTTTTGACTCTTGGTGTGGGTTGACTGTTACATCTCTGGGTGTTGCAAATCTTAGGCCGACTCCACACTATAAAATAATGATAATTTTGTCTACTACATATGCAGTAAACGTCATTCTAAACATCTAAAGGCAAGGGCAGATTTTCCCCCCACACTGCAACGCCACTCGGCTGTTTGGTTTGATTTAAAATTGAACACAAAAAAATCCTGAGTGCTGAACCTTGTAATGCCATGTCATAGGACAGCAGCTCACAAAAACACTAAAAACAAACAGTTGTGTCTTTTAGTCACAAAAAAAATCTAGCAATGTCATGACACATTTCAACCACCAGGGGACTACTGGTACCCAAAAGTCTTGTCTGAATTCATGTTTAGGATTCCGACAGTTTGCTTCCGTGTCCTGCAGATGGATACAGATACTTGACAGCCAGAGTCGGCTGTGTGTGTTGGCTTGTCGATTGATTTGTGTTGAAGTGTTTGGCAGTCAAAGGGACATTGCCAGAAACTTTATCATAATTTATTTGGCAAAACCGACTGTAATTCTGTTGTCTGTTGTCATTGTTCAGGACAATCTGGCTGCTTGAACAGACTTTTCCCTCCGTTGTCCAGTGTCACTTGCTTTATGCTTCCTTGCTAATGTTCAGCGTGAGACATGAAATCAAGGCCAGTCAGTCAGTCAGTGTGTGAGCATGAACAGGCTTACTAATGAGCAGAAAGGCAACTTTTGATATGTTAGCACACGGCACACAATTAAAGCGCTACTGGTGCTTCATGCTTATGTGTTTAATGAATTTAATCATTTTTTTTGGCAACACTCACTTAATTGATCCTCTGCTAATGTTATGTGGATTTAATACCCTTAATAACCTCGGCCTAATATAGACTCAATTTAGATGATAATCACGTTAATGATATTAACTTTAGTTTTAACATTGAATTTATGAAAACATTTTTATCCCATTTTAAATGAAAACCTAACTACTTCAAAGATGCTCCTGACACTGCGTGTCACTTTCAGTGCCGTCCTGTGCTAAGGGAACGTGTTACAAAGAATGTTGATGTTAATCACTGCTGTCCGACTTGATCTCTTGGTTGTTATGTCAGGTCAAAATCACAAAAGCTGAGCTGTGCGGTTCCAAGTTGACTCTCTTTATAAAATGTAATATCTTTTTATTAGAGAATTAAAACAGTACAACAGTTTATAGTGTTTATTATATGACCTTATCCATATAAAAGAATCTACTTTCTTCCCTTGAAATGTTACACAGCTGAAGCATGCATGAAACTAACGTTCTCCAGAGTTGACTACTGTAGCATAAAAATGGATCTTTTTAGGAAAGCTCTGGCTGTTCATGTCAAACTTCTAGACGGGTGACTTATTAGAATTCTTTATGAATTTTCAATAACATGGTTTGTGGCATTGTTGAATGTTTTTTTCCCCCCTTTTATGTTTCTCCCATTATAATTATTCCATTGATCCGGTTTCCCTCATTAGCAAGGCCAATCAATTTTTGGTGACATTTGTCTGAGTGAAATAAATGGAACGATTGGTTTCCGAGCTTTGTTCAACGTGTCAGGCATTATATGACGTACGTGTGAAGCCTGCCTTATTTGGAGCCTATAATTTGATGAGTGGGCAGACAGCCCACAAGCGCTGAGATCAGAGTGCTAAAAAGCCGCGGCGCCGAGGAACACGGCTGGCGCTCCCATCCCATTTGGCTGAAGTGCGCCGTCTTAGTCGAAACGCGTAGAGGTGAAGTGGCTTTGAATGGCCATTAAAAGCCAAATAAAAAAAGACCAAAACAGAGCAGCGAGGGGGAAGCCCAGCATGGCAGAGCCGGTGTCACCAATCTGGGTCCCTCCTGAGTAGATTAGCGCCGTTATCAAAGAGGTGTGAGAAGAAGCAGTTTCTATTAATTGCACTCTTTATTCGAGCAGCTTGTCTGAGATTAAGAGGACAAGCAATAAATGTCAGCGCGACTTATTGCAGAAAGACAGTTTGTTGATAATCCGCCATCTGTGTCAAAGAGGGGTAGTCGTTGGAAGAGGCCAATGGCAGACGTGTTTGGGGTACTTAGTGCGCTTCAAAACGAGTATCATCAATAAACACCGATGTCTCTGTATCTCATTCACATAAAAACCTCATCATCTGTTGCTGTGGTCGGGTGGGTGGGTTGCGGGGGTGGTGGGGGGGGGGGGTCTAAATGAATTATCGATCGGCCTGCCTCTTTCTTTCTTTTCATTTAAATGACAAAAGCTTCCTCCAGGTATGTCAACAAAAGAATTGTCAGTTTGAAATGAGAAATGTATTGACCGGTGGCTTTTTTTTCTTTTTTTTCTTTTTTTTCTTTTTTTAATGATTCCTCATCGTTATCGCGCTCCGAGATGATGGCACGAACGCGCGAGGAACACGGGTCAATTATGCAAAAAGCCGACGCAATCAAGGCAGCGGCAGCGCCGAGCGTTCTTCGCCCGCTGCTGCCGCTGCTGCGTCGGAATGGAGCCGTTAGATCGGAAAGTCTCAATTGTGTCGCTCTGAGGGAGAGGTAATATGTAAACATAAGCGCACATCCGATGCAGCGAGAGCATTTTAAAAGCGCGAGCCATATGCCAGGAGTTTGGGGTGGGGGAGGAGTGCGAGAGGGGAGGGGCGGGGAGGGGGCTGGAGGGCCAATTAAAGCTGGAAACGAACCGAGCCCGACCGTCCCGATCTGACGTTTGGTGATGAACTAAGAAAAGAAAGAAAAGACACAAAAGAACAGTTGATTTCCACAATGATGGAGTACCCCCACTCCCCCTCCCCTGCTGTATCTCCCAGGCCTCCCCGATTATGGGTTTTACTCTGCGCCCAGTGACCAGAGGGGGGGGCCCTGCTCCTTTGCTGACTATGGCTCCCTGGGGCCCCAAGCGGCTCAGATGCTGCACAGTGAGCATGCCACCTCCGCCTGCAACTCCCCCCTCCAGCACCTACACAGCCCGGATCAGTTTAAGAACCCAGGTTTGTATAAGAGCATCTATCTCATCCACGTTATTTTGGGATTTTTTCTTTCTTTTTTTTTTCAGTTTGACCAATGACACTATTTCATGCGGACCAGCTAATCTTCATATTCCTTTTTATTTATCCTTCTCATTTTTAGTTTTTTTCTTGCTTTTGTTTTGAGTTGAAAAAAAATCCCCCCTTACTTTTTAGAAACAACTACAGAAAGAAGGTCTTGCTGATTAAAATAGTATGCATGTTTTTCCACCTCCTTTCAATTTTGCAATGTAGATTTTATGTTTTCTTTGTGACATTTTGTTCCAGCCCTTGCTTGCAAATAAGGGGCCAACACACACACACAAGCACACACACACACACACACACACACACACACACACACACACACACACACACACGTGCAAACACAGAATGCAATCCTCCATCTGCATGTGAACAAAGTAGCTACTGATGATGTTGCAGGGAACTGCTGCCACGAGTGCATTTTGTGCTGCAAAGTTTTGAGTCAGTTGTGGATGTGATGTCATTTTGTAGTCGAGGTGCTTCAGCTAAAAGGGTGATTGGTGTCTAAGTCTGGGTAACCAGGTGAAATACCGTGAGATACTCAACACAGCTGTGCCTCAATACACTGCTATCACTGTCCTCCACTGGCATCTTTTATCTTGACTGCTTATGGAATGTTTTCTCATGCACCTGTTGTATGTATCACAGCCTTCTACACATCCTGTCGCACGCAGGCTCCGCCCTCTAGGAAATGCTATGGTTACCTTCTCACACTAGTCATTAGAAGGCATGTTTTGGATGGTGGCACCTGTAAAGGCCAGTAGAGGGCTCTGCATGTGCTCATAGAACACGGGTTACAACGCAGTGACCCGACCATGCAGTTCGTAAACTAAAACCCGCTGCACATATCTGCATACCAGTTCCTGTAGTTCTCTCTGGGCCAATGAATAGTCTGTAGTTTGACCTGCTTGTTTGTTTGTAGTTCTCATTATACGCATTGCACACTGTAGTTTGAAATGGCATGTACCACCAGTGACGTGCATGCTCCTCCGTACAAAGACATGAAGATGTGGTTTGGTCACAAACCATTGGCTGAGGTGCCAGCGATGGAATTGCCCTGCGTGAGGAGTTGATTGCTGCTGTAGCTTTCTATCTGCCACTTTATAGGAACAGAAAACATATTAAATTCCAAGGGGGCTGTCCTGTCGCCCCTTTGGACCAGTAAAAAATAAGTGTGGGCCCAGTTTCCCTTTTGGTGCTGAAAGTGTTGGCCATCTGCCCCGGGCAGATGTTGGCATTTCCTTGCAGACGGTTCGAACTTTAGCTCAGCAAATCGCAAACAGAGGGGCGGGGGAGGGGAGCTTGGCGGTCGGGGAGCAGTGGAATCATATCCGACGCCAAGAAAAAAGAGTTTTGTTTTTTTTTTCTCTCTCGAGCTGTGATGGTTCCTGATGGTTTTTCGCTGCCTCAGTGTCTTGGTCTGGGGCGAGAGGATGCTTCACCACGCTCCCGGCTTCACAGAGATCCGTGGAGCGCCGCAGAGTGCATTATTGCACTGCCGCGTGACGCCGGGACGATTACGTCCGCTTTACATCACCGCGGAACACACACACACAAACGCACTCAGCAAAGCCATTGTGGCTGTTTATTCTGAAGCCGGCGTGTGGCCCGTTGTTTCAGTATTCATTGGAGCTGACGCGGCAGCACAGGGGTCTGGTGTTTCCTCCAGTGCAATCAGCTCAGGTGCGAGCAGCCGCTCGGTCAGGTAACCCTGCCGGACTCTGCAGACGCCTGCACGTCTTTTACTTTGAAATCTGCTCGGCTGCTCAAAGCAAACCGCCGCCGCCTCTGAGAGTGCCTCCACCTTGGCGGGGGAAAACCTCGGGCCTAATGAGACGAGTCATTACGGTGAATGTAATCACAGTGGCAGGGTTTGTCTCGGTGTTTGTTTACAGAGGTTAACTGCAGAAGTTATTGGAAAGAGTAAAAAAAAAAGAGAGAGGGAAGGTGTAATTGATTTTTTTCTGTGTTTCTCGGGTTTTTATGTTGATGGTTAATGAGGACGGATTAGAGATGATTCATCTTTTATGTAATCTGTTTATCTCACCCTTACCGTATAAACACCGTGATAAGCAGATCCTCAGTGCTTTCATTTGCTTGACAGGAAATCAAATGAATGGGTTCGGCATTGGGCCCTTTGACAGCGTCTCTGAAAGCACTTTGACCCACAATGCACTTGGGGTTGTTTTGCAGACCCAGTGCAGACCCCTTTCCATTTAAACGGCTAAAACGAAGCTTGAATGGAAAATGAGGCGATTTCCACTCTAATAAAACTCAGCACACATTGGAAATGAGGATTGCAATTTCATCTTTTTTAAAAAGAAAGAAAAATCCCTAATTATGTAATAAAGCAGACTACTGGGGGCTGTGCAAGCGAGATAAGAGCGCTAGCAGCTCTCTGTTTAACGTCCTTTACAGCTGAACAGCGGTGTGGAACTCCAGTGGAACTCTAGTGAGATGGCTTCTTTACAGGAATCCAAAGTGCATGTGTGCGCGTGTACGCCACAGTACTGCAAGCACTTCCTGTCAGGGTTGGTGAGCTCGTATGCGTGCGAGAATCGTGCAGGATATTTTTCCTCTTCACGCGCAGCGGAGGCTTGGTTTTTTTTTGCCACGTCCCCCTTTGAATGAGGGTGAGACGGAGGGTTACGTGAAGCTGACAGCAGAGGAGATTGCTGTTAAGAGATCACAGCACTTCTTTCTCCCAGAATGTTTTTCTTCCCCTGTATTGCCGGTGGTAGTGGCCTTTAGCAGGCATCCGGATCCTCAAAAGACATTTTATTAGTCTGAGTTGCTCTTACTCACAGGCCAAAGGTGGTAAGTCATGTGCAGTATTTCTCTTTATCCCCCTCTGAGTTTGGACCTGCAGATGAGCTGGGGTCAAGCTTTTATTACCCCCTCTCCTTCCCCCCATTGTCTCACACACCTTTTTTTGGTTGTATGCCTCGAGTTACAGCAGCAGACTGAAAAGCGAAGACGCACGGCCGATTGTAGGAATAGTATTTTTTAGCCTCGTCTGCGTCCGTGAATCTTGAGGGCAAATCAGAAAAAAGAAAAAACTGGCTGACGTGAGCTCCTCGGCCCCTGCCGCGGTCGACCCCGCGCTGCCGCTCGCAGTCAGCAGCCAACGTTGTTTTTTCTTTGATGAGCACTCTTTCAACACTCTGCATGGCAACATTTACACTGCAACCTTTCTTACTAACGTACCAGCATGGTAGCAAGTACTTCTCGAGACTCGTTGCTTGTTTTGTTTCTTCTTTTTTTTTGTTGTTTTGTCTTGTGCATGACTCAACGACGGGAATGTTACAACCTGTGCACCATGCACTCAGCATGTCACTGTTCAGAATATCATACTGGATTCACGTCATGACTTTGAGAGTGAAACCTGCGCCATTTGGCCAGGTGCTGCAAAATGCAGTTCGCTACAAGGCTTTGGGGAAAGAAAGAAATGGTGAGGGTCCGATCACAGTCGTTTGAGTCTGAATCCAGTCATGTGTTCTTTTGCTTTTTCAACTTTCCCCTGAGAAGTGCCGCTGTTCTTTGCTGTCCGTCTCTGAGCCGCTGCCCCCACCACCCCTCCCCCTGCTTTGTTTGTGTGCAGGCGCCAACCCGTCGAGGCCCGGCGGCTTCCCGGGCGCCAACAGTCCGGGTCCGGTGGCTGACCTGTACGCGCCCAGCAACCAGGACTCGGCTGTGGGCAACTACATCAGCGCTGCGAGCCCTCAGCCCGGCTCCGGCTTCGGCCCCAGCATCACGGTGAGTACGGCGGCGCACATCCCGTCCTGTCTCACCCTCAGCACTAACACCATTCACACCGCCTGCCACTCTTGATTTTTCTCAGTGGGAGTGAGTAGAAGACAATGTCCTCATAGGAAACTAATCAGTGATCTTAGCAGAGTTTTTTCTCAGGTCTTTATAGTGCAGAGTTCAGAGGTCCCTCAGGCGTTTTGTACACGGTGATAAACTCTGTCGTACATCTGAAAGTTATCTGTGTCAAATGCTAATGTTTATTCCCCTCAGCTCTTGCGCAAATCACCTCGGTGCGGCGCCCCGTGTCACCTTCGCGGAACAAATTTCCCTTATTTTTAGAAACCCATCTGTCCCGGAGCTTAAGTTTGCTCCGTCACCAGGACAATACATCCGAGCGGGGCCCTGGTCTCTGCCAGTGTCCTTGTCCAGGTGCAGCCGCTCAGCCAGGCGCCGTCGCACTTTTCCTCCTCTTGACGATCACTTAGCCGCCAGTTGCCATGTCAACTTTCAAGTGTGAGATTAGCAGGGAGAGAGAGAGTAACGGAGAGCTCTTCCTCTGCCAGACAGACGAGCGGCGAATGTCATCTTGGGTGATGTGCAGCAGACTGGTCACAGCTCTCCTTTTTCTAGCTACAACATTGTTTCCGGGGCTTTAACACAAGTCCATGGTGAAATAGCCGAGTGAGGTCGTGCAAAGGTCCAGTGTGGGAAATTTGCGTTGACTTATGATTTTTATATTCAAAATTAAAAAGCTTAACATACTGCCCATAAGTACATTAATAAAAGTGTATACTTGCAGTACAATAAAAGTCTTTTGGTTTTCCTACCCTTCGAACGGCTCTCATACATATAGGAATATACAGTGCATACAGCAAGAGTCTTGCTACTAGTAAGCTGCCTCACTGAATACGGGCTCCCTTCAAAACTTTACACCATGGACCTTTGAATGTTGGTTTTTTTTTTTGTTTGTTTGTTTTGAACCTTCCAAAAATACTGGAAAAATCCTTGAAAAAATAGATCATCGAACATGTAAATGAAATGTCTCAAAGAGGGTATTTTACAGCCAAACGGTTTCAACACTGACATCTAGTTACTGGCAAAATCTGATTTTCTTTCCCACACGTTTGCCGGCGTGCGATTGAGCTGCGATGAACTTGCGACTTGTCCAGGGTGAAAGCAGAACAGCAGCAGTCCATCGCCACCCTGATCACAGGAGATGGGGTGATACGTGTTAGTTCACCTCAGTCCTCACCAAGCGCCTCGCCTCAGATGTCTCAGCCTCGCAGCTCGTCAGGGCATGTTTGCACTGATTTACACGACTGAACCGAGTGACACCGTCTAGGTTATTGAAATAACACCTGCCTTCCGCGACAAGCTCATTAATGCGTGGCTTAACTGAGGTGGAATAACAGCCGGCCCGTCAGGACTGCCAGCGGAGGATCTGCGAGACTGCAGGCGTGAGGAAGGCAATCCTCCTAAACTTAGCTCATCCCTGAGTGAAGCGTCCCGCGCCAGACAGAGAGCTTCGGAAAGACATGGAATTCATGGGGAGTTATTTTGAGTCCGGTTCAGGGCCTGTTGGGCTGTCAGGCTGTGTGAGCAGAGGGTCGCGGTGCCTCCACAGATGGATCGGCCGGAGACGTTTCAAAACAATGACGGCTTCGCGTCTTCTACGTATTCTGTTTGAGGACGCAGCACTGATAGGAAGTTGGAGATATTTGGCTTGAAGGTGACTTTTCAGAATGCACCTGAACTGCACTGTAGCCTGACCTACAGGTCAACTTCACTTGACCCTCTCTAAGCTTTTGAATGCACATGTGCAACTGCAGCCTAGCAGGAAGATTAATTGCATAAATCAAAAACGCAAGTGTGTGATACATGATTGAAATGATCAAGTGATGAGTTATTGAGACATTCTTTGTTGTGGTCCTCACACCATTGTGTTAGCTTTAATTTCAATACGTTGGACGTGTGGAGAAATTGACCTTTGCCTGGTTCTGCAACATCGCCGTCCACACTTTTTACACTTTACACAACAGCCGTTCCAAAGTCGCCTATCCCCAGCATTTAGTGATTAGTGTACGAGAGTGCAACAATCCCACCTTGACGCAGAACTAGCGCTGCACCATGTTATCTGGCTGTTTATTTTGTTATTCATCAAATTGAATCTCTTTCAAAAACAAGACACCAGCGTGCAATGCAACAGCGCCCTGAGAAATTGTGCAGGGTTCTCACTTTTTTTGGAACACTGAATCGACTGTTGTGAGTCAGCTCACTCAGCGTGAACCAAGTGTATATAAGTCTTGAATAGCTGTGAACTGGTGGCCCCTGACTTGACACAATAGCTTAGTCAGATGTCAGTAATTGATTTATGATACGCAAACAAAAAAACACGCACGCACACACACACACACACACACACACACACAAACTACGTGTGTTATTGGCCTTTTCCCTCCTAAGTAAAGCCTCTCTTCAATTAATTGTTTTAGGTCCACTGGCTATCTGCCATAATCTGCTGGTCTCAGTGTCGGAAGCACAATATTTGCCATGAGCAACCAGGCTGGCTCACTTTCAAAGCAGATTTACCAGCAGTTAGTTTGCTGATGGAAATGAGCCGCTTTGTTCCCATTATTTTTGCCTTTGTTGCAACAGATTGTAACCACAGTTTTAGCATCGGACTCTAAGTGCAGCAAATGCTGGATATTGTGAAGGAAAGCACTCTGCTTTTCATCGTGTGTGGCCGACGCAGTTTGACTGGTGGCAGGATTGTTTTTAAGGCTCGTCACTGAAGAATGTCTCTTATCTTTTAAGTGTATCAATCAGGCAATTTAGATTTTCTTTGGGGGGTTTTTTGTTGTTGTTTTTTGTGTATTTTCCCCATACATAAAGCCAAATTGTGCCTGCTACCCTGTCTACTAAATCACGGCTCCACAATTGCCCAGTGAATCAAACCGAGTGCACCACAGCAGAGAGGTGATGCGGCAGCCGCGTGACTCTCTGCTCTCGGCGAGATGATCTCTCTGTTCAGAACATTAAAATAGGAAATGATTCAGAACTAAAATACGCTTTGTCTCCCCCACCCCACCCCACCCTCTGCGTGTCTGCCGCTGAAAGCGAGTGCTCGTCTCGAGACCATGGCATGTCGCAACCTCATGGATGACTTCAGAGTCACTGATTTGTCCCCCGGCCTCACGCTCCGCTGGTTTTATTAATCCCTTTAGCCAATATCAAAACAGCCACTGTGAAGAAGCCGTAATGAACTTAACTGGCTTTTTATGCAAGACAATTAGAGTGCAATTAGCTGATTGGAGTGATAAAGGCAGATAATCGCTGTTGAAAGCGCTCCTCTGTTCACTGTTGTGCGTGAATACAAGGATTTCTTCAGACCTGTCAGCGGCAACACTGGCCGTATCCGATAACTGGCCTCCATTATGAAAAGCATTCAGCGCTGAGAGAAAACACACACACACACACACACACACACACACACACACACACACACACACACACACACACACACACACACTGATGACGCGCTCATGATCCTGCTCTCTGCATGCTTCTGATACAATCACTTGTGTATGTTGCCACGAATGGGGAAGGTGCATTATAATTGTCTCCTGTCAAGATTATTCATTGTGTTGGGGATAACACAAACACTCACTATGAGTGTCACATTTTAAATGCACAGTTGGGACATTCACAGTGATTGCCGTGCATTCATAACACTTAATTACCACATTCTTGCACAGCCTGTTTGCTTCCTGACACACTTCCCTGTTTATTTTTTTTAATCTGATGATTTCCCTTGTATTCCTGTGTTGGGCTTTTTATGAAAGTCATAAACTGCAGTTTGACTAATGGGGCTCATAATACATTATGACTCTATACTCACCCCAACGACCAACTTTATGAAAGGCTGATTGTACACAATTACATCTAATACCTTTATTCTGATCCCTCCGTGGTCAGTGAAGTGTTAAAATTGTAATTTAAAAAGAATTATGATGCATTATAAGTGTTTATCTCTATTCATAGCGGTAAGTATAAGAAATCAAACTGTATTACAAAACCCATCAGTCAGGCTCTTATCTGAAACAAAAGTGTCTACTCGTGGAATTTATGTTAAATTAATGTTTTGTTATTTTTAATACCTGCTAATAAAATGCATTCAAAATACATTATTTATGCTCATGAATAGGCTTTTTTTACGGCCGACTTTCCAATTATGTCGCTGTACTAGCTGGAGGCAAAACTGGAGGGAAACATGAATTGTCAGGACAGGACGGGGCGTCTCAATGACCTTCCAAGTCTGAATTCAGAGCTGGAATGACGTCATGTGTTGAGTCCCAGTTAAGCAGCAAGTAAAAAGAAATAAAACGGGCGCCTTTTTTTGTTCTTGGTAACATTGTTTGCTTTTATTAGCCTGTAACAACACATTGCGTGGTTTATTTGCGTGTAAAAGCACCAAAACAACATATCTTCAGGTAAAACTTGTGCAACGTTGTTATTACAGCTAATTTATTGTCACAATAAAGAGGCTAAGCATCCAATAAATAAGGTAATGTAGGGCTGTCGTTAACCGTTGAGGTTTGGACTTCAGGGACGTTTCTGATGAGGTAGATGAGTGCTCCCTTAAGGAGGGTTGGAATCAGAAGTAATCGGTCATTGATAACGCATCCACATATCCAAATAGATCGATGCTCTCTTACCATTTGTCTAAAACTAGCATGAAACAACTCGCTAGCCTGTGCTAGCTAATCTAGCCTTATCTTTCAGCGAAGTCCCACCCACCAAAACAAATTGTTTTTGTCCGCCATTATTAAAACGATTTCCAGACATTGACAGACAATATGAATGCATTGACAGTTGACAGTGAATACCCCTCAAGGTGCACTATGGGTATTGTCATCCTCGAGGGTTTAGCCATGTCTCTGACTCC
This sequence comes from Nelusetta ayraudi, assembly GCF_046127955.1. Taxonomy (NCBI): domain Eukaryota; kingdom Metazoa; phylum Chordata; class Actinopteri; order Tetraodontiformes; family Monacanthidae; genus Nelusetta; species Nelusetta ayraudi. The sequence continues at coordinate 7,047,105 of NW_027466061.1, forward strand.
TTTGGTCGTCATCATTTTTACCGTACAGTGCTTTCGAATGAAGAGATTCACATGAGAAGAGTTGATGCGATGTACTCACCTTTCTCTCCTTGACATGCATACTGACAACAGCACTAACTCTACACTTTTAGGGCCCGTTGATTGCGACAGCTTTTACAAATGGATACCATTGAACAGGTGGCCCGGTTGCCATCTCATCAGAGGTATTGCATTTTATTTACTGTGCTCTCTCTCTCTATCTATCTCTCCCTCTCTGTCAGTCTCACTATCACATGTTCATCACATTGTTTGTTCACCTCCTCCCTCTAAATGGTGGAGCCGGTAGCCAAGTGTGAGTGTGATGGCAGCTTTTATGTCATCACAAATGTTTCGCTGGGTGGGTGGGGGAACACACAAGTTGTTGGGATCTCTGAATGCAAACACAAGTCCTACCGGCTCCGCATCATTTTGCTTCCTGTCTCCAAAGCGCGTTGAAATGTTTCCCCACCCGTGACACCCACGCGTGGTGGCCGTGGCGTACTTTTCTCCCAACAGAAGTAGCTTCTCGCTTCTGAACAAATCAACAATTACAAAAAAAAAACTAAAAAACAACTTCAATCAGTAAATTTATTTCTCCAATTGTGCCTGTCAGTGAGGAATCAATTATTTCAGATGGATTACATTTGTTTTGTCACTGTAAACCACCTCTGTCTCCGCTAACTCTGTGGCGCCATCTTCTCCACCAGTGCTGGATGTTTAGACTTCCTGAAAGCATGAACATACATATGTGTCATTTATTGTGTTAAATTCTGCTGATATTTCGTCTGTATCCAGCTTTGATCTGCTAGTGTTTATTGCATGCTATTATGCGAATGTCATCAGGCGTCCCAGTCTGTTTACCTTAAAGGGATTTTCTGTGTTTGGCATGTACACATGTACATTTATTTTTCCTTATGGAGTACATTTTATGTATGCCATTTCTAAATTAGAACTATTTTTGCACATCCAAGTCGGAGCCAAAAAAAAAAACAACCTTGTAACCCTCTGTGTGCTACATTCCATGTGGACCAATCAGACTTTTTTTTCCCACTGCCAGGCATCGCAGTGTCACCACTCTGTGGCATCATGGGTTGCCAAAGACTATCAGAAGTGGAGTGAAAGCACATTTTGCAGCGTGGAAAGCCTTCTGGGCTGTTTTGTTTCTCTCTAAATGGGAAAATGCTCCTCAGTTTTGCCAAAACTGCTGCAGCATGGAAACAAATCATCAGCAAGCCTTTCTTTCCCACCCCAGCCGCTCCTTCCGCTGCCTCTTCTTTTGGCATTTCTTGAGGTTTCTAGAGGCAGGTTGCAGCCTTCACTTCTCACTTTGTCAGCTAAAAGGATTCTGATTGGTCCCTTAATACCCCGAGCAACTGAAAACCAATGAGATTGGAGCTTTGATATCTAAAGGATTGACATTTCAGTGTCAGTTTAAACTTGCCTTATTTGGGAGCAATTTTAAATAAGCGTCGTAGTTTAGAGTTTGCCGCTGGACGCACCAAAAACGCAGAAATATCCCTTTAATCTCCACAGACTGCTGCTCACTGTCGCCACAAAGTTGGCCTCTTCCTCGATGTTCACAGTTTGTTCAGATCTGTTGCATTCTTCCGCAGCTCCGTCTCTCATGCTGTCGCTGTCTTTTTTCTTTCCCCTCCTCTGTCACCCAGCAGAGTTTATCTGGTGGCCCAAGAAAGACAGGACGGAGTTTCTAATTGGCTTTGTGTGCAGGTGATGCTACCCCAACTCCGAGCACTGCAGCATCATCTGGGCAGGGTGGAAAAAAAAAAACCAAGGTCGCCACCACGGGAAAAAAAGGAAGAAAAGAAAGAGAAAGAGAAAGAGAGAGAGTAAAAAAAAAAAACGTCAGTCATCTCAGAAAAATAACAACTGCTGTACTATAATCCAAACCTCCTATAACTTTGCGACCTGGTTTGGTTTGTTTGTTTTCACGTCAGTTCCCCTCACTCCTTCCTCTGTCACTTACTTTTTAGGACGCCATCTCTCTCCTTTTTCTGTTGTTTTTTTTTAGTTGACCTTTGATTTTACGTTGTGTGTGTCACGTTTTTGTTTTCTTTGATCTTACAAGTATACTCGTGTAAATGGATTTCATTTGGTCTTTTGGTTTTCAAGAAGTGACGGGCTTCTGGGGGGTCGGGGAGGGAGTTGTTGCCAAGAATATCTGCAAGTCTTGTCTCTACCTTTATATGAGTTGGGTTTGAAAAAAACGGAGAAAGGATTGGACGATCCAGTCTCGTCACTAAGAACAAGCTCAGCGTGGAGAGGCACTTTTTAAAAAAAGAGAGAATTATGGAATATTTAAAGAGGGTATCTAAGTAATAATCCTTAGTAGCTGTTTAATTTCTTGTGACGTCTCATTGTTAACCATGATTACCTATTTTTGGGCAATACAAAGAGGACTCCAATATTTTTATGGTCCTTTTTTATAAGTGTTGTTTTTGTTGTTTAGAAATATATATATATGCTATAACAAATTTCATATAACTACATTGTGAATTCAAACTTGAGAAAAAGAAATGTAGCTGTACATATTATTCCAGTCACTGCATATAACCAACTCAGTGAGAGAATAGCATATTTTTGTGATGGTGTGTCAAAGAAACATGTTATAGCGTGTGAATAGAAGAAAAAAAAAAAGCTGTAAACCGTTATTATTCTACTTTTTTTTCTGCTGGAAGGAATGACGTTGGGAAAAGAAACAAAAAAACAACGACAACATGACCCCAAGAGACAAAACAGAACACGCTCGCTCTGTAAATACCGAAGCTGAGAGAATTTTACAAAGTGTCATACCAGCAGAAATTCAACACAGTTTTAAGAAACCGTTTGGAAAAGATAAAAAAAAAAAAAAAAGAAAAAAACAAAACAGAGCCTGGTTCTTCTGTCTACCTGTTACGATAGCCGCGTCATTTCAAGCCGAGCGAGCGAGCGAGCGAGTGAGCGAGTGAGTGAGTGGGAGGAAGGAGGCGATTCAACCCAAAGCACACTGTAGGTAGAGCGACCACCACCACTTGAACCAGGCCTTTTACAGTGCTGTGCGCATCCTGACACTTTTATACTCCTGAGAGAAACTTGTTAGCTGTATGTCCTCCTTTTCCCTTTTTACTCTCTTTTTTCTGTATTTTTTTTTTTTTTTTTTTGAATTTTTTTTTTATTTATTTATTTTTCTCCCATCCTGCTCGTTCCAGAGTCACAGTCTCGGAACGCAATAATCTCCGGGGCTCTTCCACCGCCGCCTCCGCCACCCGAGCCTTGACGTAAACCATTCAGTTCTTAAGGAAAGCAAAGGTCTGGATACCATACCTCAGCCTGGGGGAGTCCAGCCTCGGAACCATTTAATTTATTCTAGTGGCAGAATAGCTGGAAACAAACAAAAGAAGAAGAAGAAGAAAACACTGAAAGGTGATAAAGCGAGTGAATCATTGCACTGTGAGTAGTGAAGTACAGGCCATTATCCTATTTGCACATGTATATGTTGGCTTTTTAAAAAGACAGAGGAGGAAACAAAAGGCGGCCCTGTGCTTTGAGACAGTATGAAGGACTTTTTAGGGGTGTTTTGTCGACGGGGATTTTAAAAGTTTGACGTGACGTAGCAGCGAGCGACGCGTCGCCGTGCACACGAGGAGTTCTTTCTATAGTTAACCCGCGTCTCAACTGAAGAAACGTCTATACAGGGTCGAAAAGATGACACTGACCTATCGACTGCACCAGGTTTTACACAGTTGTGTGTGCGTGCGTGCGTGTGTGTGTGTGTGTGTGTGTGTGTGTGTGTGTGTGTGTGTGTGTGTGCGCGCGCACGCGTGTGCGCTTCATGATTTCACTCAGACGTTTAATAACAATAACAGCGCTCCGGAGTGTCGTCCAGTTTGGTTTTCTTTTGGTTTTTTTGGTTGTTTTTTTTTTTTTTAAGTCAGCGATGGAAGGAGAGCGTGCACGTGTGAGCGCGCACGCTCTGAGTACACTTGACCTGCAGCAGGTGTGTCTTTGTTGTTCCGTTTGTTCATTTAATCCACGTGCTCGTCCCCGTTTTTGGTTCTTTTTCTTTCATTGTTTGATTGTTTGTCCTTTCTTTTCATTTCAAAGCAACCAGGTGAAGAAATATGCTGGATACTTCTATAGTACAAGACGTGGAGGTGTGATCAAGTAATAATTTAAAAGAGAAGAAGAAGGAAAAAAAACCCTTGTAATGTTCAAATGTAAAAGAAAAAATATGAAATACAAAACTATAAAAAAAAAAAGAAAGATGCTTCTTTGCTGATTTCAAGTTTAATCAGAGTTTTATTGATACTTTGTGGTTTATATATAATAATTGTAATATACTATTAAAATGTACTGTGCATCCATTGCTTTCTCTCTTTCCATTCCCCATCCACAGAGGTCAGACTTCTTTTTGTTGATCACTCTTGTGTTTCATTAGTGTGTAAAGAAAACCACAGTTAACTTGTAAACGGAGTGCTGTCTTTGATACCAGTGTAGTGGTCTTTGTTGTTCTCCCTCGCTCTACCTCTCCTTTCTCTCATATTTATCCCCCTCCCCTCCCCTCCCCTCTCGCGCTCTTTTTCTATTTCCTGTAATTACAAAAGTAGATGTTATATAGCTCTCATTAATATAATACTTGTAGTGACTAGTGGATTTAGGACCAGTCAAGATAGACCTTTCTCTAAAACGATCATGTTATTGTGAGATTTTGCAGACAATTATTTTGGTAGAGGTTCATTGTAATTTATTCCCTGTTTTCTTTTGACTTTTCTTTTCTTTTCTTTTCTTTCTGTCACCTTCACATGGTTTCAGCTAACCAAAGCTCTCATTGATGAACAATACCAGAAAAAAAAAGACAACACGTTGCTGTATAAGATGGAAGGCATTATTTGGATCCCCACCCTTGAATGTTTTAAAAGGGGTGTGCCATACTACCTTAAATGCTAACGCTAGATATGCAAAACTTTTTTGCTTTTTGACTATTTTTTAAATAGGGGGACACAAGTCACGCTGATGAAAAAAAAGAACTTTGTGTGTAAGATATTTCATATTTTTTTAACGACCATAGCAATGATCATCAAGAGTCATAATGTTGGTCACAGCGCTGTTACAGAAATTCAAAAGAAACCCTTTCATGTTTGTACAGTTAGGAAGTATGACCCAGCACAGTTTAGATAACACCAGTGTAATTTCCAGTCCCTCGAAACTTTACGCCTTAAAACAGATGTTTAGGCTGGAGTTTAAATCTGAAGCTGCCCTTCATTTGGAGCCTAAATGGCCGCAAATGAATTGAACGGCTCAGAATGCCAGGCAGCTGTGTATCAAGCAAAAACAAGCCTATTATTTTCTGATTTTTTTTTAAGCCAATTCAATTGAGGGGCTCAAGCTGTGAACACACTCCAGCCATAGATTGAGTCCCCCTTTTTACCGACAATTTTATTAAAACTCAATTTAGCTTTCATATCAGTTATCCTATTTGTTTCACCTCATGGGGTCTAAAAAAAAAAACTGTTAATGCATAACATTAGTGCCCCACCAGAAGCTGTCAAAATACAGAGAATGTAAAGAGGAGGGATCTTTGCCATTGGCACGCACCGACAAATTATCCAATAACAACCGAGAAAGGAGTTTTGGCTCATGCGCATTAGGTTGAGTAACGTTAACATTTCTGGAAAATAAAAGTAATTCAAGATAAGAATACCATTGACCAAATACAATGGAAAGTCTATTTTGGAAGAAAGAAATTGTGTTTATATTTTCTTCCTAAGCAACACTGAATTTTTCTACCCTAAATTCAATGGTTTAAAATGTATGGGATGGTAGAAGTAGCATCTCTCCAGACTGAGCAGGTGTGTTTGCTGATCACGCAACCAGAGTTTTGAGGTCCTAAACCTGGCCAGCAGGGTGCACTGTGCCAACCGCCAGGGTGCCATTCTGCCTGTCACTTAATTGTAGAGATTATTTTTTTTTACCTATTTAAGGTAGGAAAACTACACATCAACCATCAAACTAAATTAGATTGGGAATAAAATACATGGAAAAAAAATTGGTGATGTAAAGGTCCCATATTTTCACATTCTCTGATCTTTTTCAAGAGATTTTGCATTTCAGCCTCCAGTGGAGACGACTCGCACAATTATTTCACCAAAAACATCTTTCACATCTACAACAGTATATGTAGCCTTGTGTTTAAAGCTTCCTGCAGAACTTGAAGCTGTTTGGGACATTCTACATGTATTGAAGGAAACAAAAGTGAGACACTTTTGTCAATGACCTTCAAAGTGCATCTGTGACTTTTGTGACATCACAAAGGGATTTTTTTTTTTTTTCCCAGAACGGTGTTTTAGAACACACAGTAGTTTGTTGACAGGCTCAAGGCACATGTTGGGTTTTTTTTAAAAGAAAAATTAGGCAAATTTTACAACATATCTGACCTTTGAATTACTCTCACTTGCCCTACTAGTGATCCAACAATCGAACACGTCTTTTGCAGAATTGTAACTCAAACCTCCCATCAACCACCACACTCACCTTCTTATGAGCCCTCGTTAATTCCAGTCTTCTGTTGCAGCATTTTGACCGTAATTTAACTGGGACAAAGAATTAGAAAACCCATCAGGAAGTGGCTCATTTTCTTCCCCCACAACTTGAGCATTGTTTTGTGATCCTGTAGCTTGGACTTTAAGGTAGCATGGCTCCGTTGCTGTAATTTCATTTTATCTCGAACTGACAGCAGTTTACAGCTGATGAATGTTTCACATCTTAGTAGTCTAGAATATCCATTTTGGGAGGGAGAAGGGGAGGGGGGGGCCTTGGGTTAAGAGGGGAAAAAATGAGAAAAAATATTATCAAAAAAAGAGGATTTGAAGAAAAAAAAAAAAGTCAACCTGGATGGTGTTGACATTTGTAGTGTACTACCGTATCCATTTAAACTTGAATCTCGAGGCAAGTGCTAGGCAATGGCCAAACAGTCCATCCTGACCGTTGGGAGAATCCCACCCCGAAACAGCCGCACGAGGCCTGTGAGATTTCTGTCACCGGGGGTTTCTCCGCCGGCTTTGATGAGAGCAACCACCAGACGAGCACCGCTCCGGCCCTCCGCTGCTTTTCTAATTAATTCCAGCCGACTTTGAAGGCTCATCGAGCGTTCCTGAGCGTTTTCGTACCCAAAAGAGGGAGCTTGTTCTTAGTGGTGCTAAATGGTTTTTTGCAACCAGACAATGTGCCCTTAACCTCCGAGAGACGCTGTCACGGTGACTGGCCCCTGGTCGACAGGACAACTCACTCACTCACTCACTCACTCACTCACTCACTCACTCACTCACACACACACACACACACACACACGTTTTTTGTTTTGTTTCTTTATTAATGATTCAGTTTCAAAACACAAAGAAAAATCAAAATCGGCGGCAAACTCCAAGGAGGTGACAGAAAATCTTGCAAGGTCGCGACCTCTGCCGAGAGTTTCGGGGTGAACTCCCCCTTTTAGCCCCACACCCACTGCCATCTCATCCCCATCGACCTGCAGTTTGCACCCGTGGAGACGAATGTGTGTGCGTAGACGAGCAAGAATTGCACACGTTTAAGCAGCGTTGGAGACCTGCTGCTGAGCGTCTCCTGCTCCTGCAGGGTCCTCCGTCCCGCTCATCGTTAGGTTAGCTTACGCTCAGCCGACCCCCAACCCCCCGCCTCCCATCCTCCCCTCATCCCCCCATTTCTTCCATCCCACTCTGCCTCCTGGTCCGGCTGGTTGTGGAGCTGTGGTGGCCTGGAGGGGAGCCTCCGGGGGCTCCTCAGAGGGCGCGGACAGCAGCGCGAAGGAGGCTCTGCTGTGCTTCAATGTTTTTCCGTGGAGGCCCCACATCATCCCCCCCCCCCCCCCCCCTCACTCTTCCACTGCTGCTCGCCCATTCCTAACACTTGCCCCCCTTTTTTCTTTTTTGTTTCTTTTTTTTCTGTTGCGTTAACCGACTTTTTATGGCGAGAGACAGACAGACGGACAGACAGACTTGACCGACATCTGAAAGCATCTTTCAGGTTATCATATGGCTTGCTCAAGCCCCGTTGTAAAATATACGAGAAAAAAAATATCGATGATGATCGTGGTGATGATGATGATGATGATGATAATAATAACAATAATAATAATAAATAATAATAATGGATGGGGGTCTCTCACATATCAAATGTGGAAAGTCTAATTTTATATTTGTATTTTCAAATAATAATATTGACAAAAAATTGTCTGTGAAAGGTTTCCATCCTCTACTGTGGTCCAGAAATTGATGTGTCTGTCTGGAAAATAAATAAAAATAAACTGAATTGTTATATGACTGGTTTTCACTGTTTCATTCCGTTTCAATATCACACCAAGATGCATTTACACAAATGGACAAATTTTCTATAATGTAGAGGTGTTTTTTCTTTTCCCTTGGCCAGGTCCAGGTAGAGTCTGCCATGACACCGATCTGTTGACTCTTCATGTGCGTCTTCTCTCTACACTAAAAGGTGTTTGTTTTTATTTTCTTTTTTTGCTTGGTTTCTCCCAGTTTTTTACTATTATTATTATTTTCACCGCTCTCACACGCAGCGTATCTGCACAGGGATCCTCTGAGGTCAGCGGGATTAATCGACACTGAATGCCTAAATGCATTTGGGGAGGAGGAGCAGAGAGAGAGAGAGACTGGCGAGCAAACACAGAGAGCTGCTGTGTGATGCTGCTGCCCCCCAGTGGTCTCTGCTCGCTCTGGCAGGAGGACGCAAAACGGCCGTCTGCAGCTTTTTTGTTTTGTTTTGTTTTTTTGTTTTGTTTTCCCGTCAGCCTCATGGAGAGCATCAATATTAGCTGAGGCTCAGCGTCTAAACGGAGCGAGGACGTGACTAGTAGATGAGCAAACAGGCGGCTGCATGGCCGGCCTTTCGGAATACACAGAGAGAGTGAGAGCAACAGACATAAATCATAAGGGCTCTTACCTTGTGTGTTTTTGTTCCAGTGAGAGATTGATTTCACAGACCAAAAAACTACAAAAAACGAAATAAAAAATAAAAATCTGAATCTGAAATGCATTCAGATTGAACATGAGTGCTGTGAAAGTAACAATAAAACAATACCTTTTCAACTTATTCAAACTTATTTTTAAGGTACATCTTATATCTAATTTAAAGATCTGTTAATAATGAAGCACAGGGACTTCTGCAGATTCAAATTGCAGATGCATCATTTTGTCAATATTTCCGGTGATGGATTGTTATTGTTAAAGCAAACGTTATTGTTGCATTTAAATTCAAAGATCAGGACCCTCTTTTCTTTCTTTTTTTAAATACGGCAGCTTGTCAGGTGAGACCAACAGTCCGACAGCTTCATCACTCATTCAGACAAGGTGATCTATAATTCTGACTGAGATCAATACTGCAGCCCGGCTCTGTTTTTCACAGCTGAGACTGACTGGAGCCTACGGTCACAGTATCTCTACATCTTATCGGTTTAATTATAATTAAATAAATAAAAGACAGAAATTAGTTTGTTTTGTTTTTTATTCAAAAAAAAAAAGACAAATGTGATTTTCTTGGAATTACTCATTAATACTCATTCATATTATAAAAACACATTTGACACACAACTTACATGTTGAATCAAATATTAAAATTAAAATGGGTGAGAAGACGTCTACACGCTGACCTTCAGCACATCCAACTGTGTTTTTTCCCGACATATTCTGGTCACTGTAATTAGCCGACAGAGCCGCGCAGCACTCGGCCCTTCACTGTGTTTTTAACACACAGGGCCTAACTGGTTGACCTTTCCAGTCCACCTGCCCTCAATTAAGTGCTAATTAAAAGTGCCATTACGATCAGAGAGCCCCGGCACTCGTCGGCCCTCAAACACAAGGATTGGGGTCTTTGGTGGAACGCTGCGAGACAATCAGCAGTCATTACGGGAGCTAAATGTCAGCTCACAGCCAAGCAACTGAGGCTCCCATTAATGTGTGGAACCAAAGTTTGCTTTGAAGGGAAAAGGATGCATTTAATATTTCAACCAGGGGCTCCGTCCTTTCATTCATCCCTCACTTTCATATGTGGCTCTATTCAAAGAAATAATGTAAGTACAAGTTTCATAATTTGTCAGGACTTGATGCTTTTGATGTCTTATTATATATTTCAGAGGTCAGAATCTTATTTCACACAATATTGGTTTGTTTATTGACACCTTTTATTTTAATGGGTAAATATTATATATATATATATATATATATATATATATATATATATATATATATATATATATATATATATATATATATTAATGTTTAGACATAACATCCAATAATAGGCTGAAGTCAGTCAACTCTGATCAATGTTTGCCTGTATTTATATTGCTAAAGTAAAACACCATTAGTCTTACTATTATTTTGCAATCAGCGTTATTTGTATGATTATTTTTACAGTGTGTCAATATAATCTCTTACATTTCTCACATCTTGTGTTGCATCTCGGGGAAGTTAATCCTCTTCCTCCCTTCGTCCTTGCAGGGATTCTAAGCTCTTTTTACTCACAGTTTAACCTAAAACGCCAAACTGTGTGTATGTGACCGCAAGAGATATACACATTTCCCTCCGACTGGCAGGATTTTATGCTGCGACACTCATCCAAACAAAATCCGACCAAATATGAGGCCGTCAGACGGCGTGTCACTGGCTCCTGTGCCTGTCTCACCTCGTCCCCGGCTGCTCGGAGTGGATTTCCCCGGGGCCGCTTGCTAACAGGCTGGATGTGACAGCTCCTGGCAAACACAAACAAAGCCCACAGTGTTCCGAGACGCTGCTGCAAGGCTCCGGCACTGGCTGCTGCCACGCCGTTGCCGCCGCTGCTGCTGCTGCTGTGGAAGTGTAATAAGGAAGTGCCGGTTCAAGAGGCGCTCTGCTGCCTTTTGTGTGTGTGTCAGGATGGAAGAGCGGAGGAGAGAGTCTGAAGGATACCTGGCTGCCATGCATATTCATGCCCGAGAACCCACAGCAACCCCCCCCACCCCCCCTCCCATCCCTCAAGCCTGTGAGGACACCTCGGGGCCCCTCAGCATTTATTAACTGTAATTAAGAGCCCCGTCTGAGAAGCCTGCATGTTTAATTGCCAATTACAGGTGGCTCAGATATAGGCGGGGGAACAAAAATGACAGTTATTTATATAGGACATCGGCCCAAATAATTCAGCTGCTTTTGTGCCTCCCAAAAAGTGGACTGCGAGTGTGAAGGTTGGGAGTGGGAATCCGGAGGCCTTTCACCAGCCCGGCATTGTAGGAATCCGGGTGCAATAATGAGCAATGTTCAGTGGATGTGCACTTAATTTTATGTGCATCACTAAATTATCTCCCCACACAGCCATGTAATGGTTGCTCCTCTTTTGAAGCGGAAAATTTTTTTGACAGAGCTGTGTAATAGAGTCAATAGTTGATGGGAAGACCGCTGTGGGCGGCGAGACGAGGCACTCAGGTGGCTGCTTCCTCCCAGACTGCGGGCCTAATGTAGCCTTTGGCATGGAAATTGACGTGACATTGATGGGCACTCTCCTGCCGGCGGAGAGCCGCGCGCCTGCACAGCCTTCCAATTCACTAATAATTGCTGATTAAAAACTAGTTAAGAGTCCATGAAAACTCAAATGCGCATTAACCGAATGACCTTCTGGGAATGGCAAATTGTCTGCAGCCAAGATGGCACGCAGCTTCCTAAGTGGGGGCTTTGCCACGGTCTGTTTGTGTGTGTGTGTGTTTGAGTGTGTGTGTGTGTGTGTGTGTGTGTGTGTGTTTTCCTTCCAGGAGGGGGAGATAAGAAACAAACAGGTGAGTCTATTGGGTTTCTTTTAGGAAGCCGGGTTCATTGTGTGCTTATCTGGGTTTGATGTTATAGAAATGGCTGTCGGCTTATAGGACCTTTCCATTATGTGAGCTCTGCCAGTGTCAGCCTGAAAACACTGAATGTTAAAGGCCCAGTGCATAACGCTGAGGGATCTGTCGGCATGTGTGTGTGTTTTAGGGAGATAAAAGCAGCAAAAATCAATAACTTCTGTTTACATTTACTATTAATGAGCCAAAGTAGTTGCAGAGACGGCAGCTTTGCACATTCATGTATCTGGACAGTACAATGTCTTTTTTTTAGGTTTTGTAGTTTTTTTTATCATGACATCACAGCTGGTATAAGAAAATAAAATGAGATCATGCAGGACATGAGAACACAGGGATCAACATCATTGCTTGCAATATGCTTTATGACCATTAGATGGCACAGATTAATACCCACCTATTCTTAAAAAAGAAAAGCCTCAGAAGTCATTTGTTGGGGCATGGGGTCCTCTAGAACTGAAACTACAGTGGGACAGTTTGTGGAAAAACATAATGGAAGGACTTTCCTGAGTTAAGTAAGTCTTAAGACACATGTAACTGTTTCAAAAATATTGCTGCAGTGAATTTCACACAACATAGGACCTTTAAATGTGCATTGAGATTCCTTAAAATCTGAAAAATATGATCAGTACCACACTAGTAAAACGATTCTGTACAGATTGGAAATTAGCTGAGTTTTCGGTACATAATTCTCTCTAAAATGTATATTTTTGGGTCCCTTACTGAACGCAACAATAATATAATTGCAATTATTTTTCATTTATGATTATAAAAAGGGATGTGATTATAATAATCCCATTAGTTTGATGTGTTTCATTAGGACCATAATATAAAAAATGATGCTGAATATGATTCAATGTGAAGCCAAAGTTTTGTCATTAAAAGTAATTTTCTTGCAGCTTATCACTGAACATTGGGTTTTAAAAGAATCATTTTATGGCTAAATTGAGTCTTGGGCAAAAAAGACAAAAAGAAACATACACACTTTTCCCCTCCTGATAAATCAAAGCAATTACAGCCTCAGTATTTAGACGTGGCCAACGGCAGACGAGACGGCGGCTAACTGACTCAGAAAATTCACACATCATCTCACTCCTCTCGCCTCATATTCTGCAGCAGATGAGGCATTACACGCTCACAAAGGCCATCGGCTTAGGTCCCCGCCGCTGAGGATGCAGCCGCCTGGTCATTGTTCATCATCATTGTCTTCATGGATCTGATGCTCTCCGATCGATAGCCCCCTTTGAGCAAAGTAGTGGGGGGAAAGAGTGGAAAGCAGGTGGAGGTGTGGGTTATTGCTGGAGGACGGAGCGGGGGAGGGCTCTGAAAATGAGGAGGAGGGCCACCGATGCTGATTGGATCATGGGAAACCGATGGATGACTCCCCGACCTTTGCAGCCTGTGCTCTAAACCTCAGAGAGAGCTCACAGTTTTCTTCTATTCCCCCTTGCGCCCAGGCTTCCACGAGCTATGACAGCACTTAGATTCAAAATGGAGAAGGGAGAGAAACACTCCTATTGTGAGACCCTTCGGAACACGTTTAAAAAAAACACACGCAAAATTTTTTGAAAGAAATGGGCAATTAAGTTGGGTTGTTCATAAAATATCAAATTTGATATTAGTCAACATGCATAATAAAAAGGCTTTGTAGAAACTGCCATATAAGTTTTGTCCACTAGATAGAAGCAACAGTTAAATATTGGGAGACACGTCACAACATGGCCCTTCTAATATAGCTTTTGTTTATGTTGTTGATGGTGTTTTTGGTGGTGTTCTTTTGAAATTATAACACATTTAAATGAAAAACAGGATTTTTTTTTTTTACACAGTAGTTTATGTTTTTCTACAGGTGGTAAAGAAAATACACCAAATGGTTTATTATTGCTCAGTTTTCCAAAGTCACTCTAAATGGCATACTGTTTTGGTTTCATGAAACTGAACCACCATCGTCCATCACCAGCTCAGCTCTTTCTTCTGTTGATGTTGCTGCTTTGTTTCTTAGTTTTTTTTCTCTTTCCTTGACTTTAAAAAACAAAATTGTAGAGGTGATTTGAAAAGATCAAGAGGAGCATTGGGAAACATGATCTAATATCTAATATCTAATATGCATGATCTAATATGCCTGCAGTGTGTTCTCTTACCACCTGATGCTGTCTTATGTTTGTGGGCTTAATAGTAAAAACTTGTGTAAAATATTGCAAATCATACGTCATGCCATAATACATTGCGATGAGTAATAACAGGAAAATAGTTAGGAGGCCATGTAAGTAAATGTGATTGTAAATGTAATGTTACCTAGTAATTGAGTGAGGAATTTGCTTCCATCTAGTGGTGAAGAAGCATATTGTAACTGGGGAGAATTGAGTGAGTTTTCAAATACTGCTGAAATTTGTTGAAAATTACTGAAAAACTGCCAATTTCCTCAACTGTTTGTCTGCAAGTTGTCTTCCTTGGACCGCTGGCGTAATACCCAGAGTGCTCCAAGAGCAGACATGGTCTGGGACACCCTAGAAGCAATATGAAATCACACAGGGAATGTTCATTTCCTAAATATAAATCTGTAAATCTGTCAGTGATGCATATTGATTGAGTAAAGCCCACAAAGCTGATGAATCCTCACAACACCAGCCCCTCCACATTGTTCACATGACTCACGTTAAAGTTTGCAAAGGTTCACTGTTTTAAGGCTGAGTACGGGAACTGAGGGAACAGCCACGCTTCCTGAACTGTGCTGCACATCGCATTGGTTGCAAGCTCCCGCGAGCTCTGGAGTGTGGCATTTGACGAGGGACTGGGGTTTATGGCGATGATGGAAGATCAGTAAATGTCAGGGAGCGTCTGCTCGTAACTGATATATTCATCCCAGGAAGCAGGAGATGTGGCTGGATGATACACTGCGCCTGCTTTCTGTCCCTGTCGACACAGAACAGCGGTTGAGGACTCAAAATGTGCGAGACCCCCTCAAAGAGAAACAGCTCCATAAAGCACTTCTGAAGTTGAATAGCTGAGAGATGTCAGATATCAGACTTGTGTCAAGGTAGAACTAATAACAAAGGCAGAAGAAGAGCACAGACAACTAATATTGATTAGAATCAACCAGTCGTCAATAGGTGAAAATATTTGTTGAAAAAAAATTAAATCTTTAATTCAGTGAAGGAGACAAACTAGTATAATTAGTCCAAAAACAAGTGAATGTAGAGTGCGTGCATGTGTGCGTGAGTGCGTGCGTGTGTGCGTGCATGCGTGCGTGTGTGAGTGGAACCTAACCCCATTTACCTGACAACAACCCTTACGCTAAGCCTTACCGTAGCACTGACCTCAACCTTAGAGGCTGACTTGACCCTTAACCTTGCTGGAAATGAATTCCATAAACCTAGCCCCAACCCTAGACCAAACCGCAACCCTAACCCTGACCCCAATCCTAACCATAATTTCAACCATAACCCTGACACTAATGCCATACAAGTATATGAGGGTCAAAGTTCAACTTTATCCCAGAGACAATTGCTGTGTCTCAATTCAGGTTCTGCGTCCTTGAAGTGCGCATTTTGAAAGGAAGTTGCGTCATAGCACTGCGCAAAGGTTTGTCCCAATTCCCGAGGGTGCTTAGGACGCTGAAAATGCGCACTCGGAAATACGCACTCGTTTTAGCCGATTCCAAGGATGCACCGCTACTACCCTTCGCGCACTTGGGTATCCCATGATGCTTTGCGTGCTGCTGCAAAGCATCGTGGGATCCTGGGAAGTCAGCTGAAATTAGCGGCATGTACTGGTTAAGACACAACATATAAATCTAAATATTGAAGTTTCACATAAAGTATCCAGTTTTTAACGTAGGATTTTACTTATTTTATCATCCAACGGCATCGTTAGATGGCGAACCAATGGTTAGCTTGATACTATAAAAACGTCACTTCCGGGGTTGGCCAGCCGGAGGGAACGGCGGTGACGAAACGAGGAAATACGCCGAAGGCTAGACCGTCCCGAGTGGTGACCGGGGAGGCGGGGTTTGGTCCGTCCTTCTAGGCTGGGAACTCTAAGAACGCTTCCTTCAGACGGAGGACACTCGATCTCAAGGGTGCAGAACCTTAATTGAGACACAGCAATTGGGCCTCGTGCAGGTTCATCAGGAGCCCTCAAGACACACCCACATCAAATTTGGGGCTTCTAGCAGATGAGGAACCCCAAAACCCTAACCCTAATACAATCCCCAACCCCAATCCTAACCCTGATGTTTTGTAATTGGAATGTTCAATACATTGTGAGACATTTAATGTGTATTTATAGTATGTGTAAGGAGCGTGTCCTTGGATTTAATATGTAATAAAAAATAATGCAAATAATATGTAAGTAATAAATCTTTTTTTTTCCTGATGGGAAAGTCCAATAGAGCAACCTTGCAAAATTGTTAATTATCAAAATCCGAGGAAGAAGAAAAAACAGCTCTCCAGGTCTCTAGGAAACAGATTTAGAACTGTGTACAGTCTCACGCTACAGTGCTAAGCTTTAGTAAAGGATGGATTATTTCTTAGTTGTGGGACAGACAAATAAGAAAACTTTGAAGCAAATATTTAATGTTTCAAGAGTGCAAATTGAACAGTTTACAGCTGGCAAAACATAAATGATTAAAATGTCCTACCAGAAATTGTAAACATATTTAAAATATGTACATTTTAAAATATTTGCATCCAATTCTGTACCCACTCAGTTTTGGTATGGTATGATTATTCCAACAGGGGGCAGTGTTGGACAAACACCTACATAAAACGAGCACTACTATATTTCAACAGTCTTTTCAAAAGGTGCCATTTCCCCAACTGCGCCATCATCTGTCAGGTTCATGATTTATTTTTTTGAAATGGCAACAAAGAATATCTGATAAAGAAGTAGCTCAGAATCAGTTTGCCACTAACAGATCAGTAAGTAGGCTGAAATAGCCCCCCCCCCCCAAACCCCCCCCATAAAGACATAGTGGCACTAGTAGACTATTATTCAGACACTTTGCAGTTAACTAAATGACACAAACATGAACAGCAAAAAAGCAAAGACACACAAGTCTTCATGAAAATTTGACATTTTAATGGAAAATAAAATTGTGAACACTGGAAGGTTTTCTCTTTAACTGAATCTGTTACATCGTTTGGAACTTGAGGGTTATTATCATGCTTTTAAAAAATAAAAAAAAATAAAAAAAAAAGGTAGAAAGAAAAGAAAAATTAAACAATGTAATGTGACGCTTGTGTTAACTTCCAAACAAGAAAAAAAAACTCAGAGATCTCATTTGTCAACCTGTCAGACATTTGAGAAGAAACCGCCATTGGCTCACATGAAGGGGTGCAAGATGTGAAAGTGATGAAAACAGAGAAGTGGACTGAAAATAGAAGGGTGGATGAAAAGAAAATGCCTCGACAACACGACAGCCATTTGTGATGACACAGAGAAGAGATAGCGAGGTGCAAGGAACGACCTCTTTTCACCATCCTCAATCACTGCAACTTCTCATTCTCATTTGTCGTTGACAGAAAAAAAGTGAAATAAAACAAGACAGAAAAAAAAGAAAAAGTTTCCACGAGTTGCAGAAGATGGGACTTATTTTGAAGCACAAACACCAGTTCAGTCCAGCATTTCTTATTACAGACGATTGATTACTGGATGAAAAAGCAGCACTTTCGGCATTAGTTTCATCTTTAAAAAAACAAAACAAAAAAAAAACTGTTTTTGAGATTCCTCCTCTCTTGCGCCACACAATAACTCAGTGACATTCACTTGCTACCTTAGACGACTTTCTTCACTAAAACAAAGCAAAAAAAGCTTTTCCAAATTTAGCCGCTTGTGACATCATCATCCTCGTGCCCGCTTGCCGTTCACTATCTTCATATCTCGAGCAGTGTACCTTTGGCCAAAGCAGTTTCAGACTGGTCAGAACCACGTGGTGATCCCTCGCGCACACACACACACACACACACACACACACACACACACACACACACACACACACACACACACACACACACACACACACACACACACACACACACACACACACCATGGTCAGAGTCACAACAAATCAAGAATTATATATTAAGAGTGTATTTAGCGCTGATCACTCATCATCACTGTAGACAGAATCAAAGGTCTGTTGTATAAAAGCTGCTGGGGGAGGAGCTCAAGTATATTAATACTAACAGTTTTACTGGGGGAAGAAACAAGTCAATCAACAGCTAAAACATCTAGAACCTGATCCTCTGTGTCATTAGCTTTTAGTCTCATTCTAACATGTGCAGCTAAGGATAAATTAAGTTATAGCTCAACAAATTTTTAAAACATGTTACAACAGTTTGTTAAGGAAAAAAAAAGTTAAAATAGGTTATGTGCTAACTCTTAGAGTGGTTGTCGCGTGCCCAATCTTGAACTTGATTTTGGCATCGGGTCACATGAACCTAATAACAACAAAGTCATGAAAGAAATAATTTTCACACCACATGCGTCCATGTTGACAGAAATAAATTAATTAGAAGCCATGAGAAAACTTAAGACAGCGTCGCAATTCTTTTTGTTTTCAAAAAAAAAAAAAAATGGCACAGGTGTAAGATGCTGAAAGCAGATTTTCAACAATCAAAATTGCTGTGAACAATTTGTTTTTGTTTTTTTGTTTTTTTTGCACACAGGCACCTGAAGATGAAAACAGCGGGGGGGTGGGGGGGGGACATGGCAGGAACTTGCATATAAGAAGAAGAAATCACTCTGCACACATCCATAAAAACAACCAGGCAAAACTCCTCACACACAACCTCAAAGCCTGCGTCAGCCTCCTCCTCTAAACAGAGGCGGGTGGTGGTGGTGGTGGTTGTGGGCGGGGCCAGTCAACAATCAGTGACTCCCTCCCTTCCCCCTACCAAAACAAATCACTGATTATTAACTCATATACTCAGCTTCAAGAACCATTTTTTTGGTTTTTGCAGGCTACAGTGCTAAATAATAGCTCTATCTTTAGAAATGCATATTCAACTTTTTTTTTTTTTTTGCTGCGTTTAAGTGCTTGACATACAGGAACCTCGGGGTGGGGGGGGTGGGAGATTCTCCAAACATCCTAGGACAGGACCATCCCCCTAAAAATAACAACAATAACAGTTGAAAAGGTTGTAAGACTACAGTATCATCATGTACTACTCAGTCTGGTCACCCTGTCTCTACAGCTTGTAATCAGATGGCCACGCTGAACAATTTGGCATGTACCATCCTGGACCCGACCAAGCCTCAACATCTCAATGCTTGGGCCAAACAAACCCCCCCCAACGCTATGACTGGCAGAGCAGCGTGTGGGAATCAACTCGTCGATCACGTGCAGTGCGATGGGAGAGAGAGAGAGAGAGAGAGAGAGAGAGAGAGAGAGAGGAGAGAGAGAGAGAGAGAGAGAGAGAGAGAGAGACAGAGAGAGAGAGACAGAGACAGAGAGAGAGAGGGAGACAGAGAGGGAGAGAGAGAGAGAGAGAGGGAGAGGGAGAGAGAGAGGGAGAGAGAGAGAGAGAGGGAGAGAGAGAGGGAGACAGAGAGTCTCCCTCAACACCTGCCTGCTGTGACACAGTGGAAACAAGAGGACTTCAGAGATGAACGCCAAACTGATTCAACGGTAACGCCATGGATGAACCTCGATGATGCATTGCAAGGGGACAAGGGGAAAATAAACTCAAATAAAAAAGAAACAATAACTATGAAGCCAAGATTGATGGATGACAGCTCGTCACTCATGCAAGTAAACACAGTGAGAATTGTTTTTTTTATTTCCCCTTTTGGAAACCAATTGTACACTTCCAATTTGAGAACACTACAAGACGTGTGCGTGGGCGTGTGTTGTGGGGGCGAGGGGCTGGATTCAACATATTCATGGCTTTATCAACACTACCTGAGTTTAACATTTAATAATTCTGTATTTCACGACTTATATTTCTTATCTCAGAAAAGTAACAGCCAAGCGCCATTCTTTCAAGAAGTTATTTTCTCATCAGCACATATATAGATCTCTCTAGTAATTAAAAGATAAAAGCAATTAGTTTACATAAAGTGCTAAATCATCCACACTAGTCTTGGAGAGGAAAACAAAACACCTGGAAAGTTCCTGTGTTATGGGACATGAACCCGATCCTGACTCCCAGATTGTAATGAAGTGATATCATACCGGGTCAGTTAGAACATTTTGGGCTTCTTTTACTGAATGACATTTTTTTGACGGAATTAAATTTGAGAAGAAAAAAAGAAGACAAGTCTCCTCCACCTCAAGCTGTTGTGCAACAAACTAAGAATGCACCTTCGACATTGGTAAAGAGAAAATGATCTGCAGGCCACACCAGTGATGAACATCTTTTTTGAACCCATTTAAGACGCCGTATGGACCACACGGGGTTATTGCACACTGGCTTGCACATGTAAAAAGAAAGACAGAAAAAAAAGCACGAGTCATCTTCACATTTCAGCACGTGGTGACAAAGAGCGGCTCGCCGGGGGACAGATCACTATTGCAACTGTTCTCACTAACTGTGTGTGGCCATCAAAGACGCATCGGTTCCACCGGTAAACATGCAACAAATTCAATGACATGTGACAGAAACGGGCGACCCAAACAGCTGGGTCAGACAACATGAACAAAAACGTTATAAAGAACGACGGCTGTAAAAGCGCAGCGTGTGGTTTCTGGGACGACAGGGACAGAGCCGTCGCTACGACGACACGCATGGACGCAAGTCAAAAAAAAACACTAAACTGAACGAACATTTTCCTGCTACAAAAGTAGCACAGAACACCTTGATAGTTTGTCACACAGAGGACTGACTTTGCTTTTTTTTTTTTTTTTAGGAATATGAATTTAACAGTAAGTTCACAGCTCTCGGTGGGCACGAAATGCATAAAAAAAAGCTTTCAAATGAACAGGCCTCGCCTTTTAACGCTGATCAGAGGTTTAAAATCTTGAGCACGCGTGATGAAGGTTGAAATGGGGGGTGGGGGGGGGTGGCTTTCCTTTGAGTGGGGCTCCTTTCTAACTGTGCTGTGGGGGCCTCACTCTGGTGCCAGGAACCCGCAAACATCGTGTTTAAAAAACAAAAAAACAAAAAGGGGAGGGGAGGGGGGGGGGGTGAGTAAGCATTTAATTTGCAGGCTTTGACCGCCCCCACCCCCCCACCCTGCTCTTCCCCACCCCAAAAAAGTATTCAAGGTAAAGTTCTCCCTTCCTGGATGGGCCCCTCGCCCGCGAGCCTCCGTCTCCAGGTCTCCAAACAGCTTCCATCCACGACTTCAAGGCATTCTTTGCAAAGTGTGTGTCCTCCCTTCCTCCCCCGCCACTACTTCAAGCTTTGCGCACCAACGTGTGTGTATAACATCTAACGTATCTACAATGAACTCATTTCGGATGCGTGAATAAGAGAACATGACCGAGGCATCCCATAGTCACGCCGACGGCTGCCCGCCGTTCCGCCAGGATAAAAGGCTTGAGGTGCGTGCGGTCCGTGACACCTTCCATGGTCCGGGACGCCGCCGCCAAGGACTGGCGGCTCCCCGTCCCAATGTCTGTTGGCCACGTTGGAGAGGCACCGGTTAACTCCTCGCTAGTCTCTCCGTAGTGTGTGTGTGTGTGTGTGTGTGTGTGTGTTCTTTTTCTGATACCTACACAGCAACCTCCCCCCAACCTATTCCACAACCCCCCCCCCCACGGAGAAGTTTGTTGTTCCACCAGAGTTTCTGAGGGAAAGTCTGTCATGCTATGCTATGAGTGTTTTCACAGTTGTCACTTGATCAGTCCGACAGGATCGGTGGATTCCTGCAGCACCCAGGGAGAGTTGGAGGTGTAGCGCTGGAGACCGTCCACCTCACTGATTAGGTCCGTCCTTGGTCTCGTCATAAACCACAACTCTTTTTGGATCTGCAGCAAGCGGAGGGAGGGGGGGGGGGGTGTAAAAACAAATGGTTTAACAAAAAACAAAACAAGAGACATAAGCAGCAAATCATGTGGATTAAAATATGGTTTGGGACAATATCCTACAGCAGTGCCCCATTAAAGCCAACACTTGTATATTGTGGTGTGAGTGAAAGTTGTGTGGTCATCAGTCATCAGTCTGACCCAGGACAGCTGTGGCTACACATGTAGCTCACCACCACCAGTGTGAATGTGTTGTGAATGAATAAAAGGTTCAATGTAAAGTGCTTTGAGTGCCTAAAAAAGCGCCATATGAATCCAATCCATTAGAATAGAATAGAATAGAATAGATGTACTTCATTGTTCCCAAACTATAGATCCCAAATTGGGAAACTACACAATTACTACTACATTTCTCTTCTTCTTCTTCTCCTCATTATTATCATTATAGTTGGCAAGAAAGCCACATACATTTCACTTTGCTAGCGTAGCATCCGACAACACTGTGCTCACGCTTGTGTGCACGGTGGCCGACTGCCTGGACTGAGCGCTGGGTTGTGGCTGCCAGCTGGCGTGACGGCAGCGTGTCACACTCTGTGATTTTAACAGCGTCTCGCGTGGCGATTACTGCGACTCGCTTATGTTACTGCTGCTTTGTAACGAAACAAACGCGGCCTTTTGGTCATGTGGGGGGATTTACTGTTACACGCCTGTGGTCCGCGACGCGCGGCTGCGTATGCTGGAGCGGCACAACCGAAGGCATTAACGCTGCCACATGCCACTGCCATGTGGCAGCGCAGTGAATGGATGCGAGCCATGGGTTACAAAGGCAGCCGAGCCAGGTGAGATTATGAAGCAGCCAACGTGTAACTGATCTAAGTGACGGACAGTGCTCAGCCAAGCCAGGCGATGCGCTGAAGAGTCTCACATTTACCTTGTTTTTGCAGGTTGAAAACGAATTCCATTTCTGTGGAAAGAAAAAACACAATTCAGCTCGCAAGTCATCAAGGCTGATTTCAAAATAAACAGAAATGATTTATATTGGGATAAAAATAGCTCCAGCAGCCACTTAGCATTGTATTTATGAACGGCATCCACCTTATTACATGCTGTGATTTATAATCGTGAGGCGCCGTCTTTCCAACAAATTCCTTTACAATCCACATGAGATTTGAGAACACTTAATCTAGTTGGTACTGCATGTCACCTACATTGATCAATTAGCTTAACTTTGTACTTTTCAACCACCAATGAAAACAAGGCACACAACAGAAACATTAATAAAATGAGGTAATGTCTTGGCAGACCGTAGAATTCTTCCCACATACACTGGAACAGAATCATCCGGGCAGTCAAAAGCACCACTGGAGTAGCAGAAGTGAACCTGCACAGGCCTTAAACCCACAGCAGGACAGTTTGGATGATCTTGAAATGAGGAAAAAAAAAAAAAAAAAAAACTACTTCTGCAGGGAAGTATATGTTTACCTTGGGGCAAAACTGGGGTTACACTGGGGTTACACTGAGGTTGCACGGTTTAAAAGGAGCTGTGCCACAGGAGCAGCGACTGCTTTGCCTCGCTGAAGGAATTACTTTTTCTTTAGAATTGAATGTCAACTTTATTTGCACAAACTTTGGAATCCACTTCTATATCTGAAAGGAACGCTGATATTTACATTGAAACCGGCTAAATTTGCCATTGTGTCACAATTAAAGCACAATGAACACCCCCTTAGTGACTCACAGTAAAGGCATTCAGCAGCAGTACTAAGGGTGCTTTGCTGGGAGATGGTTACAAAACGCACAGTCACTGGGGAGTTTGGTGGCACTGTAAAAAGAAAAAATAACATTTGCTCTTTTGTTGCATCTCTGACAAAGAGGCTGCTGATTTGGTGCCGGGAAGAAAATACCCATTCTCTTGCCCATCAAGAACACAACCGGCACAAAGTCCACAAGGTGTGGAAGCTTAAGGGCGACAGCAGAAATCGCATGAGATAGAACCTTTACCTTTAGTGTGATAAGTGACAGCAGCTTTAATGTCAAAGGAGCCCCAGCTACACCTCCTGCCAACGTCTTTCACGTTGGCCACTTCTTTAGACGAGCCAAACAGCAGCGTGGTCAGCTGGCCCTGTGCGGACCGGGCACCGCCGTCTTTGCTGGGGGGTGACAGCGCAGAGTCCGCAGCCTTCCCCCCCACCACCGCCACGGCCTTGTCCTGGCCACACGGCTGACTCTTAGGCTCCTCCTCGCTCGCCTCGCAGCCAGGCGAGCAGGAATTAGACACTCTGCAGGGGGCACGAGTCCTTTTCTCGGGGTCTTGAGTCAAAATGCCCAGCTCTAAAAATAACGGGTTTCCATCAAAGCAGGGCTGGGCAGCCTTGGCCGCAGCAGCCGGGACGGCGGCGGTCTTGTCCTCCACAGGCACTGGACTGCTTCCTCCTTCTGGGCCCAGGTTGGGCTCGTTGATGAAGGAAAGACCCCACTGGTTCTGGAAGATGTCGCCCAAGGCTTTCTGATTTGTCTGCGCGGCTGGCGGGTCAAGATGACGAGCGCTGGGGAGCACGGGTTGCATATTTAAAGGGTAAATTAAAAGTGTACACTTTCTATGCTCGTATGCGTCTCCGTCTGCTGGACTAGTTGCAGAGCTACAGTGACTTTCCATCGGAGATGCTACATTCTCGCAACTTGGGGCGGATGGGGGTGGTGGAATACTATTAGCAGCAGGAGCAAAAAAGGTACCCACTGGGCAGCCGTTTCCGTTTCCAGAAGCGGGGCCATTAGTAAAGCTAGCTGAGGTGATAGTTTTCATAGCAGACATGGGGACCTGGGGCAGTCTTACCGGAGGAGGTGGTGCCTCGCCTCCACCTTGAGCTACTTTGTTGAGGTTTTCTTTTACTTTACTTGCATAACTGATCTTGGGAACAATTTTAGCGCTGCTATTGTCCACAGGAAATACTGGAGGAGGCTTGAATAAAGTCCATGAGTCCTCTTTTGAGGGCGAGGAAAGCTTGGATTTGTGCTTTTCCTCGCCCTTCTTACCAAAAGTGCCGACTGTTTTGCTATCAGAGTTCTTCCTCTGAAATTCGCCCACCAAAGTCTCAGGGACGACAGCCCGTCTACCTGCTGCCGGAGCGTCTGCTTTATGAGCGGCCCGGAAGCCATCCAGTCTGGAAGTCACTCCCTTTTCAGTTGCATCAGGATTGAACGCTTCATGCTCCTCGGTAGTGTTGCCCTGCATGTCTCTCTCCTTCTCTTTCAACACATCATCAGTGTTCTTGGAGTTGTTACATCTGGCCTTGCGTTTCTTCGGGGTAGTATATCCACCTTCAGAGCCGCTGCCGTCATTGTCCTTGCTCGAATAGCCATTTGTAATTAAGCCACAGTTTACAATGCCATTTGGAAACAACAGTGAGTCCTTTTTATCCAACGGTTGGCCCTCGTAGTGATTCAAATCCAGGGCCTTTTCCTTGTCATTTTTATGGTCCATATTCTTTTTATGGTCAAGTCCTTTGCTGCTCACTTTTGGAACAGGTGTATACAGCTTCTGTGTCGGCTTCTGCTTCACATGAGTGCTACTTGTGTGTCTGTTGCCGTTGCTGTTAGGGGCATGTGACATAGCAACGGGTTCAGACAAATGCAGAGTCTTCTCAGCCCACTCCTCCTCGCTGATGTTCACTTTTT
Organism: Nelusetta ayraudi; assembly: GCF_046127955.1. Classification (NCBI taxonomy): domain Eukaryota; kingdom Metazoa; phylum Chordata; class Actinopteri; order Tetraodontiformes; family Monacanthidae; genus Nelusetta; species Nelusetta ayraudi. Next base: position 7,072,601 of record NW_027466061.1, read on the forward strand.
TATTGCCTGAAAGGCAAAAAATTATGAGTTGGTGAACATAGACATTAACATGTTGACACACATGCATTCTCTAAAGAGAGCCTGAATAACTTAAGCTAACATGGAAGAGACTGAGATTTAACAAAATCATAAATCTAAAAAAAAAGCACTTTGGTCATGAAACCTAAGAAATCACGACATGCTATTAAACTCAATTGCTTTTAGTTAAACAAAAAATATAATATAAGGAAAATTTACATTGTTGTACGAGTGTGACATTTAAACGTTGTCAACGGTCATTGAGCTGCAGGCTGGTCACGCTAAAAAAGAACACCCGATCCGACATCAAAGCTCAGTTGTAGCATGGCACGCCGTGTATTTTCATGGCTGCATGAAATACGTGTCGACTGGCAGTGAACCAGAAATAGGTTTAGCTACTATTTATCATGAGAACTGCTGTGTCAACGCGGGGCTTCCCGTTACACGGTGCTGCCCCACAGGTCTGGACACACGGACTACATGCAGTCGTATCGTCTGTTACAAGTGGAGGAAGCCACATTCTTTAGCACATTTGCGCAACAATGTTGTAAAGCAGCTGTCGGTAAACTCTACGTTAGTGTTTGAAGGGCCGTCAATGCTGTAACACGCTGCATTTTCTTCGTGCTGTGATCGTAAGCGAGTTACTGCGTGGCTTCTCGTTGATTGGACAACATGCAACAGGCCTGTCAGAAAATAGCTAGCTTCGGCTAATGTCAACTAGCCGGCGGCTACTTTAGCGTTAGCACAACAGAGCACAAGAAATGCTCTTTCACTCAGCTAAAGACGCTTCTAAACGTTTGACACTTTGGCCTCTTAGACTGGCTGGTCGGAGTAGACAAAGGTCATTTCTGCACAAAAATGTGTAATCACAAAAGCAAAACGTAGCACTAGCGACAGTATAAATTCTAACATGGCCGACAGGAAATGGAAGCTCAGAACATTCCAGTGGAGCCGGCTCGGTTTCCTATAGCAGACACAGATGCACTTAAATGAATTAGAAAATGCTTAGGGTGCTGCAAAAGGAGTTCCACCGTGCAAGTAACCATCCCCACACCATGGGACTTAAACAAGTTAATTTAGTGAGATTTGTATGGTCAAATTAGTGAAGAAGCCGGCGCACAAGGTCAATCCCCGATATGTCAAACCACTACCAGCGACAACTGTCACGCAACGTCAGCTAGACCCCGAGCTAGCTGACTTAAAAGGTAGGCTTTTACGGTCTGACATTAATAACACGTCGCCCTGATTGACCAAACAGTCGCTCACCAGCGCAATCACTATTACGTCAATTAGTAGAGCACGCTAGCCTCGTAGTTTCCACAACTATTCCCCAAGCAGGCTAAGCTACGCAACCACGGTGGAGTGAACACAAGTTAGCGAGTGCTACTCGGCTCGTTGACATTAGCTGAGTAAGGCTAGCGGGCGCTAGCTCACGTTTCCGGATGGGCCAACCTGTTTTCTTCGTCTGCGTTTCCTGATGCTGGCGCTGGAAGTGGCTCTGATCATGTTTTACACTAGTTGTGTGTGGAGTCGAGTTTCTGTCTTCTCCGTGGTGCTGGTGTTGCCTTTCTTGCGCCCGATCTTTGGGCTGTTCCTCCATTGAAGGGAGAATGTCGGACTTGCCCTGCCTGTGTGTTAGCCCACTGGTTAAGGCAGAACAGTCCAATCACTACCAGAGTAAAACGGAAGCTATTTGAAGCTTCTGTAAACGTCAGCAGCAAACGTCTAAAAATGGCACTGTTTTGGGTGGTCACCGCCGCTGAATTCCCTGTCTAACATTAGGGCAGGGTTACACAGCGAACATTTTGATGAAGTTAATTTTTTTTTTTTTTTTTTTTTTTTTTTTTATCCCCGGCAGTTTATTCCACTGTGATGAAACCATCAATTTAAATGTGGAAAACTCTTTGCAGGGGTGTCTGATGCGGGGTGGGGTCTGTGCATAAACTGGAATCATATGACCGGGGGCGCTGCCACGTCTCCAGCCGCTGGACACTCGGTAGAAGGTTCCAGGCAGAAAGCCCATATTCTAAATGTTGAAACTGCACATGAATATAAAATGTTATTATTATTATTATTATTATTATTATTATTATTATTATTATTATCTCTGCTGCCCAATAATATAAATGTATCTATCAAAACCAGGCTCATATATCCATATGATAAAAGTGCCTGTTTTTGTGACATATTAGTCCAGTTGATTGTAAATGTGTTTGACTAGCGTGTCAGCCTAAACATGCATCAATTAAATTGTTGAGCATTTAGTATAACAGTACAATAGCCTACGATAATAACACAGTAAAAATTACAAAGCAAACATTTAGGTGCCCGACTTCCGGCAAGAGGATGTACTCCTGGAACACTGTGCACTTTCTAGTGAATTAAATACGTGGCTTGACAGCAGTAGACGCGTCTTGTGTGATGTCATCAGAGAGTCAACACTCACCAAAATACAGGAAATTAACCAACTGAACATTCAAACTTAGATAGCTTCTGTTACGCTGAGGTATGATGAAACAAAATTGACAAATTGATTTTTGAGGGGTATTTTACATACGTGATAAGTTGGTGAATTTGTGTTAAGCCTTTGACCCGATGAGCTTCCTATAAATGCCAACTGGAGCTTCTGGAAATGTAGCAGGTCATACGGTGAGCACCACACCCTGTGACTTTGCATGGTGTTGAACCTTTGAGTTCACCATGAAACAGGAAATTGTTGCTATTGAATTGTGTTGTATGTTGCCAGGGTCTGATCACACTTCAGAGGAGAATGTTGGAGCAGTAGAATGTTGGAGTTCTTAGATCTGTCCTAAACTACTGAGGTTTGAAGATTATACAGTATGTTAATAATTCTAACAGTAGTTCTTAAAATCAACTGAAAATTGCAAAAATACTAAACAGCAATCCATAGGAAGAGAGTGTGTAGGATAGTGAACTCCTTCCCTCTGGTGGCCACCGATAGGAAGTCACACAGTTTGGTCTGTGCTTTCTACTAAATTATTGAGTTGCACTAAAATAGTTTTGCCTGTAAATAAAAGCGCCGTAATTCTTAGTTTGGTCTATAATTACTTCAATACACATTATTTGAGAAATACATAGTTATTTAAACTATAAAAGTCTGTGTTTGATTTTCATTTTAGCAGTTATATATGTTGCATAGTGGAAAACAGTTGTCTTTGTTATTTTGACATCTGTGATATAAAAAAATTTAAAATATATTAAAAAGTATATATAAAAAGGATTCTGTAATATTTGGCAGACTCAGATGTGTTATTTCCTGCCCCTGCTCTTCTAATGTCTGTGCACATAACAGACAATTGTGAAATGAACAGCCAATGTTCCTGATATGAAAAGGTTTATTTTGCTTACCGACTCTTTAACATCGATGCATCCGATTCCCCAACATGTGCATCCAGAATTGATTCCTGTTAGATTTTTAACCGCACAGCGTGGAAAGCAAAGCAAGAGAAGCGGCCATGGCATATTTGCACAACTTAAAGAGATGAGCAGCAACAAATCCACGGCTGGTTTGGTTTGGAGTCATGTTTGATTAAAAAAAATATTATTACAGTAAATCAGAGTGTCCAAAATAAATACCATTAAAATCCTCGTCTTCTTCAACAAGAGCCGAGGAAACTCTAAAAAAAAAAAAAATCTGTATTGTTTTAGTTTCCATAGAAAAGGTTTCAGTACTGTTAGAAAAGTATGATTCATTATTTCAAATCATACCTTTATTATACCTTTAATAGTAGGAGCATATTTGTTTCCTCCCAAACAATTTTCATGAATCATCCATACAAATATTGTAACAATGAATCACTTCATGAAAATGGGTGGCGTCTTAGTATGGATAACTGTAATAATAATAATAATAATAATAATAATAATAATAATAATAATAATAATAATAATATATCCATCCATTCATTTTCTGTACCATGCACTCAGGTGTTATAATGTAGTAAAATATATTATAATATATTATAATATAATATAATATAATATAATATAATGTTCACTTGGTTTTGTGTAATTGCCATCCTACTGAAAAGTACACAGGTTAAGCTGAACTATTGCTTAAACTTGAATAACAAACTGTCATGATACCGTGGATTTCACAAAAAGAAACTAAAAGCTTTTAATTTCACATGTCAGGTCTGTGAAGCTGTAGTTAAGGTGACAAACATGGCAATGTTGTTCTGTTGGAATCCTTCTCAGATGTCATTTTTAGTGCAACAGTGGTATTAAACTCCCTGATATCAGTAAAATAAGTACTCACAACATAAATCAAGAGATCTCAGCACAAACCAAACCTTTCCATGATGTGTGTAGATGCACACAAAGTACTCCATCTTCCTGCATTGACATGTAATGCACAGAGCAGCAGTGGCCAATCAAAAGTGCATTTTCTATACTGGTATTAAAATTTCAACAAAACCAATGGCCTTTCCATGTCAGAAAACTGGACGTGCCGTCACAACGCATCTTGTATGGCTCAAGTGAAGACTCCCAGCCGGTAAATGTTTCATAGAAGAGAGCAGAGTTGAAGGTATCCAGCGTCCTCACAGTTCAGGTGTGTGTGCATCATCACAGTGCGGCCAGCAGGTCCTCGTGCCGTAGAACTTTGTAGGTGAGCCAGTACAGCACGTTAAACACCAGGAAACTCATGGGGAAAAGGGCTCGGGAGACGGTGTCGATCCTCTTGGCTCGGTCCACGAAACGCCTGCGTATGTCGTAGAAACCCAAACCAGGAGGCAAGTCTGCAAACACCGGCGTGGCGTCCATCTCGTTCCCTGCAGTCAGGGAAAGTCCGTAACTCTGGTAGAGCAACCCCTGCTGCGCCAGCTCCTCCTCCTGGGTACAGAACAGATATTTGTTAGGA
>NW_027466061.1:7082500-7097500 GCF_046127955.1 Nelusetta ayraudi
AAATTTGCTCCACTGCATCATTTACAATTGACTTTACTTCGCAGTGCACGCTGGAACATTAACATAATTACATACATGTGATAATTGTTGAGCTCCTCAGTTTGTCCATGTTTCTCCTTTTAGTTTATTCACTTTTCTATCAATACAATTTTGTATTGGTCCACCCAAAATACAACTTCTGTCGACACCACTAGTGCCACCGTGCTAAAAACAAAACTTTTTCACAATTTTATCTTGCCATAAAGCTCTCTGGCTATGTATCTACTGAAGTCGATGTATTTTCTGTCCCGTTTAATGTCTTGGATCTATTTAAATGTCTTGGATCTATTTAAATGTCACATGCTGGCCCGTTAGAATAACCTTTCATATCTGATCCAAAAATCAGAGGATAAGGGCAGGGGCCTTTTCGTGTAACCTCTGAGGAAACGTCCCAAAAAGTTTAACGTGAACGTTTCTCACCATCGTAGTTTCAGTGATGGATCCAAAGCTGTTGATGAAGATGTTACAGGTGACATTGACTGGAGGACCTGGAAGAGACAGAACACCGTCAACACCAGTTTGTTTTTTATTATTTTTCTCACACCACTGATGATGTTTTCCAGAGGCTGCGTCCAGTAATTAAGGCTGCTAAAAGAGCAGAGTGTTCTCACAAACCAACATCTGCTCGTTCTCTTCATAATGTGCCCTGATGTGTCCTGATAAATAATCTCAGCCAACGTAACCAGGTGGAAAGTGTGCTGTCATTCCAGAACGCTCCCATTAGTGTGGTCCATCTGTCGACCGGTGAAACTTTAAATATTTCAGCACCAATCATTTATTGATTCTTCTTTTAGTTACATTAGTGTATATATAGATAATCAGCTGGGATTTACCCAACATGCACTTGTCGAGGATGTGGAGCAAGTATGAAATATAGATGAAACGTGACCCCTGAGACCGAGGGGGAAGTGTGTCAGAGAGAATCTGCCGGCTTCACTCACAACAAGGGGCTGGAGATCGGCTGGAAACAGGCCTGTGGGGTACCGTGTGTGGGTAACTGCTAGTTTCTGACAAAGAAAGTCATCTGAAGGAGAAGGCTGCGTGAAATATCTCATGACCCGGGGCTGTGGGTCAGCAGGAAACAGTAACAACACACGACAAAGATGGAGAAGATTTTTTTTTCTTTCAAATCAAAGTGAAAGGAAAAACCGAGCGTCTTGTGTGAAAATATTGCAGCCTGCAGCGTCTCTCACTCCGGCACCCATCTGTGGATGGTTAGTGCTAAACCACTGAGCAGATTGCTACGCGAGATGAGCAGCACGCTCCCTCACACCTGTTCTGAGGCGGGAGGTCCGCCCACCGCGGCCGCCAGCCCGCGTGCTCCGTCCATACCTTTGAAGTTGGGTCTGATGCGAGCGTCGTAGCCAGATGTGCGTCCCATCAGCTTGTCCAGGAAGTCAGACGGAGAGGGAGGCTTGGTGGCCCTGTTGGGGAGCTTCATCTCCTTAGCGAGCGCAGACCTGCCAGGTGACATCACACATCACACACATCACATTTCTCTCTTTGCCACAATAATCAAAAGCTTAAATTTTCTGATGAGTGATTTTTTTTTTCTTGAGGCGATGCAGAAATCTGTTGAGGTGTTCAGAGTCAGACACATTTCAACAGATCCTCCGTGCATTTGTGAGCCGTCTTGTAAAATCAAAGTTTAAATTATGAAAGCAAGTTTAAATTTATTATTATGACCACAAAATAGTCACATTAATTCAACAAGCTAAAAATAGCCACGGTGATTAATCCATAGTGTAATATTCTCTTGATTTAGCATTAACCAGAATAAACCAAAAACAATTGCTCTCGTTTTTAGTCCAGAATGTTTTTTTTATCTTAATTTTTACACTACAGATTTTACTTGCTGCTTTACTTGCTTTAAATTGCTGTCTTAGTTATTGGTGACAAAATATGACATGCTTTATTTCAAGAAACAGGAATGTTGCATGCATGCATCTCTGTCAGATAAGTGCAACCTAATGTCTCAGAAATGCAAAACAATAGCCAAACTATCAAATGGAGTGAACACACCATCAAACACACACCACAAACAGACAGTCTCACTTTCTTCCTTTAAACAAGTTCAGGGAGATTATTGTACAAAAGCCCTTAAATGTCTCTTACCTGCCCTGCAGAAAAATGATAGCCAGTGCCCACAACGCAAAGACGTGCAACAGCATCCTTAGTAGTGAGGAACAGAAGACATAAGAGCAGAGTGTGTGGAGGGGAAAGCAGTGACAGAAAGAAGTGGCAGAGGAAGGGTTGTTGCAGCTCCGGTCAGGCTGTCTCCAGGACTCAGTTGAGCATCCCTCCCCTCTCTGCAGGTGTAAAATACAGCAAGCTGCCGCTGTATTATTCAGAATCCTGGGCAAGTTTTTTTTTTCTCTCTCTCTCTCTCTCTCTCTTCTTCCTCTGCCTCTGTTTGTGTGGATGACTTCAAGCTTTATCTCTTTTTTATGGCCATATGCATGTTCAAGAAATTACTGCAAGAATATTTAAAGAGACAGGGACATTTTTTATTTTAAGGAAAGTGGTCACCGCGGCTCTCTGTAGCTCTCAAACACATAGGACTGCATGTAGGTTGCTTTATTTTTAGAATAAACATTTAAAAAAAAAAAAAAAAAAGATGATTTTATTAAAATTATTTATATATTTTTTTCTTCATATGAAGACTTTCCATTTATTTTTTACAAGTACCATGTTATGTGCATTTGCAGACCTCCAATTTTGTCCTGGACTTCAGTTGAGCAGTGACTTGTCATGAATAATACAGAAACCTGTCCTATAGATACCAACTCATAGGTTCCAGCAGAAGCACCCAAATATAATGTCCTACTGACATTGATGCTTTGTTGTGCATTCCACATGTGAAAAGCTTTAAAAGACATCACAAAGTATTGATTTATCATAACTGTGTGTTTTGGCACACACTTTCTAAAATGGACCAGGCTAAAGAAGTAGAAGTAGTCAAAGCTCTGGGGGAGCTCATTGAAAGGCTAAAGCAATGTCTATTTGTTCAGGACATTGCAAAGAAAGTGTGGTGTTTTTTCTCATAATACATATTTCTTGTACCAAAAGATCTCTTGCCCCTCATACGCAGACTCATAAATTGCACAAAAATAAAATTCCATTTGATTTCCATACCCATTTCAGATGAAGAGGATCACACATGTACTGTTTGAATACACTGAAGATACACTAATGAAAAGTTGCAACACAACAGAATCTTGGTGGTTTTAAATGTAGCTGTTGTAGCTTTGTAAACTGATTTTTTTTTTTTTTTTAATCATTACTGTAGCATATTGACATGTTTGTAGATGCAGTTGTGTACATTTCTTGAGAGATATGTAAATTGAGGTTGAACTCTGACTTATGAGACCGTAATCACAGCAAAGGAAAAAAAAAAAAAAGAGAGGAAAATGCAGTAAAGGCATCCAGCTTTAATTAAATCAAATGAAACACGTATCTTGTGTCAGCTCACATCCAGGGGTTACCCCAGCAGAGCTGCCCAGCGTTTCTGGTCTAATTCTCTCCATCTTCACATGAGCAGAGAGAGACACAGCAGCTCATGTTTATTCCTCCATACAGAAGGGTAAGTAAGTTGGGTGTAGTGGGGGGGCTGCAGCCATTTATTCATGTAAAATTAATGTCAGAGGAAGCAATGGGACGTTACGGCTGCACGTGTTTCGCCTCACACTTGAGAGAGCGCTGTGCACTTTGCTCTGGAGCCCACAGTGTCAAATAGGATAAGAAATGTGTGAGACGGCAAAAAAACACGAGCGCATTCCTAAGAACACAACGCCCACAGTGGGGAAAAATAACAATGTTTCCGCATGCTTGAACATTTTCACCTCCGGACAAGATAAGTAGGCCAAGCTTCATTTTCATGTCAGTATTTTTTTTTTTTTTGTTGGAATGCACATTTGCTCTATTTAATTAGTTTGTACTTCCGCACACTGTAAAATGTGTGTCAGGTCCCCGACAGGCAAACAGACGTCTGGTTGAACTAACAGGAAGTGCTTTTATACATTTAGCATAATCCGTCTCCATTCAGTTTACCAAACCGTACATAAAGTGCTTTAGCACCATCAGGTCAATTTATTGGTCATCAGTACAGGGCGAGGGTGAAAAATAAATAAATAATCGTATCGCTTAGATTTAAAAATAACTTTTATTGCAGCTTACCTCGTGACAAACTGCTATGATCACACAGAAGAAAGCAAATAGCCACGTTCAATACGATCAGCCTGTTGGGAGAAGCGACAATCATAGAAAAAGAAGAACGAGCAGGCGGAGGAGAAAAGCGACAAACTAAACAGGTACAGCTGATAGAAATTCCAAATATTGAAAAATATTTCAGCGACAGAACGTCATTTGCACTGATTCTCCCAGTTTTAAAGGCTGTATGATCAATGATGTCTCGGTGAGAGCAGCCGTGCCAGAGTTCAGTCTTAGCACGAGGCACAACTCATTGCATGAGCCGTGGAACTTAATCCTCGTGGATGTTGAACAGCTTGGCCACTTCGTTCAGATCCGCGTGTTCCTCTCCGTCTTTGATAATCTACGAGGGACAAAAAAAAATTGTTGGAATGTTTTTTAGGTCTTCACTCAAAGAGACTTTTTTTAAAAACAGCAAAGCGTCTCCTGCGCACCTTTCTTGCGATGGGCATCCTGTTGAAGACGTTCCACAGGATGATGCCCACCACCACTTTGTCCCTCAGGTAGAAGACCACTCCTTTGCCGTAGTCGTCTTTCTGCGCAACTGGAACGGACGCGGGAGACGGCGAGGCCACGGGGCTCGTGGCCGTGTCCTCCGTCTCGCTTTCCGAGCGGATTCCGGTACCTGCAGACACATTTTAAGGAGTTAAGGATGCAAAACTTAACACAGTCCTTAGGTTCTCCGTTTGCTCCTTCAACTCAACAGTGACGTCCTCCTACCCGACTGCTCCGTAGCAGCTTTGGGTGTGTCCTTGGCTGTGGCTTTGGCAAACACTCCCACCGTGGGCAGGCTGCTGTCCACGATTCCGATGGCCTCGTAGCCCACATCTGGTCCCAGGTCACTCCTGGAAGAAGCCACATTAGCCGTTACTGCAAAGAGCTCCACAGAATCAGGCTTTTTCTGCTGGTGCGTGCACTGCCTTTAGGATTGGATACGCAGCCTTTAGTATTATGAGTCGAAAAAACAAACACATTGGGTCTTATTTACTAATATCCGAAACGGGAGCCACTAAACTGCTTGCGCCAGCAAAGAGAGTGTGCGTCTCGTTGGTTTGTGTGTTATGGGTGATCTACTAAGGTCACATGGACAATTGCCAGCGTGTGCAAAAGTGGCAGAGACCGCCCCAATTTAAAAAGAAAGTTGCAGCCGCTCCGTCTCCGGCCAGAGAGAACATGGGACAGCAGAGCGACTGCAAGAGACACGATTGCAGCCACACAACTGTAACCAGGACTGTACAGTGTGAAAGGAGGTGAGAACTGTTGCCTTTGAAGTGCCAGTTCTATCACTCCACACTCGGACTGGTGTCCTGATAGAACACTGGTCAGAGCTGCTGCGTCTGGACTGACAGTAGGCATCACTGGCATGAGGAATTTAAACCATTTTCACTGTATAAAATATGCACATAGAAACTCGCACTGGTGCCAGCGAACGCACAGACTCACACACACTTTGGCAAACTGCTGTTTGTTTGACATGATGTATTTGATTTTTTTTGAGTGATCTATAACAAATAAAGAATCACAAATAATTTCACTATGGAACTCCAATGACAAGTGGCTCTGAATGTGATCGCTCGTGCCTGCAACCCGGTCAGCTGGGCTGTCCAGTGTCCTGCCTTTTACAAACATTGTGAATAAAAACACAAAACTTGCAGCTGCAGTTGCTTTCAGTTTTGGTAAATCACTGTGTGCCTGAATTTATTTGCGTCCTCTCCACCCAGTATTTTGCACGTTCTGCCAGAAACGCCCGTATCTACATATTCACAAAGCTAACAGTGCAAAAGGGACTCGGCGTGCAGCTTTGCACAAGTGATGGTCGCAACCTGATTTGTGCCTCTTCAGTGGATCAGCCCAGTCATTAGTTAGCGCGTCGAATGATGTTTTTTGGCCATTTTTCCGCACAAAGATCTTTAGTAAATCAGACCCATTGTGTCTATACACGGACTCAAATGGCCCTCAACACAAACGCCAAGAGTTCCTGCTCATATATAGAAATGTGTCACACAGCTAGTGTGTGCACGCAAACGGCTGAGAGGCAGGAAGAAGCTGTGAACTACGGCAGCCTCCCCACTGCCACCTGATGAGTTGCGAGCTGGCTGATGACCTTAAGTAATGTCACATCCAACTGGCACTGACGAACGACCCGCTGCGGCCGCTCGGCCCACGGAGGCCGTAGACTCGATGTGGCACCACTAAGCAGCAGCCGGACCCCACGGTCCGTCTGGTTGACGTGCAGAGTGCGACATCAGCGGCCACACAGTCACAGCGTGTCCTCCCGAGGATAAAGTCGCTGATTTTTCAAATGAATTTTGTGAAAATAAATGACAAGCCCATTAATGCTTCAAAGATATTTTTACTGCATCTGTCAATTTGGAACAGACAGTCTTTCATCAGCAGTGTGTTGTGTTTCCAAAGGTGCCAAACACAAACATTCAGACCATTTTCCCCCAATAGGACCAGCGACAGTCCAGACTGCAGCTCAACTTTGGGAGGGGATTTTAAAAAGAAAAGAGCTGAGGAGCGAGGCAGACGGTTGTTGCTAATGTCCTCTAAAGGCAGTTTAAATATTTCAGGACATAATTGCATTTCCAGACTTGTAAGCAATCATGCATGTTCAGGTGGCTTCCAAAAGGATTAAATCCGAGTGCGGAGCAGACTGGTGCATGCTGGTACCTGTTTATTTAAATCCATGCAATGAACCGGAGCAAACGACAATGCATTTTTTCATTTCACTTTACTTACCCGTCCCAGAACTTGCTGCCCCAGCACTTGTTTTTGTCCAAAAAACAGTTTGTAAGCATTAGTAGCGAGATAGGAAGCACCTACCAGAACATAGACTGGTGCCAGTATGGTTTGTTGGCTCCTGTCATGTTTTCTCCTGCGAGTCTTCCGCTCACAACGGCGTGATCGTGGTGCTCCACTCGTCTGCGGCCCAGTCTGATGTCATAGAAACATGATGCATCTCCCGCCTGAAGGCAGACAGCAGGGACTCAGTCAGGAAACAAACGACTGGACGCTCAGACTGAAGTCTGTCTTCAGAGCAGCACGAGATCAAATGGCAAGGGGTCACTTTAAAAACCAACTAAATGTGGCCCATTTCATTCAAAACAAAGACATCCAATTAGAGAGAATTCAATTCAGAAAACTTGATTTATACCCAAGGGGTAATTGAAGACTCCTCAAGCAATACTTCAGGGTACGATGATGCCAAAGTGAAATTGTGATTTGATGCTTTACATGCAGCCTAACTGTCCTGGAGGCCTAATTCAGCTTGTCAGCTTGTTAGAACGACAGCAGAGGATCATTGGCGATGCAGCAGCAGGAATTCCAAAGTTGAACAAATATGAACCTACCACCCAAATGTTGGATCTGGCCTGCAGCTCTGCATTGACACGATAGCCACCAAAGTCAGAGTCCACCTCCAGACCTGCTGACTTGGCAAGGTCAACGTTGGGCTCCAGGCCCACCGCTGCCACAATGTGATCAGTTTTCACCTACAAGGTAAAGCATTAGTTAATCAGTGACTGATGAGCTGCTCAGTTTATACTGAATTTCCACCAAACGCAATGACTCACCAAGCGGCCGTCCTTCAGTTTGATTTCCAGTTTGTCATCTTTAAAACTCACAGACTTCACAAAAGCCTCTGAGATAATTTTTACACCCTCTGGATAAAACAAACAAACAAAGAGACAAGTTATTAGCACAAGGAATGACCAGAAAAAAGCAATTAAAACCTGACGCAACAACCGACCTCTCTTGACTTTTTCTGTCGTCCAGTTGCTGAGATATTCAGGCAGAACTTTTCCCATGTTGCCCTTCTCAGGGAACATCTGGATCACCTCCAGCCCAGAGTCAGCAGCTGAGGTGAACAAGGAAAGAGAGGGACAGACATATGTCCACTTTAGCATCAGATCCGGCTAGAAACAGCTAATCTGCGCAAGCATCAGTATCTAGAGTCATACATCTCCTGCCGAGGGCACAGGCCAGCTCGCTGCCCAGGAAGCCGCCGCCAATGATTGCGACGGAACTGATGTTTCTGGCCACCTTGTCCAAAGACTTAAAGTCCTCAATCTGAGAGAGGACACCAAACAAGGGAATCCAAGCATGAGAGAAAGCTCTGGCATGAGTCAGTCAGCCTGTATTAACTCAAATGACAAAAAATGGAGGCGTTTACACACTGAGCATGACGCCCAGGTCTATGCTGAAGAAGCACTCTGCGGTTTTACACATACAATCAAACTTATTGCTGAAGTTAAACAATCATTTATCATGCATTTTACATTTTAGAATTGACTCTTAAATAAGAACATGTTGTAAGCAATGTTTTTAACATCAGAAAAATATTACATCCCAGCAGATTATTTTACTTATTTACCATTTTGTCACAAACAATGTTCCCTGCATCGACTTCAAAAGCCAAATCATATCAGAGTGCTTCTTGCTGGCAGACAGAAATTCTAACACGAGAAAAGCCATCGCCCCCTTGTGGCTGAACACTGACCTTACGGAACAAAGTTGTCCTGCTCATCACCTCCTCCCCAGCCCTATCAACCACCTGAAGGTTTCTTGGCACTCCACCTGAAGACAGCAGTTTCAATGAATGTGAAGATCAGCTTTGCTTAAAGCCACATTTATTAATGAAAGCTTGTTTTAAATTTCTGACCTGTAGCAATCAGACACTTGTCGTATGAAATCTCTGTATCATCATCCAGCTTGACTTTGTTTCCTCTCACATCCATGTGAACCACCTAAAACAGATGGAATGATGGATTATGTAAAACAAAGAAAAGAAACAAAGACTCAAGTACAGTGAAAAGGTGAAGTGAACAAACTGACCTTTTTGCCAGTAAGAACAGCAACTCCTCCATTTTCTGCACTCTTAAGTTCTTCTGGACTGATGTAAAAAGATGCCGGCTGAAAGTAGATACTGTGAAATAAATAGAAAAACATTCAGTCAGTTTCAAGTCCAGCCTGTATTTACTGAGCAAATGTATGCTTTTAGAAGAGCTGCATCTTGGAAGTGTTAATATCAAATAAATTAAGAAAGGTTGTGGTTATAAATGGTTTATTTTGATAGTGAAGTTGTTTAGTGTGATGCACATCGCAGAAAATCTAAGTTCAACATCAATTTATAATGCATCTTTTAGGACAAAATCATTTTTAATCATTATTATTATTTTGGTTAAAAGTGCATTTTCTTCCCCCTTCCATGTATTGTAATATGTACTGTGAATCACAATACGCAACACAACTGGCTGTTAACATTAATGACCTTCAGCCCTTTCCATTTAAAAATTTACGAGCCTTCTGAGCCTGAACACTCGCAGAATCGTGTCTCTGGGCTGGTGAAGTTCTCACATGCAAGTTACCAGCATTATGTGCAGAGTAGCGGGTTCTCTGATAAACTGGTACCTCTAGGAAGACCTGCCACTAAGATAGTTAGCAGGTAGGGCTGATCCAAGAGCCAACAGTGAGTCAAAATTAGTACAGAAGTTCTGGCACTGACCTTCTTTCCTTTCCGTTCCACTGTTTAAAGCGCAGCGTTTCCGTCACGCTGGGGTCATCGGAGAACCACAGCTCCTTTGAGAGCGGTGGCCTCATGTATGGGGGGTCTGGCTCGTCGGTCACAATCAACACCTGATGGCACAGATGTGAAACAGAGTTGGTGTCACTACTCAGGAACAGGAGGTCAGGCGGAACTGAGGTTGACAAGGACACAGAGTGAGACTGACTCTGGCACCGGGGTCTCTGGCTCTGATGGACCGTGCTGCAGCGAAGGAGGCGGTACCTCCACCGATGAGAAGGTAGGGGGCATGTGAGGGGACTTTGCTAGCGGCAGGTACCAACTCCAAAGTCTCACCTGAAGTTCACAAACCAGCAGGATGGAGAGGAAGCCAGAGAGAGAGAGCAAGAAAAGGAAGAAAGAAAGAAAGCAGGACAGCGGTGCAGTCAGTGTGGGCTGTTTCTCCACACCGTGAACACATGTGGACGATGACTTTAACCCAGTGGAGTGCACGGAAAAAGAAACATCTTTTATGGTGGTAACATTAACCATTATCATTACAAACCCAAACACCTAAACATGAAGACTGGGAGAGAGAAGTGGTCAATGGAAAATCCACAAAAAAAAAAGAAATGGTGTTTGTAAATAACAGCATTTATTTATTTATTTTTTTTAAAAAAAGGGGGCGGAAAAATAAGATCATGCTTGAGTTTGCCAAGGTCCCTGTTCCAAGTCAGGCTGGACTGCGGCCTTACCGCTCTCTGCCACAACTTCTGGCTGCGGCTCTTGTGTCTCTGCTGCGGGGGTCTCTGCTGCT
The DNA here is from genome assembly GCF_046127955.1 of Nelusetta ayraudi. Classification (NCBI taxonomy): domain Eukaryota; kingdom Metazoa; phylum Chordata; class Actinopteri; order Tetraodontiformes; family Monacanthidae; genus Nelusetta; species Nelusetta ayraudi. Next base: position 7,093,069 of record NW_027466061.1, read on the forward strand.
GCTGCTGCTGTGGGTTCTGTCAGTGTGACCGGAGCATTGAACGTTAAGGCACAGTTGCAGCCACGTGAACCCTGCTCATTCCCGTTCCCTGGTCAGACTGAGGCAGACTGAGGGCTTACCGCTCTCCACGCTGGCCGCAGGGGGCAACTCAGTGAGCTCGGCTGGGGAGGGCTCGGCGGGGGGAGACGGTTCTGATCGAGGATCGGCACAAGTTAGACACGAGCTACCGTGCACCGCTCTGAACATCTTCAACTGGGTTCTGTGTTTAAAGAGCCCACCCTGCACCCCACCCCCTCAGATAGAATAAAAGTGTGTTGTTCCCTCTCCAAGCTTACCCTCCTCCTCCACTAATGGTGCACTGGGTGTTTCTGCTGCCTCTTCTGGAGGCGTTTCTGCTAGTGGCTCATCTGCTGTTGAGTGCAAGTCATTTGTGAGGGTTATGACTGAATTGGTCATGGCAAAATTCAAAAGGGGAAAATTCAGGACCAGGACCCATGCATTTTTTCAGTCTCAACCCGAGAACATGCATGCATACATGCACCATAAACCATACCACCACACCACATACAGTATGTGTACAGCTGTACGCAGAGTTTAAAATTATTTCTTGATTGTAAAAGCCAAGTTGTTGCATTACTCTAAAACAATGAAAGAACAAAAGACTAATATCTTTTTAAGACCCAGTTTAAATCACACTAACCATGATGTTGTTTTAACAGCAATTTTTTGTAAATTTGTATTTGTCCACTAGGTGGCACTCTAACATAATTGGGGGTCACAGCAATAAACAATAAGCGGGAGCAACCCTTCAGGTAGTAGAGGTTGTCTGATGGGAGGAGCGCACGCAGTTTTTGACCACGTTGCTGCACTTCGCTGGTTATGTTTACGTAAATGCTAAACGCGGCGGACAGAAGCCAAAAGTCGATTCATTTTTGTGGACACATAACAATATGGATAAAAGTAAGCGTGTAAAGCAGGTCCTCGAAAGAAAGAAAGAAAATAGCCTCCATACATGTAGAGTCTTCATACATGGCAGGCAGATCAAGAGCAACACAAGGAATAATACAATTTATATATATAAAAAAAAAAATGATCAAAATGGTAAAATAAACGGCAATGAAAATACTGAAAAATCATACAACATTGTCCAACAGAAACAAAAAAATATTGACGCCCTCTTAAAACTGAACCAAATCATCTTCTCATAACGGTGGCAAAAAAAATCTTATTTTAGGAAGGTGTCAACACGTGAGCAACAAGTGGCAGAGTCATGCAGAAATAATGATAAATAAAATAAATAATTAGTCCATTTAAGACCTCCAATGCCTTGTGTATAAAGGATGTCACCACCAGGGTGCTTTGCAGAAATTCATTACTCGTCAGACAATTAAGGGAACAGCAAAAAGCTGACCTATTTTTGCAATACCTAGAAATTGCCACTAGGTGTCTGCCATATTATCTCGCACTGTTACCGTTTCTGGTGTATATTTGTATATCCAGTTTGCATTTGAACATTGCGTGGTAGTTCAAACATAGCATTTATACACAAGGCCCTTGTTAAACATGCATGAGAAGGTATAGAAGGCACTCAGTAGTACCTGGAGTCTGTTCCGTTGTTTCAGTGGGGACCGCTGTACTAGCTGGGGGGCTTGGCTCCTCTGGTACCGGTTCTGCTGCAGCTTCTGGCTCTACTGTTGGTTCTGCTTCTATTGCAGGTTCTGCTTCTTTCTCTGCAGGAACAGCTAAAAGTGACAAAATATATCACAATTGTTGTATACTTGCTGAAATGAGTTTATACTACTGCTATTAGCCATCTTCTATCAGTTGTATGAATATGGTTTTGCTGAGAAAAATAGGATCCGAGTAATTTGAAGGAGACAAAGCAAATCAGAAGTAACAATTTTCACTCCTTCAAAGGCCGTTTACAAAGCTGATCAATGTAATGCAGACTCAGCTGCTTTCAGACACAACCTTTAACCAAGAAACGGTTCTTCAAAACAGCCATGTTTGAATGAGAAATTTACAAGACTCAGTGACTGCATAAGATATTGGTCTTATGCTGTAGTCAAGTTCCAACTTATTAATAACTACAAATGAGTTTCAATATAATAAATTCCATGGATATTCTTATTTCCTACAAACTTTTTTAGTGGTTTCTTCTGCTAAAAAGGTTAGTTTATAAATTAAACAGGGAACATTTTAAATATTGTAATGACCCCTTAAAATTAAACCACTCACCTGAAGGCTCTGATTGGACGGTTGTGGCCGGTTCCTGTGTGGTGGCTCGATGTGGTCTTGATGCAATTTCATCAATCCGCTCTTGGTACCGCTTACTGTCTCCCTTGAGAGTTTGGTATGCCTAAAACAAACAAACCAACTTTTCCAACTAACACTGTGAAAAATTCAACATCTGCACAGGAAAGATCCTCCCCTTAAAAACCTTGCCAACATCATCAACATTATGAATACAAATGTCCACACTGGTCACCTCTGCTGTGTTATGCTTACTCACATATACTCCACCGCCAATGCAGGTTGCTCCAACCAAAGCCATGTAGAACAAGTTTTCTTTACCATCGCCTGCCGGCCCAGTGGACATGTGAGCACTGGGTACCCGTGTTGGTAATCTTGCACTGGTCAACCCTGTAATTAATCCCAAAAAGATTTAGAATGATTAAAAGTTGATGCCACACACAAAAGTTCTCCTGGTTTGCGGTCAAGAGGTGAAAAAACTGGATAGATGAATGAATGAATGAATGAATGAATGAATGAATCTTCATTCTGTTTAATTAAAAACGACCATTACACAATTTAAGTTGGAGAGGCTATTATAATTAATGAACTCAAGGAGCCACTTTGCTGGAATTACTCCTCACTCCTGCAGCGAAACAGTACTGTGAGTCCCGAGCCTTAACCTTACGTCACATGGTTAAAATCCTCAGGAGGGAAAAAAGAAATATATATATATATGTGTGTGTGTGTGTGTGCGTGTTTATGGCAAAAGCTCTTAGTTTGCACAATATTGCGTTGCACAAGTGATAAGCACACAGATAGAACTCGAACGTTTTTAGTTCGGTAGAGGGACTGTCAGACATGGGACAGCTGTACCCGGTACACGAGTGTAATGTGCTTATTTGGTTATCATGAAATTATTGACCAGCGCGTGTTATCGTGAGCTAATAAACGCTAGCCCACTGCTTCGGCGAGTCAAACGAAGGTCAGCGGTTCTGTAAGCTAGCTACACATATATTTCTCATCATGTTTGTCAATCTGTCTATATTGTGCAACACCACGGGTTTGCATTACGGACCAGGTTTAAAGCGAGGTCAGCTGATAACTAGACTGCAAGTTGGGTTGTCTGGCGTTAACTTCTTCCTCACCTGTTCTCACATTCTGCCGGCACGCCGTGGAAGAGTGTCTCGCCAGAGGTGCAAGCTTCTTCCATACCGTCCGACATTTCAGCATCGTGCCTCAACTCCGCTGTGAACGGCTCCCGGGTTCGCGGCCGGCTTTTCGGGCAGAAAGGGGGGTGAGTTCGCGGTAAACCTGCGGCCAGCAGCTACGACTGACAACTAGCAGCAGCACCGCGCTACACGCCAAGGCCAGAGACAGGTCATACGTTGCTGAGGGATTATGGGTAGTTAGGAAAGAGTCTGTGAGAGGCGAGATTGGCCACTGCAAGGAGAGCGAGGCGCTACATCCACTGCGCTCCGTGACGCATTTCCGCTAAAAATAAAATAAAATAAAATAAAATAAAAATAAAAATAAAATAAAATAAAATACTACTGCCCCGCCGGGGTCCCTGTTGATTAATAATCACAACATAATTTTTCAACTAAACGGACGTAATTTTACGACAACAAAGTTATAATATTAGTGGTAGTATTAGTAGTAGGACTACAAGAATAACCTCGTAATAATACGAGGGGAGAGTGATAATATTATACTGTGGCTGTTGTGCTCAGAATATTTTCTCCTGCCTTTAAAATTTCCCCTGTTATTAATTTCTTTTTGCACTTCCTATTCGGTTATAGTACATAGAATCAACTATGTTTATATATTTGAATATTAGAACAATCAACAATCAAGACTACACCTTTAAATGCTCCTTGGTAACTGTTGCAAATGCCACTTCTTATTCTTGATCATTGGTGGAGATTCCAAACAGATAAAGTGTCCAGCTGGCCTCCACTGTGTATTTGATAAACTGTAATTTGGTTACAATTGGTTTTCCTGCCAGTTTTCAAAACAGAAGAGGCTTCTGTGGGATCATTCTCACTGAAGAATAGTTCAGTTTTTGTGTATAACAGCAACAGCACAATGTTCAAGAACATTTTATCAACATGTTCATTTTTGGAAAGCCTCTCGATTGATACTGATTTAGAAAATAAAAAAATGTGTTATTGACATTAATTAATAAAATATTTAATGT
>NW_027466061.1:7100000-7115000 GCF_046127955.1 Nelusetta ayraudi
TGTTCAACAGTCTCGTGTCCCATTTTAATGTAGACTATAAGAGGATGAAGGCCAAAATTGATCATCTTTACAGTATAGAAATAAAACTGATTCTATTGATTGTGCGCATTTCTCGCTTTTATGTTCCGTTACAGAATTATATTTTGTGACCAAAGAGCTAATGTCCTGAAAGACGACTTTCTATCGCTCAAGGCCACACAGACAAAGTAACATATTTTAAAAAGGAGTGTTTCATCACTGTATTTAGACCAAATACCAAATGGACATTTTCAAAAGAAGTCAGTTTGGAAAGGCACAGTTGGGTTAATACAGGTGTTAAACATGGAGATTTTGAGGGGACAAGAAGATCAGACGCTCGGAGTGAAGGGTTGTATCCAAAATCACTCACTCATTGCCTGCTCCATGCTCACTATCTAAGGGAGTTCTATGTAGCTGACTATATAATGCACTCATCAGCCAAATTATAAAACACTTTTGGAGACTGCTTCAGCAGAGCATAACATAACATAACTGAGGTAGTATTATTTAAATGTCCTGTGACTGGTTATATATATATATATATATATATATATATATATATATATATATATATATATATATATATATATATATATATATATATATATATATATATATATATACATATATATATATATTGCTGGGTTAGTGACCATCGTTTGTACACTCATTTTAGCAATGCATTGTGTGATACTTTGAGTCCACTACATAGGTTATAATATTTTTTTTTACTAAACATACGGACAGCACAGTAAAATAACAAACCCAGTGTATGTAGAAGAATATATAGCGAGTGCGGAGCAATTTCGCACACAGTCAAGGTCTCTTTACCAGAAACTGGGAAGTGAACCACGATGATGTTTTGTTTTGTTTTTTTTCCAAACAGACCTCAGCTTGTTTTGTCTCGGGTTTGTGACTACGTCCCACCTGCCTCTATTAGATGCACCTGCGTGTGTACATCTTATTTTAGTAGTACACAAACCTGATTCAAAACATCTGTCAACTCAATCTGCCATCTGTCTAGTTACGGTTTCCCCATAAAGGAGAGAGGTTTATGGGTAAAAAGTGTGCCCTGTCTAACCATTTCCTGATAAAAACACCCATCACCAAAAGACTAAAGTTAGAGCAGGTTGCCCACACACGCACACACGCTCAAAGCTTGCAATACCAGAGGGACCAGAAGGGACTTCACCTCAGCAACAAACACAACGCCAGACACTTTTGTCATGAAAGTTTTGAATAGTAAAGCATCCTGTGGTTTTAGGTGGAAAGATCGTCAAAAAGATGAATTTGAAAAACAGCATAGAGAGATTTTTTCAGTGAGCAGAAACCAAATATATCTCAATCGATGTTAGACGTGTTCTGTTAAATACAGTGAACTTCCCCTTCTGTCTACTTCTGGGAAACTGGGGTAGAGGTTCCGCTTACTGACCATATCAAAAAAAAGAAAAAAGAAAGAAATAGAAGTTTGCTAAGTTAGCTGTTGTGAGGTGGAGCTGCGTTCAAACTCCCATGACTGCGTGTGACTAATAACGGAGTGATGGAGGTGGAAAAGGGATATGTTCAATTGTGAACTGTTTGCTCCTCTCTCCCACAGGCATGGAGGAAACGCTGGTTCGTGCTCCGAAGAGGTCGAATGAGTGGTAATCCCGATGTGCTTGAGTATTACCAGAGTAAAAACTCTAAAAAGCCAATCCGTATCATCGACCTCAAGGAGTGCAAGGTTGAAATGCTGAATGGGCAACTCAGGATCAAGCGAGACTTCCATGGGAAACATCTCTTTGTGGTGAAGACCTCATCTCGCATTTTTTACCTGGTGGCCAAAACTGAGGAGGAGATGAACGGCTGGATCAGTAGCATCAGTCAAATATGCCACTTTGGAAGTGTGGAGGATGTTGGTAAATACATCTCAATTCCTTCCAGAATAATCACCTTGTAAAGTGGATGAGTTCGCTTGGATTTCAATTTTAAAATCTTACCGACCGTGTGACCAATCTCGAATCGGAAGCATTTTCAAAGATTCTTGTATCCATTGGCTATGAAGCGGGGAGACACTGCTTGAAACTGCCTTCGAAAGCTGCAGAAAAATATGAAGAAGATAAACAGGAAGTGACTTCAAGCCTAGCAAGCAGCTAGACTTGGAGTCAAAGAAATTAGTGTGGATGCAGCAGTTCTGGCAGTTTTATCAAAATGATGAACAAAGTGCAGCAGTGACAGCTTTGCTGGTCATTGTGAATTGCTGTCAACAGGCTTCTGCAATACTTTAGTTAAACACTGTGGCATATTATGATGCACCATGGGGCGTTGCTGTATGTAAGAAACCTGGAGCTGTCGCGACTAGAGAGGCTAGTTGTAACAAGTCTGATCAGTCCACTCGATTGTTCCAATCTGGAATTTTGAACCACCTTTCCCAAAGCTTTCTGTTGGCGCTAGTTTTTTTTGGATCCGATATGAGATGAACCCAGTACAATGTAGAAAATTTTCTGTCTGGCACATTATGTTGCTAGAAAAAATTGACGACGTCTGTTCTCACAGTTTACTATGGGAAGTGGTGAACTGAGAAATCTAACTTCTTGAAGCAAGTCGAGAACCAATTGTTTATGTGATGTGGTTTTTAGGTCAACAGAACAGGAGCATACAAATGCAATATACTAGACAACTCGTGTCTTTGTTCAGCATCACAGACCAGTGAGGACATGTTTAACAAAGTTTAGTGACATTGTGCAGATCAAAGCATAGCTTAATTTCATCAAAGAGACTCTGATAAGGTTCAGTAATTTGCTCAGTGCACCAACATAGAGAAAAGGTCACATTATTTTAAACTTCACAGTGCTGCATATAAATCCCAAGTATGAAACAATGTGCAGGCTTTAATGTGACCTCATATGTTGGAAAAAAATATATCAAGCCATTGTTTGTGTGCAGGTTATCTTTTCAGCACCGAAATGCGTCATTCCTGCTCACATTTTGTAAACACCAACACAAAGCTGAGGTCACATTGAACTGAACAGGTCAGAAGGTCAGAGTCGATAGTCGCTCTGGGGATGAGCAAGTTTAAATGTCAGCTAATGTACGTGGTTTGTTTTTCAAACTGTTATTTATCCTGTGACCATATTGTGTCGGCGTAGGAGACTTAAAGACAAGTCTGTTAGAACGCTGTCATCTGTGCGGAGGAGATAGCGCAGCAGCTCGCAGCGGCTGATATGCTGCCCCGCAGGTTACTTTAAATCACACACTCACTCACACACACACACACACACTCACTCACACACACACACACACACACACACACACACGCTCACACACACGTACACAAATAAACACAAAAAGTCTATTGTGATAAAAATATATGCATTTAAATCTCACACATCCCACACACATAGTTTCATTATTATCCAGATCTATGAGGAGTACTATATGCAGCCACCTCATACTGCAGAGCAGTATAGGAGGTAGTTCAGCTGAAATGCCGGCTATATCTCTTAGACAGAGAGAATGTTCCACAAGCGGTTGCTTTTTCAGCCGGCTTACTGGCCTTGAACTCAACTGGAATGAGACACGTCTGTGACTGAGGGCCAGTCTGACGAAAGGATAGAAGGATTTAAAACAAAACTCAAAAAAAGGAGGGGGTCTCAGATGTGTCACACCAAAACATAGCATTCCTCTCAAACTCCCCCTCCAGTTGCTGCAAATGTAGAAGAAAAAACACTGTGTTTTTAGTCTTCAGCATATCCTTGGGCATCACTGCTGCGGTTTTCTTATCACTGCCTGGTGATTGCCACATTTCAGTAACAGTATGCGTTCCTCCCTCCGTGTTGCCAACAGAGAGCTCAGAGGAGGGTTTTCCCCACACCCCCACCTCCCTTCAGCCATCACCTGGCAGCTCTGGCCGAGGGTCCGTGTCGAGCCAACCAGATTCCACCCACCCGCCCGACTACCTGTGTCTCTCCCAGTGTGAAACAGGGAGCGTGAGTGCCATCAGGTGTGTATGTTAAGTCTGGGTGGCGATTAAAGGTTCAGATTTAGCCGCAGACCCCAGTGGAGCAGCTCTGGATGAGCAATAATGTTCCTCCTTTTCCACTAAAAAACCATGTTTAGCTCGATGTTTACAGCCTTCATTTAAAAAGCAAAACAAAAAACCCCACTAAGTTTAAGCTTCCTGCTAAAAGTGATGCAGTGTTGCACCTTTCCTGTTAGAAAGGGACAAAAAAAAGTAGTCTTTGAGTTGGGGTATCAGTCTCTTCCCTTTGTGACATCACAAATAAACATAATGTTTTGGGACATACAAAGCGACAAAAAAAAAATCATTTAAAAAGCCCCTTTATTTCATTGGGGTTCACTGCCATGGTAGAGACATTATTCTTAGAAAACATGACAGAATTTTACCATTATATGTCAACACACTTTTACACGCTATGAAGGCAATAATCTGTTTTCTTTTGTCTCTTATCTGCAGATACGACAGCTTTTCAAACTCGGACATCTCTCTGGAGCAGAGGTCATCAGAAGACGCTGTGAAGGATGTCGTCCCCTCACCTCTTTTCGCTGATTTGTCCTCATCATCCATGTCACAGCCCAGCCCTAGCCCATCTCTCTTCCTGCACGGCAGGGCGACCCACCCGCCCTTCAGCGCTCCATGCACCTCTCTGGCTTTTCCCTCATCCTCCTCCTCTCCGAGACTTCACTGTGCAACAAGCGTCTTCCAGTTCGACAAACCTCTCTCGTCGGCATCGATTGAGACGACTGGCAACACGCAGACACCCCCTCCACTGCCCCCCAAGCCCGGTCACCCATCAGACCAGCAGGGTGTTGAAGGAGCCTTCAGGCTGAGGCCACTGAGTACACAGCACTTCTCAAGCCACAATGCATTTTTCCCACGGAGGACCTCATTGTCAAGCCTGGACTCCTTCAGAATAGGTATGCAATCCCTCTGATGACCCCACAACATGAAAGAACCCATTATTCATGGTGATAAAAATGTAATTGTTACACTGAGAAATTTCAACTATGTCTATTACATTGTATATCTTTTTGTTATTCTAGGTGATGCTGAAAGCCGATTAATGAGAAACAGGAGGCAGAGTCTTAATTTGGTAAGAAAAATCGGGGTAAAACAACAAACAAAAAACAAAACAGAACATAGAACCAAACCCCAAACTTTACTTTTGTAAATGCAACATTTTGGTCGGGCAAATAAGTAATTGATCTAATTATTCACTTTACTATAAGGATAATATGACTACGTTTAACTGCATAAAATTGCTTTGAGACACTCTCCCCTACAAATTGCATAAATATCTGATTAAAACAAAACAAAACAAACAAACACAGTGTTACCACAGAAACCAATTGTTTTTTTCAAAACAAACCTGGGCCAGCATGGGGATACATATGTAAAAACACAAATCTTAAAAAATACAAAAAAAATATTGTAATGATAAATGTAAATTTTATCTCAAAAGTAAACTTCCATATTGCTATTGAAAAATTAGTTGAGTTGGTTCCGTACAGACATAGAGGCGAAGATTGTTTTAGATTCTTCTTTAAATTCATTTTTAATACAAAGCTGATTTTGATCAATTTCTCTAAGTTTTATTGATGAATGACTGTGCATTTTTCGTTGTCAAAAACATAATAATGACGTACATGTAAAATTTCTGCACAATGTGACAGTTTTTACAAATGTTTTTCCCAGTGTAGTGCATTTTGGCTGATCTGACGCTCCTGTGACTTTTGACAGCCCTGCTTAAGTACAGTGCGTGTTCAAAGCTACCAGGATGAGTCATATGTCCCGATGGCTTCCCCTTCTCCTTCGGTTACCGTAACTGAATGTGACGGTTACATCCCCATGAGCCCGAGGACGATGAGTTTCCTAAACATCGATGGCAACGATGATTCTCCTAGCACTCACAGTTCGCTGATGTGTCAACCTGGAGCTTTCGGGCCGCCCCCAATTCATCGGCATCTCAAGCCTCGGCTGAGGAGAGGTGAGAACCAACTCAGAGGTAGTTGGATCATGGCTTTTATTGCAATCCATTCGATCTGCAGAGAGAGATGAATTCTTAGTAATGTCCATGTCTGTGTGATAATACACTGTTTTGGCTGGAAATAGTTGTGTTAGCATGGCTGTTCCCACATATACCAAACAAGGCACTGCTCTATTTAGGAACTGAGCTTTGCAGCATCTGGGCTGTCTCCAAAAAAGTCCAAATACTGCATTCAGTGTCTGATGGCTCACTGGTAAGGAAAGCTCTGACAACCCTTAAAGGATTTTTTTAGATACACCCATAGTTTCCAGCATTTGTACAGAGCCAGAAAGTTCAGTTCATGGTAAAGTCTGCAATACTGAGCTCATGTCACGTGGCAGTAAATGTCAGCACAGGATTCATGCCACCATCAGCAACAGACCTTTGATACACCGTGCATCAGCAACTCAAAGCTGCCCTTTTCTGTCCTCCTTCAGAAAAGGATGCACAGTGACCCAACTTTGTCCTTTCTTGGCCCACAGCTCGACCTCCACCTCTCGACTTGAGAGGCCTCTCTACAATCACGGAGTGTCCCACTCATCTACCTCTGAGCAGGGCGATGACTGAGTCACGGTAAGATAGACACAGAGAACTGTCTTTTCTTTATCATGTTCACATCACCCTCTTTTTGGAATTGCAATCAAATGTTCTTTGTAAAAAGCACAAAAGAAAAAGTGAAAAGTGGTTTTCACTTTACCATTTTATCTTCCTCTTAAATAAAATGCTTTTTTCTTTTTATAATAATCATTAAAAACGTATCCTTTGTGCTTTTGCAGCTTTTCAGTGAAATGTTTTGCCTCTGAAGACCAACCTGAGAGCAGCAATCACTTAATAAAAGGCGAGACAAACTGCACAGACCTGGTATGACAAAAAAAAAATACTATGAATACACTGTTTACCTCCATACATACAGTGCATTTTGTATAGGCTGATAATGAAGTAGCAGTTTTGAATGTCCAATGCTTCTGACACTGTTCACCGCTAAACCACTTCAGATCGTCTTTGTTTTCTTTCTTGCAGTCACATAAGTCATTTGCATGCATGATTATGATTATAATGACCAAAAGTCTGTTGTACAAAGGTTGAAACTGCTGGGCAGTAGCCATTACTCTGCTTATGTTGCTGATGCCTTGTGTTGCATGGTCATATGTACCTGTAGCTCCTACTTGTAGGATTTTATAGCAATAGAGGAGCCATTTCAAAGATCAAAAGTAAAACTGTTGTTTGAATGTCAATATCTGTTGTGATGGGCATTATGCAGTAAGAAAATATATTGATTTCTTAATTATTCAATATCTCTTTTAGAAGTGAGTTTTTCTTTTTCTTTTTTTTTAGCTTGTAGAAAATACCTGCTTTGGATTTCATCGCTTTTGAGAAAAATGTTCTGTTCCGCATTTGGCTGAATTATGAATAATTACAGTGAGTGCTTTTTAGTGTTTCTGATATGTTTATCTATCTCTCTTTAAAAGGAGTCAAGTCAAGAGTTCTTTCTCACCTTTGAAGGAGCGTCTCAAACCTGGGCCCAAAAATCAAACCTTGATTATTTGTCCCTGGATTTTAATTCTGCATCCCCGTCGCCTGTGCAAAAGGTATCTGTTAGTGTGACAACATTCTCACAGTCAGTCCGAGATTTTACTTAGAAAATTATACCTTTACTAGTACTTCACGCAATGAGTGTCATTGCTATTCCTGGTCTTGTTTTTTTTTTTTTTTGTTTTTTAATTTCTTACAGTTGGTGATGTTTAATATTCACACAATGGAAGAATTCAGATAGAGTAACGAACTTACTATGAACCAAAACATTTTTGCTGTACCTGCAGGAGTATCAATATCAATACCTTTGTCCTTCATTTTATCATCATGTTGATACCAGAAATGTTGGTCACATCTATTATTTTGCATTTTGAAATTTGATTCTTAAAAAAGGGAGACTCATTGCTTTTTTCGGGTTTCACAGAAGCCATTTCTCTCTGATGAGCACCGAGTGGATTATGTGCAGGTGGATGAAAAAAAGACTCAAGCACTGCAAAACACCAAAATGGAATGGAAGGATGTTCGACAGTCAAAAACATGAAGTATGACCCTTCAAAAGAGCAGGAATGTTTCGCTTTAAAAAGACTGAGAAAAGCACCAGCAAGGAGGACATGTATGAAGAGGACCAAAAACATTGTTAACGCACTTTAAAGGATAATAAAAATAAACCACTGGGGTTAGAGGCACATGAAGATCCCTGGTGGAAGAGGTGGAATCATATAATTGCACTGTAAAAACATAATTCTCAGTAGATCTGTACATAACAACTGATTATGCATTACATTAAAAATGTTTTTCTCATTGTAGCAGAAAGTTTTAATGGACTTCAAAGGGGCTGCGTCTTGTAAATTAAGAAGCACACTGTAAGAATTCAAATGTATGTAAAGCAATTGTAATTGTAAAGACAACACAAAAACACAATATTTTACCAATAAAACGTTTTTATTCATTTTGACATCCTCATGATGTATTGTTTTCTAAAATATTCCATCCTGTCTCTTCTTTGATGTTCATGTTTGCCGTTTTTTTCATTTCTCTTGTTTTGGTTCTACCTATTAGTTACCAAGTATTGCTATTACTTGGGAGTATTAGTGATTGATGAGTAAAATATTTTTCCAGTGTTTCATGTACGCCCAAAAAATGTCTTCTAACAAAATATGTGTATCATGGATCAACACGTAGTGAAAGCCAACCATTGATTACATGACATATTCTGAACGGTGACATTAAATTCTAAATTTTATAATGCCTAGACCACCGATAAAGATATAAATCATGTCCAAACAGAGGCAAAATAGTAAATATAAAAAAAAGAAAGAAAAAAGTGGGACATTCTATCCTCATATTTGAATGTGTTTAACTTTAATTAATCTTCTATCTATCTATCTATCTATCTATCTATCTATCTATCTATCTTACCTTATCTTCTAACTATCTTATGCATACGCACCATGTCTTGTCTTTCATAAATGTGTTAATAGTTACAACATAATAGACAGAACAGAACACAGCCACATTCACCACAAGAACCAAAGGGAGCAATCATGGCATACTTCACATTAAGTTTCAGGTTGCACAATTTACAATCGCAGTCAGTTATAATAATAATAATATCAACCGAGTATTATGGGAATTAACGTTTTTAAAACAGTCAATACGCGGAGTACATATTTTTGTTTATTAACAGAATGGCAGAATTGAGTCTGTTTGTTTGTTTTTTCTGTTTGTTGACAAACTGTATTATGTTTTTATGTGAACGAGGAAGAGTCGCAGGAGCAAACGACGCTAGATACAAACTACTCACGGTCGTTGCTGTCACACGTGTTGCGTCACTAGCATGCGCCGAGTGCTACAACGGGATATTTGGGGAAATTACCTGTTAAGTCATCAGCCAGCGTTTAAACGCTCCGAATAGTAAAACTGGCAAGCGTGAGCGCACTACACAAACGAAATAAATCCCCGTGCAGTCGGCGACCGTATGTACACCGAGTCCTTCTGCCGCATTAACGCTAGCAAACGTTAGTCTGACAGTGCAGACAGAACGCCGGAGAGTGTTGAACGGGGTGTACCGTGTTAGCCACGGTGCCGCTAGCGTTAGCTAACGGGAGCTGGAAACAAACGAAACCGTTTCTGCTCACTGCTACCCGGGGCCCAACTTAGCTGCAGCCCTATAAAATAAAAGACAAATTAGCGTTTGCGGGAACCATGCACTGAGAAACGTCATTATCCTGCTCGAGAAAATAGGTCGTCCCACGAGAAGCTAGCTTTTACCCGGTAAGTTTTTTTGTGTTTGTTTGTTTGTTTTGTTTTGTTTTGTTTACCGCTGTCATGATTCAGCTTTGTCTTGCATCTGAACCTAGGGTTGCCACCCGTCCCGTTTCCCCCAGAATTGTTCTCTTTTTTTCACCACCTGTCCCGGGAAAAATAAAATCTCTCCCGGGACACAATTTGTCCCCTTTTTTTTTTTTTTTAGGGAAAATGAAAACACCTCATTTGATTTCCGTCAGTGGTCTAGATAGGGTTGCCACCCGTCCCCTAAAATACGCGATTGTCCCATATTTGGCAACTAAAAAACAAAACCTGTCCCGTAATGAACTGATAGGGACGCACTTCACTTTGTCCCGTAAATCTCTCCGCCTTCCAGAGCAGATCTGTACGTCTCAGTTGAGTGTAGCCGGACGTCTCCTTTCGTTGCTAGGGTTGACATTGTTCTTAAAGGTGAATTTTAGAGAGTCATTGGGCTGTGTTTGCTTCACGTATGAGTTAGTTGATTTAAATGCCACACTGTGCTGTTATATGGCTGTTCTCATTTCCCGTTTACATGAGAATAAATTACCGTATACCCTCATTTCTGGGAATGATTCAAAAAGTAAAACACTGTGTCTTTGACAGTGTGAACGCAGAGTTTGCTTGAATTGTAACAGCAATGTAGGAAATCGATTAAACTTCCAAAAAGCTCAAACATGGTTCTTTGTGTTTACACAGACTAATAGTGTGTGGGTTGTACACAACATTGTGTGCTATTTAAAGACCCCATACTAGAGTATATATATGTGTGTATATATATATTTATATTTTTATATATATATATATATACATATATGTGTGTGTGTGTGTGTGTGTGTGTATATATATATATATATATATATATATGTGTGTGTGTGTGTGTGTGTGTGTGTGTATATGTATATGTATGTATATATGTATGTATGTATATATGTATGTATGTGTATATATATATATATATATATATATATATATATATATATATATATATATATATATATATACATACATATGTGTGTATATATACATATATGTGTGTATATATACATATACATATATACATATGTAGCTCCACTGCAGTCTAGGAGGAAAAAGAAAAGAAGTGTAGAGAATGCGGACAATATTGTCCCTTTTTAATAGCTGACTACAAAGATGTGATTGTGATTGACACTGCTATTTAACTCTGCAATGAATTTGAAGGAGGATCACAGTTAGGTCTCTCAACTTAAATGTGTGTCTCCCCTTGGGTCAAAGTACATCATTTGGTGTCTAACAAGAATGTTTAGATCCAGTAAATTAGACGTATGTATTATGGATCACTGATATTCTTGTCAACCACTCTCTCACCAGGGGTCTCCTATTCAATGGAGGACAAACTCACTGCTATTACATCATCAGCTAATTTGGAAAACTCAGCTGCGATGCCTTCTGTTGGGCCGCTCCAGTAGAAGTAGTTGCCATGGCATCTTGCAGGGGAGACGAGCTGATGAGTGATGCCAAAGATTTGTCTCCGCTCCCCGAGCAGCTGTCTCAGGGTAGCCCCGATGACATCACAGAAGAACCTCAGACAGAGACTACGACAGTGAAGCCACACAAATCCGGACGCTTCAAAAGGACAGCTCTGACATTTTTCGGAGTGCGTAAAAGTATCTGCATTTTGCCCAGCTTCTTTGGAGGCAGGAGTAAGAATCAGAGCAAATGGCCGTCTAAGAAAGGCCTCACCAAAAGCAGGACACACGATGGACTCAGTCACGATGACAATCTTCGAGGTGTGTACTCTTCAGCAGGAGATTTTGAGTATCGCAGCCACAGGGACTCTGCTGGGGAGCTTCACGCTAGCTGCCACAGTGAATGTAGCCACACTGATCAGAAATCACTCACTCTCACCCGGCAAAAAAAGGGTCTGAGGGGACTTTTTAGCAGTTTCAAGTATCATAGAAACCATAGAAATGTTGGATTGGACAAAGCCGAAATGATTGCAATGACTTCACCGATCAGCACGAAAGAGGTGCCTGTTGTCCAGGACAACACCAAGCAGTTTGTCACAGAGTGCCTGGGGTCTGAGCCTGATGTGCCTAATTTTGCAGATGATAAATGTGATATTCCTTTAGGTCTTGAATGTATTGATACTGGTGTGATGTCAGTGGAGAAGCATGTTGAGCAAGAAAGCCCAAAGTCTAAGCTTGATGATCAGCTGGTTGACGACCAAATGGAGGAGATTAACTTTACGGCAGTTGTTCCTGATGAATCGAAGGAGATCCCCAGAGATCACAGTGAGCCTTGCCTGACGATGTCTGAGCCTATATTAAAGTTGCCGACACCTGCGGGTTCATCAGAACAGCTAAACCTCATGTTTGGAGAAGTTGCATCTTTAAAAAGCTTTGATTCGCTCACTGGCTGTGGGGACATTATTGCGGACCAGGAAGATGACAGCATCACAGAGAGCACAGTGTCTGGAGAAAGGAGCCGAAGCGGAGGAAAGAGGGCTTCTTGTTTTCTCACTTATCAGGGCGGTGGTGAAGACATGGCCTCTCCGGAAGATCTGGACGAGGAGTGTCTTCAGGACTTCTGGAGAAATAACGCGTCGGAGGAAATTTGCTCCACTTGCAACCAGGACCACACGGATTTGACTGCTGACCTGACGAGTTCCCACAATATCGACCTGCTTAACAGTAAAAGTGAACAGCAAGCCAGCGGCATGGACACATCAATTGCTGACGTACTAACCCCTCAAAGTGAGCATCAAGAGTCAGTTCCAAACAGTGACGAGGGCTACTACGATTCAACAACCCCAGGGCCCGAAGAAGGACAGGAAAAAGCGGAGAGACTGAGAGCAGACAGAATGCCCAGGGACAGTTACAGTGGCGACGCCCTCTATGAACTTTTTGCACCTGACGAGAGTCTCCTGAGTCCTCACTATGAAAGCAAATCAAAGCTGCCTGCTTCAAATCAATGTGAGTATTTAGGTGATGATGTGGATTCTGCCTTTGTTCCAGACATAAGTCGATTACACATAAGTGCTGAAGTATATAAAGTTCACAGTTTTCACGAAAGGCTAAGCCCGTGCAATAAATCCTCCGAGCTGGCGCAGAATATGGTTAGTTGGCCGGAAATGGATGCAAATAAAAATTGTAAGTCCAATCCAAAACCGCAAACATCAGCCAACAAGAGCAACACAAACCCAGATGTGCTTGACGACAAAGAGAACGTTGTTGTTTCTGTTGAGAAAAGAAAGAAAACCATGAGTGCGGAGAGCGAGAAAAGGCACAGCACCATTTCATTCGGTAGCACCTCGGACCCTGATTTTGAAACCTTTTGTGAGCCCAAAGAGCAACATTTGGAGGAGAACAAGCCCGTGGCCCTACCGTACAGAAACATCAGCGCTCAGTCACCAGTGTGCGCCAGTGAGTTGGATGATGGACAAACTGTGAGCTTCTCTCAAGCACTTGTGGATTACACTAAACACTCTCAGATGCTGAGCAACTTGCCAAACAATACAGACGATTTGGAGAGAAACCCGGCTTTCACCCCGCACATGCAGGCCTTACCGACCATAGTGACGTTCGACGTGGTTGACATGCATAATGAGGGTGAATACGACGAGCAGATCCACATGGAGCTGGAGGAGGACATCTCGTCACCCTACCAGGAATTTGAGGAAAGCTACCTGCAAAAGGACGCCTTTGCCGAGTTTGATTATCAAATGTTAGACTTGTATGATCAGAACCTTATCAGTAATACCTGGGCAGTCGCTAGTCTCCCACGGCACCTTGGCCTTACGAGAGTGAGTCAGTCCATGTCTCATCCATTGTCTCTAGACAGAAGAAGCAGATCTTTGGACACAGAGAGCCTTGAGCTGAAGATGCCTGACGCATACAGAGCTGCTATCGTTTCTTGTTCTCAAGCTGAAAAGATCTTTGAAAAAGGTTTCTCACCATTTTACAAAAAGAATGTTCCCGTGTCTGCGTCAGAGGTTCGAGACAGTAGGAGCATTATGGCCTTATCATGGCAAACAAGGTCAGAAATGGCTTTAAGCCTCCCTGCTGCAGATGGGGAGATGCACACTCCCAGTCAGACCCAAGCAAAACAGAAGCTCCTCTCCGGTCCGCCTGGCGGTGGCTTCCCTAATGGGAGGCAACATCTGAGCTCAAACATGCCAGACAGAATTCCCTGCGACTTCATGCCGCAGAATTCCGAGCTGCGTGCCAGACAGTGTCACTCGTGTCTGCAGTCAGACTGCGCTCCATCTCAAAGTCCCGGTGTTTACTCTGGAATGATGGAGGAGGCGTCGGGCGACGCGGACAAATTTGCAATCACGCAATTGCTGTAATGCAGGTTGATTGGCGAGCAACAGGGTATTTGTGTCTCAAGAGGAAATGTCCATCTGTGGTGAAACAAGGCCGCCCAGAGGTGTGGTGGCCCGCACCAAACTGGGCGAGGCAGTCGTCCATTCAAAGGGTCACAGTTAAAACTGCCGTTGTGGCTAATACACACATGCTCAAAGCAGTTCTATCATGTTGCCTCCACAGGAGTACTGTTTCTCATGACCTTAGAGTACTTCATTTGGTGGGTGTGAGGCAGGACATTTGAAATCTGAAACTATGTGCCACCTTGCCCAGTCAGATGCAGTGCAGCCCCACTGCGAAGTGTAAGGGTCTGTCTCCATTTCTGTCGTTTTATACATTGGATATTAAGCTCATTAGGCTATTAAGTTCTAACAGGTTGCTCGAACCCACATGTAGCCTCTGAATCCAAGATTCTATTGTCACATGTTTTTTTTTTGTTTTTAAAGTGGGTATTGATTATCTTGCTGCTCTTAGTGCAAATTGAACAGGGTTCACCAGTTCTGCTTTTGTTTCCTTAAAAATATATATTGTCAAGTTTTAAAGTGCCATTTTCTGTGTTGTTTTTAAGCTGCATTCTTCTCACAGCATACATTTACCTCCATAAAGGCAATGTCTCAAGCTGTTTCATTGGTCTAGCTTATTGAAGAACAATAGTTACAAAAGTAAAGGAAAAGACAATATCTTGGAGATTGCTAAATTAAAGAAAGCAAACTGTGTTTCTTGCTTCCTTCATGTTGTTTATTGAGAGTGAATGAAATGCTTTGACTCGTTCTCCTCTTCCCTTCGTCCTA